>NC_056523.1:135359708-135515500 GCF_019175285.1 Sceloporus undulatus | reverse complement strand
CTGTGGAGGTAATTTCCCATCTTCTTTTCTTAGTACATTTTCAATCATTTTTTCCATATTTGTTCAAAAACATTTCTTTTCCATAATCCTTTTTTTCCTTTCAATTGACATGTTAATTTGTCATTAATTGCTAACTTCCAAACTTCTTTATACAAGTCCTCCAATTTCACATTTATTTTTGTTTTCCAATTTCTTGCTATGATTAATCTCACAGCAGTAAAAAAAATTGTTACAAGTTTTTTTCTTCTTTTTTCCATTCTACTGTATTGTATATTGATAACAATGCTATATTTGGTCTTCTATCTATCTTTATATTCATAATATTTTCTATCTCTAATATTACTATTTCCCAAAATTTTTGTACATATTTACATTGCCACCACATATGTAGATATGATCCTACTTCCTGACAGCCTCTCCAACAATATTTTGAATTCTCTTTATTTATATTATGTAGTCTCACTGGTGTCAAATACCATTTCCAAATCAAATTTGCAATAATCTTCCTAATTCGCACCGATAAATTTTTCAAATGTCTTTGTTCCCAAATCTTATTCCATTCATTATCACAAATTTTACATCCTAATTCATCTTCCCATATTTCTTTTAAAATAATTTGGTTTAATTTTTTCCTCTTATTCTCCATCAATATTTTATACATTTTACTAGTTATACCTTTCATATTTTCATTTTCCTCCATTTCTTTTCCTTTCTGGATTATTTGTTCAAATTGTGTATATTTTCCTCTTTCTATATTTTTTTTCTTCCAATTTTTAAACCATTGTTCTATTTGCATAAAATGTAACCAGGTCTCATTTGCTGACTAGATGTTAGCCAGGATAATTAGGAAAGAATTCAAAGAGAAATGGAAGAAAGACCAACTGATTTTAACAAGTGTTTGTTATCATGGAGAAATCTCAGACATATTGCATTCCCCTCCACTATTGTGGTTTCCACACTGCAGGAATAAAGCAGTTTGACACCACTTTAACTGTAAGGTTAATAATAATAATAATAATAATAATAATATTAATAATAATAATTGTGGCTCTGTCCTGTGGAATTCTGGGATTTATAGTTTGGTGAGGTATTCAACCTGGTCTGTCAGTGAGTTCTGGTGCCTTACCAAACTACAAATCCGAGTATTTTACAAGATAGTCATGACTATTAAAGTGGTGTTTAACTACTTTATTTCTACTGTGTGGCTACATCCCAGATCTTTCCACAGTTTGGAAAGCTGCACTGATTGAATTTCTTCCTGTCAGGCAGTCATAAAAGCCTTGATCAAAAATAAAATTGAGTAGCCATGTGTAGAGGGTAAAGATGTTTTTTCCGCCTCAACCCACAGACCATTTAAACCAGTTTCCATGCACTTAAGAAGAGTGGAGCGAGTTGCATGTATGTGGCAGCATGAGGGTATATGAGAGAGATTTCACTGAGTTTGATAGAGGTCTTTGTTTTGATATGTTATTATTTATTTTAGATCAACTCTTGTCAGTTCAAAATACGATGTCATAAAATCCAAATAAATGAAAGCTGGCCTGAGTAACATGTCAGCTTAAACACAAGTTAAGTGTGCTGTCCTGGGAGGAGTGATTTGTGAATGATGCAGGCTTATCTTGCTCTTCCCCTTGCCTTTCCATGCTATGTTGATATGACTGCCAAGTGCCATAGTGTAATGAAGAAAAAAAAAGAAGCTGTTGAGAGCCAGCTTGATGGTCAGCCAATTTATATCTGGGTTGTGAGCAATAGACGTTACCTAATGCTGTGAGCATAACCATAAATCAGTGCAAGTCGGATGGAACAAACATGGTGAGTCTACTCTTTGTTTTCAGGTGTTAAATCATTCCTCCAGCTCGTCCTCCCTCTGCTGACAGTAGAGCTGCTTTCATGATAATAGATAGGTCCAAAGAACAAAACTGCACACCTTCCCTTTAATATTTATTTCAAAAGGGAATGGGGGAAAAGATGTTTTTGCAGAAATCAAGGGATACATAACTACAATGCAAATCCATATACAGAATAAAGTCATTCCCGTGGTCTGCTGAACTGAAGGTTTTCCTTCCACTCCTCTTATGAATATTATCTAACCATTTCAATCCCAGATCTTGAACCAATGGACTCTGAAGATGTATTTTCGGTGTGTTTTGTCCAAGTGTGTGTGTGTGTGTGTGTATACATGTGTGTGTATATAAGCTAAAATAAGTAAAGTGATTATCATAGTGTTGTGATATTAGAAATATTACTCTGAATGACTGGAATTCATGATCGCAGTTACGAATGAGTAATCCAGAGTTACACACTTGTAACTTATTCATATTCACAGTCCCTATAAATTCAGTAGTGTAAGAATATGTAGAGATTGTAAAAGCCCTCCAATCCTGATTTACCAGGCAGCAACTGCTGCAAGTGACCAGGGTCTGTTCTCTTTTTGATTAGGGCACAGCAGACTGATGTTCCCACCTCCTCTTTCCCCCCACATCTCCAGTGTGAGGAGGAATTGTGACAGGAACCCTGCATCTAACTGTCAAACTGGAGATCACTTGTGGGAGGAGGGTGAGAATGTCAGTCGCTCAGAGCAGCTGCCACCTGGTAAGTCAAGACTTGGAGGGATTGGCCAGGAGATACTACTTAGCTATGTAACTAAGGTTGTTATGTAGCTAAAATAGCTGATCTAGAACGTTGTTCAAATGGGGAATCTAGTACTAAAGTAATTCCTACAATTAGCAAATATATATTTGATATTTGTCTCCCACATTTTTATCAGGTTGGCAGCTCCAGTAATTCCACATTTGCAATATTTCAATTTTGTGATTTAAAAAAAAAATCCTATTAAATTATATTGTCGAGTACCACCTAAAAAGCCGTTTGTTTTTGCAGATAGCACTGTACAGTTGCAGCAGTTTGATATCACTCCAATGGTATTGGCTCCATCCTAGGATTTGTAGTTCTCTGAGAGTGTGCTCCCCATGAACTGCATCATTAGAGCTATGTCACAGAGAATTTTAAGTACTTCAGGAAAATAGAAATCCTGGGATTCCATAGGACAAACTGATGGCAATTGAAGTGGTACTGAAGTGCTAAATTGTCTGCTATGGATGCACCTTCCACTTTGCCCACCCCTGGTGATGAGGTTTAGAGATATGGGGGCTATCCAGACTGGTCTAAAAGGCCGGCCTGGGGGCAGAGTCGGGGTGCAGTGTCTTGATGACACATTCCTGACTCTGCCACTCAGGGCGCCCTGACACTGCACGCCACTCCAGATGGTGCGTTGCATCATGACACACCTCCAAATGATTTAGCGCCAATGGGGCACCGTAGAGCAGTGACAACACAGCTATGGCGCCCTTTGGAGGGTGTTGTTTTTTACGGCTCCTTTTTGTGCCCTCCAGAGGCCAGATCAAGGCAGCAGTGTGAGGTTGCCATGGCCGTGTACAGCCCCTTGGTTTATATTTTGACATATTTGGGCCGAAACTAAATATCTCATGCATATCGCCTTTCTTTGTTTAGTGTTCAGACCATTGTAGTTTACTTTACTGTACTGTTGGTATCTCCAGCTAGATTGAAAGGAACTATAATACAAATACCTATATGTTTAAAGATACCATGTCAACTATGTGTATTTTGCTAACATTTCGTAAAAGTGTCAGCATATGTAAATGATTTAGCAGCAAATGAGTGAAAATGTCCTTCAGACAACAGATTGCAATCTTTAATATCACAGGCCAAGATTCAACAATGCTGAATACTTTGTCCAGTGGTGTGTTTCTATACCTACTGACAGTAGAATTGGGATTCCTTCCCCTTTCCTGCTGCAACCCTCTATCCTTCCAAAAACCTTCTCAAAAACATAAAGACTCACTGTGGTCCCATTCCCACTGGCCCATTTAACGTGGGTGGAACTGGGTAGATCCAGATGCCCCTCCCCCGAATCTCTCCGTGAGTGAGTGCCCACTACGATTGAGGGGCATTTTAACCTGAATGCCTTATCGGGTTTAACTTGAGGGCGCCTGCTGTCAATCAAGTGATCGTCATAGGTGACGTATGCAGGGGCATCGGAAGTGTCCTCCGCCTCCTTTTTTTAAAGAGCCATGCACAAAATGCCCCAAAGTGCGCACATTTTGTCAAAATTTAAAATCTCTTTTGTGTGTGTGTGTCTGGGCATTTGGGTCAGTGCAGGTTATGATCTGCCCTTGGCCCCATTTTCAACCCCCAAATGCAAGTTAATGCATCCTGTATCCCCCACTCCTTGCCACCCCAGAATGCCTCTTGCACATGTAATAATAATAATAATAATAATAATAATAATAATAATAATTTCCTCACCTTGGAAATGCCAGAAAAGGATGCGATTGCCATGCATTCTTTTTTGCTTTTAAAAGCAATTCAGGGCTAGCCCTGAAGAGACAGTAGCAAAAGCATGTATCATTTTGCCAATTGCCTAATTGACAAGAGCAATAAATGTAACATTCGAATTATAGCATTGATTTGCAAAGGAAAAAAAAGTCTAGCCCATTTGCAACATTTCCCCTTTGCTGGAAGCCAGCAAATGAAAGGGAAAGGGAACAAGCAGCTAGCCATGTTCTGTGCATATCTGCCTGAATAAAAAAAAAATGCGCATATTTTGTCCAAAATAAATAAATAAATAAATAAAGGGGGGAAGGTGCCTGATGTGAGCTCCGTTCGTGCCCTGCCTTTGACCTGACCTGAACTGACCCTTTTCCTCCTGCTAGAGGAGTTTTGCCATTGCCTTCCACTGAGGCTGAGAGAGAGTGACCTGTCAGTTCCAACTAAAGTAGACCCATGGAATCAATTGGGAATAAAAGAGAAATGCGGCGCAGGCATTCTGACTGTAGCATCCGCATATAACACTAATAATAATAATAACTCTTAAGTTCCAGGAGCAAGAGGAAAGCAAGCACCCAAAAAATCATGTGCATAAATTGTCAAAAGAGGCTGTTGCTGCATCCATTTCCCTACATCCCCCAGCTTGGCCCCACAGCCCTATTTCCCTGGGCAATCCTCCTCCTCCTTCCTTCCGACCCTCACTACCCTTTGCCCTGGCTCCTTCATCCTCCTCCTCCTGCTCCATTATAGTATGCCCCCCAGGCTCCCTTCTTCCCATGGCTCCTTCTTCCTCCTCCTCCTCCATCACTTTCTCCACCCCCCACCTCCCTCTGACAGCCCTTTGCAGCCCTCGTCCCCCTGATTTCTCCTTTTATCCTCTTCACCCTTTGCATCCAGATCCCCCTTTTTCCTTCGGATCTTTCCTTCTCCCCCTCCCCGATGAAGGGAGGGAATGCTCTTACCTCTGCCTGCCCTCTGACCTTAATCCCTCCCTGAATTTGCCCCGATCATGATCGAGGGCAAATTCATATTTCGTGGAACCCGGGTCTTTTGAGAAAATATGGATTTTAGCCTGAATCTCTATACCTCGTGCTAAGAGGCATTTCCTTGTGCAAGCCTCGACATGGATTGTGACAGAATCGGGCCCAATATGAACTTCACATGCAAATTTCGAATCCAGAACTGGGTTAAAATGTAATCTGAATGGCCCCAGAGTATATTTTCTGCTAGAGAGCTCTGATGCCTGTTTACATAGAATTCTAGGTAATTAACCAATGACAGAATTCTGTCATATGGAATCACAACAGGTGAAGTAGCATAAAATTGATATAGTTGTGCGGTGCAGATACACCCTCAAAGGATTGGGTTGCACTCTGCAAAAATTTAACGGCACTAGTGGTTCCCTGAAAAATCCCAGAAAAGGGACAATGGCATCGGAGGGGTTAATACTGTAAATCTCCAATTTTTGCCCATGTACCTTCCAACTGTTCCATTTGGAAGAAGTAGTCTTGATTAATCCTCTGCAATCCTTTTTTCCCCCATCTATTTTTAAATTGTCCTAGTTTTCTCTCTTCTTCCTACTTTCTCCATTTGTCTTGGTTGACTTCAGTTGGTGAAAACTGAGTTCAGATTGCAAAAGTAGTTTGTCCAAAATTAAATGAGCAGGACTGAGAGGATAGGAGGGGGCAGGATCATGTTCTTCCCAGTAGGCTTGAGCAAAATCAGATTGCTGTAGCTGCTCCTAGCTTAACTGTTCTTCCTTACTAATAACTTTAGACAACTTGACTCCACTCTGATCTTGCTTGGCCACCCACGTCCTGGTTTTTGTCTGTGGAAGATTGGAAAGTATATGCCCAGCCATGTATTGGAACATTTATTGGAACATTACCACAAGCTTCCATTGACACTATTTCAAAGATACAAAATCCTAGATAACGGTCACACCCTTGGGGTTCTCACCACTTGGAGAATCAAGATGCTGTCAGGACTTGACGATGCAAAAATGAAATCTTTGCAAGCAAATTCAAATATGGAAAAGGGGGCTCTGAGATTTCCTCCTTCAAATTCATTTCAGTTTTCATCTCTGCTGCTAATGTTTCTCATTTATGTTCCAATCATTTCTGGTCTTGATTACTATAATCTCCTCTTCAATGCTCCCCCAGCATCTCATCTTTCTTTTCCAATCAATTGAGAATGCCTCAGCCAAAATAATGTTTCCTGCTCATTTTAAACTGATCAACTTATGCTCCATTGCTCACTCATGCTGCCAGTTATTAAGGATGCAATTCTATGCACCTTTTCTTGGAAGAAGCCTCCTTTCAACACACTCAGTGCAAAGCCAGAAGTCGACAATGATCTCAGGCCTTAGGCCATACAACCCATACACATTGTCCCTGGACTACAATGCTTCCCATTGCAATCCCACCCCACGTTCTCTTTTCTCTCTCTCAGAATGCCCCCTGCTTCCTCTAGAGGGCATGGGTGGCAATGGTGCCACACTTTTGCCCCCTCTGGGTGTTATCACACCCCAGTGTAACCCAGTAATGAAGACACTTAGGATCACAATAAAAGAGATTCTTTATTTGTAGGTTGCAAGTGAGGAGCAGCCTCGTCTACTAGTGCAGGAAAATGAGGTCTCAAAGCTCACAGCTACATGCAGGGTGGTTTTATACCTTGCCAGGTGGAGTTACAGTAGCAAGAGTGCAGTTTATTGCAGTGTAATAACACCTCCCATTTCCCTGCCTACTTCTGACATCACTTTGGTTCTACAGAGCTCCCTAAGGTGGATCCAAATTATAATACAAGCACTCACCCTGTGGGTGTAAAAATGAATATGATAACGAAACCTTAGTAAGCCATATAGGGCATTGAGAGGTTACGTTCTGTGGTGAGCCCCCTCCCTTTTTCTAACTGGTTTAGTTTCTATTGAATCCCTTGTCTGACCACAAGTCTTTTCTTACGTTCCTGTTCTCTGCTAAATTTGCGAACAGCATCAGCAAGATGTTTTCTGTTTTTGCCTTGGCTTCTTGTAATCATTGCAAAAAGCAGCATTTTATTTTATTAAGTTCTTTAGCCATTAATTCTTGCCTATAGTCATTTGTGGGTCCAACTACTGTATCCTGGAACCTATTGAAATTTCTCCCAATGTGCTTCCACATGGGCTGTGTTCGGCTGTAGGAGGCCACTTCCTAGTTTTAAAGAAGCCTCTCCTGGATCTAAAACAGCCCCCCGAAGAACATGACAACCTTTCCCTCAGACTCAGAGCAGGAGAGGGCAACTGTCAGAGAAAAGGAGCCACATTAGACCCCCAGGTGTTGTTGGAGAGCTGCACCCCTGCAAAAAATAAATAAATAATCAAGAGCATTTTTGTACTTTCTGGTTTTTTTAAAAGGTTTCTTTTAGGCCTAAAGTGGTTAGGGGAGAAAAATATGGCAAAAATGTCCCCACATGAACATAGGAAGTTTTTTGGGAAAATGTTTTTGGTTTCTGGGGAGCCAAAATGGCCCTGAGTCAGGGACGTAGCTAGGATTTCAGGAAGGGGGGGGGGTCCAGACTAAGTGCCACCATTATAATGGGGCTTGGGTGCGGCGGCGCAGCAGCAAACACCATTCATTTTTCTAATAGAAGGGGGGGTCCAGACCCCAAGAACCCCCCCCCCTTGGCTACATCCCTGCCTGAGGCCACATATGGCCTTCAAGCTTAACTTTGTCCGCCACCCCTGCTCTAGCAGGTACAGGAGGCATGCTGAGGAAAAAGGAAAGTATTGAAAAATATCCCAACATTTCCAATTTCTTAGTCTCAAACATGTCCAGGGGAGGCACATGCAGTTTATGGGCCCATTTTTCCCACTGTTTTGCACAGGTAAACTTGTAACACTGCTTGGGAGAGCTGTATTCCTATACACATTTACGCTAAGACTAAGTCCTACCAAATTCAAGAGGTTTATTTCTGTGTCAACATGTATAAGATTATTTTGTATCAGCAATACATTACCTTTTACTTTACCTTTAAGCTCTTTGCCATTATGTTTGAAGCTTTTAACAACGTATTTTTATAAGAAACCTTTTAGTTGGGCCTAGAGTTGAAATGCTGCAAGCAATATTATCCCAAAAGAGCTTAGCAAAGGAGTCACAATAGGCCTCCAAGGGTTCATTCACACATCTCTGCAAGCTAAAGACTGGTATCTCTTGGGACCATTCACCTTGAACGCCCTCCTTGTTACTTCCAGTCCTGCCATTTCAAAACTGCATCTCTAAATAGGATGCCCCTATGACTGACATGTACACAGAAGATGCAGCTGCTCTACCTTTAATAACTGCATAGAAGATGCAGGTGCAATTTGTTTCCTCCATTCCTCCCAATCTGGTTTCTGTTTTTCTTTTTCTTTTCTAACCAAATCTTCATATGCCATTGTTCCTAAGCCAGTTCCCTTCTTTGGAGGCAGCAAATATCCCCCTGCATTGTTTTTGTTTTGTAAAACCTCTGCATAGTGTGCAGTTCACTTGGGCATACAGACACCTCTCTCTCATCTCTCTTGTTTCTGTGTTCTACAGTCTTTTCTGTCAGTGCTCAACCACCCGAGATAACTACTAGAGGGCATGATAAAAATAAATAGAACTGACTTGCCAACGTGTCTGGACAATTAAGTTGGCCCTTCATATACACAGTTTCTCTATCCACAGATTTAACCATCCGTGGCTTGGGAAAACATTAAAAAAGGAAAAAAATCCAAAAAGCAATGCTTGATTTTGCTATTTTATATGAGACACCATTTCACTATGGCATTGTATGTAATGGGACTTGAGCATCCACAGATTTTGATATCCATGGGGGTCCTGGAACCAAACCCCAGTGGATTTCAAGGGACTGAGATTGTCAGTGAGCACACATGCAACCCTGACTTAGGGGTTATATCAGAGGTGAGTAGCACTGTCCCATTAGGACCCTGAGCTTTCAAGGCCAAAACCTGAGAGCTAGGGATAGTAACTTGTTATGACAAAAAGAGGGTCCTAATGAAATCACAGAGGCGATATTAAAATAGCCAGTCCTTGGTGATGTCCTGAAAGATGATACATTAACATCAACCATAACTGCACAGAGAGTATAATGTTTAAATATAGCACACTAAGGCCTGAAACAGATGGGTGAAAAAAGCTGGATTCCATGCAACATGGGGGCATGGTGTTTAGATGACAGGCCCCCAACCTGGGCCACCTAAGGTGGATCAAACCCAGACCAGGAAGGAGTGGATCTTTTCTGCTCCATGCCACAGTCCATTGGGGCCGCATGCCTCTGGTTGCTGTGGCCGTGGCATGAATTGTGCCCCAATCTGCTGTTTTGGGGAGGTCTATTTCATCCCTAAGTCTCACAAATGAAGGGAAATATATACATTGCGCTCTTGCCTTGAAGTTCTTTTCTTTTGCCCTGAGGACCAGACAACAAGGTCCAGGCCCTGAGATCTGGGATCTGAGCAACTTTGGAAAGGCTGGGCCATTTTTGCCTTATCAAGATCTTGATGGGCCACGTGTGACCCATGGGCTGCACTGTGCTCACCATTGAATGGGGGAGTGTTCAGTATAGATGAGAGTCATCAGTAGATGTTGGAAAATTGCTCCCAACAGTCCTATCCAGTATAGCCAATGGTAAAGGATTATGGAAGCTCATAACTTTCAAATATCTTGGTTTGGCAGGAGCAGACCCAGTTACTTCTCTCTTCCCCTCTCAATTTCCTCTTTTGTCATCAGCTTACTTTAATTGCTACAAACTGAGTCCAAAGTACAAAAGTAATTTGCACTCAGTTCACTCAGCAGGAGGAGGAAAAGAGGAAGGAACAGAATCTTTTTCTTTCCTGTAGGTTCAAGCAAATGCAAATGGGTGTAGCTTCTCCTACCTTCTCTTTTGTTTCTCATTAATAATTGTTCCCATATTGATCACACTCTGTTGTTGCTTGGCCACAAACAATCCAGTTTTCATTTGTGAAAAGTTGAGAGGGTATGGAAATTGTGGTCCAAAAGCATGTGCAAGGCCATAGTCACCCACTCTTGGTCTATACTGAACATTCCAGCATTTTCCTGATGATAACAGGAAGGAAGACACTCTATACAGAATGCACCCCCTTGTCACTCTTACTTGTGTGTCTTTTCTAACAAGCTGCAGCACTATACTGTCTAGTGCAGGAAACAGAAGATGCTGGAGTTTTATGCATGATCAGAACCACTGAAGTGTGGGCCTCCTCTCTGTGGGCTTTGACTCCCTCCCATTTACAAATCACTTGGAATGGCTATCTGGCACCAAAGAGCCAAAACAGACTGGCAAAAAACATTGGCTTCAGGGTGGTGTGGGGGCATGGCATACACATGGCACATGTCCTGACACTGCCCCCAACCCAGCTTCATGCCGCCCCATTGACCACACAGTGAGCGGTATCACAGCATTTCTGCAGCATAGCATTTACATGCACAGAAATGCCAAAAAGCCACTGACACAGTAAAAAGGGCACTTTTTTTCTATCCCAAAAAGGAGCTGAATTTTGCCACTTCTTTTTGGGCCAGAGAAATGCAGATTGGGGCTTTGGTGTGCAGTTGCCACGGCCCCAATCCGGCACTCAAAGGGGCAGCATAGAGCCACCCCTTTACAGCCATCTGTTTTGGCCCTAAGTCTGCTGGCCTCCCATCCTTCAAACTATGGCATGGTTCCTTTGACTGATGCACCTCTAAACTGAGCAGCTGGCCCTGTTTATTCTCTAGGCCAGCATTGAGGAGCCAGTTGCAGGAGTGCACCCATGTATGTTTGTGTGTGTGTGCATGCAGACACATACACACACAGGGCAAAAAAGGGGGGGGGGAGATCTTGCTTTTATCCTTTTGCTGATCACCAACTGATATGGATGGATGTGCTGAGCATTTATTGGCCTAGAAACAAAAATCATATCCCACAACCAGTGACTGAAGAAAAGGACACCTGTACACACACACCACACATACACACATGCATAGAAGTTGCATACCATGTCATATCACATTTCCAAGCAAAGGCTTCTCTCCCCATTCCCATCTAGACAGAGACCTGTAGGTGGTCATCACCTAGGAGTGCAGGATGAAAACTGGAGAGGGCTCCTGTACCTCTAATGGTTGTGTATTTGGCCTCAGTTATCCTCTACATTGTTTGGTCAGCTTGTTGTGAGAACTAGGTGAGACGATTTTATTTGGTCTGTGTAGATGTGACCAATAGCTTCATTTGTTGCTGCTGTTTGCCTTCAAGTTGTTTCCTACTTGCGGCAGCCCTAAGGCAAATCTACTACACGGTTTTCTTAGCAAGTGGGTTTCCATGGCTGATCAAGGATTTCAACCTTGGTCTCCAGAGTCGTAGTCCAACACTCAAACCACTACACCATGCTGACTCTCAACAGTAGCTTCACTAGCTCTTATATCTCACCATTGTTCTCCTACTCAAAATCACCCGCTAGCTACTTTTCATTTTAAAGGTGTTTAAGGTTTGTTTACAGATAGTTTGTGTGATATAACATAGGCTCCAAAGTTCAAAGGTATTCTTTTCCTATTTGTTGTCTCTATTGTTCCTGACATTTATAGTGGTTATTTATACAACAGGAATATCTTTGTACAGCATTTTTCTCCTTCTTGCAGTGCAGGGGTATATTGTGATATTTTAGGATTATAAACAGTAAACTGAACTGGTATAGCAGAGAGGGGGGTTAGGCCCTGCACCCAATTTTACATTTTTACCTGTTGAAATTCTTGTTACTATTTCCAATCTAGTCCTGTAATTGATTTCACAGTACTGCTGAGCCAAAACAGAGGACAGTTTTCACAAACTTTTAAGAAAATACTCCCTCTTTTAGTGATATTGGGCTTTGCTTTTTTAAAAAAATAGTCTATTTATTTATTTATTTTGTAATAACTCATATAAAGGTGGCACTGACTAATGTGAGCTTTGTGGCCAACCAATGGCTACTTGGATTTTGTTTCCATCTAGAATTCCCTTTTTCATGAAACTGGCTTAGAGCTGCTCCACATTTTCTGCAGAAGAATTCTTGCTATATTTCAGCAGTGGAAACCTACTGTGTGATGTTGGGCAAATCATACACTCTCTGCATAAGAGAAAGAAATAGCAAACTCCCTCTCAATAAATCTTGCCAACAAAACCTAGGAAAAGGTTGGAGTCAACTGGGAGGCACATCATAAACACCACATTTAGAAGCTCTAGTGCCTCACTAAGGTACAAAGCCCAGGACACAGTAATGGTGGCAGTTAACAGTGGAAGCTTAACATTATGATTGTGTTGTGTCAAAGAGCCCACTGATAGTCATGACCACCATGAAATGGTAAAACAGAAAGACATATTTGTAAACATGTAGAGTAAACAGGCTAGACTCACAGTGGGATGCCCTGGTCGGTCACAGCTCCATAATGTGATTCAAATGCATTCATATACCCATCTGTAGCTTCTCTTTGCAGTTGTCAGTGCAGAACATGAGAAACTCTGGAACACATGAGTCAGGTACAACTGCTACTTCAAGTGGGATTTGGCTCTTTGAGGAGGACTGAAGTATCTATAGTCCTCCCTCTAGATGTTTCCCCAGACAGCACAACCAATGGCCAGCATTGATAGCTAGCAATAACAATTTCATTTATATACTGCTTCATACTGCACTAAGCAGTCTCTAAGTGGTTTACAACTGTAAGCTAATTCTCCCAAGAAGCTGGGTACTCATTTTAGTGACCTCAGAAGGATGCAAGACTGAGCCAACCCAGAACCCCTGGCTGATATTGAACTCACAACCTTGTGGTTTGTAAATGAGTGGCTGCAGTACTGGCTCTGGAGCACCCCCACTTCCCAACTCCCCTGTTTCAATGGAAAACAATTTGAGCATTTGTGTTGGGCTCCACACTTACAAACGATATGCAGAGTTGGCTTGAAGGGGGGCAGAGAAGGGTAACAGAAGTAAAGATACACTGAGCTCCGAGTGGAAAGTAAAGGTAAACAAGGACTCAGTTTTCTGCTTGTAAGCCATGCCCTTAAAATAAATGTTCAAGTTCTTTCCACCTTCCTCATTCTCCAGTCCCTTCCAAAATTTGAACAGCCAAGCTTCACTTCATTGCCCTCTGCTAAGCAGCTGGAAAATGCATCTGAGGCACCTTGGGGAGTAGAAAGAAGTGCAAAAATGAAGGGGGTGAAGACAGAAGGCACAGCAGTTCCATCTGCTTTGGGCAAGCAATGATTACACTCATCTTTCTGAAGCCAGTTGCTGTCAGATTGCAGTCTGGCCTTTATTTCTTTTCTTCACCAGGCTACCAGTGCACCATTATACCTGTGTGTGACCTTTAAGAGACAGATTCCCTTCACTTATGCAATTTAAGGCTTTTTTTTTTAATGCACACAGACTTCAAAATGAAGTCTTTGTCCACCCAAATAATGACATTTATTTATTTATTTATTTATTTATTTAATATCCCACTTTTTCCCTGAATGCAGTTCACAGTGGCTTGCTGTACAAATAAAACAAAACATCTGAAAGCATGTAAAATATAAACATTTTTTAAGCATTAAACGATACATTCAATTAAAGCATGGGTTTTAAAACATTAAACATTAAAACAAAATGCTTAAAATGGATATCGTAAATAAAAACAGCACACACAGTTGCATTTTCCTTCAGACCCCAAATTTGTAGCACTCCAGAGAGTGAGCCATTGGACATTGTTTACACTTTGGGCCTGTCTACACCTTCCAGAATATTAGAGGTATTCTGGCCCTGAATTCACACCTTACCTGTTTCACAGTGATGCTGCTGCCTTCACTTGCATAGTCTCAAGTTGCCCGCTGTCTCTGCCACTATAGGTTCTTTGCTCTGAGGCCAGAAGGAGGGGCTAGTTGGTTTCCAGCAACATGCCTGCAGCATTGGGGGAGGGCACCTTAGGTCTCTTTATAGTGATGAGATGGTGGCATTTGCACAGTCCTGAGTGACCCGCCAACCTCGCTGCTGTGGGTGCATTGCTCTGAGGCCACAATTAGCTGCCCAATCATGCTAACAATGCTGGGCACCTCATTCTGACCTCAGAACAATGTGCCTACAGCAATGGCAGCAGCAAGTGAAGACAGCTGCAAAGGGACTGGAAGATTCATAGCAACAGGTGAGTTAGCCTTCTGTATCCACAGCTTCTTTATTCATGGATTCAGTCATCCATTATTATCTATCTATCTATCTATTCCAAAAAGCAAATCTTGATTTTGCCATTTTTTTTACAAGGGACACCATTTTACTGCGCCCATCTAATTGGACTTTAGACTCTACAGATTTGGCTATCCATGGGAGTTCTGGAACAAACCCCAGCAGATACCAAGGGTGCACTGTAGCAATAGCAAAAGCAACTACATTTCTATACCATTAATCAGTGAACTAGCATTCTCTAAGCGGTTTACAATGTTTAAGCCAATTGCCCCCAGCAAACTAGGTAAACATTTTAGTCACCTACAGAAGGATGCAAGGCTGAGTGGACTTTGGAGCCCTGCCTGGGATCAAACTCACAACCTTGTGGCTGTGAGTGGCTGCAGTACTGGCATTTAACCACATCAGGGCTTCTTCCATTGTAAATGCAGGTTAGGGGACGGAAGCCTAAAATCAGGTCTGGGTGTTGTGAAGACACTGCAGACCTGATTCAGGGTTTTCAGCCTGCATTGTATAAACAGGACACAATAAACTCAGGGGAGAATTTGGGGTGTTTAGTCAATGTAGACAAGGCCTTAGAGTTCTTTAACATTTACTATGTTCATATGCATTTGGGAACTTGGCCTTGACATTTTCTTTGGATGCCTAATTCTGTTTCTAAATGCTCAGCTGAAATGTTAATGCTAGAAATTTGAAGCCTGAAGGAAAATTGCTTGGAAGGGCATAACTCTTACCTGTCTGTCCTCGTGTCCCCTTCCCCCCCACATATCTACATCCATGAATACATATTGACTATAATCTTACCAGGGGCTCTTAGAGATGGAGCAAATGTGTCAGGAGGTGGCAGTATTTATTGATGTATGTTCAGCTTTTTTTCCTTCTAAAATACATTTTTAGAAAGCGAACATACAATACTTTGGGCTATTTTCTTTTCTGGAGTCTTCTGAAGTATTTTGTCCCTACTCCAAAAGCACAGTTTCCCATCTGTCAGACCCATGCATTGGCCTATGGAAAGAAAAGTAACAACTTAAATAGGTGTGTCTGACTGATCCCTCAGACCTTTCTTATTTTGGGATGTTTCCATCTTTTTCCCTATTTTCCTTCTTCTCACTCCTGTATCTTTTTTGAATGTTTTAAAAAATTCTTGCTGGAAGCTTAGTGGGTGCAGTGGTGTCACTTGGGGGTGTGGAGAATGTGAATTGCACCAGGAGACACCCTAAGGAGGGATGATACCACTGCTCCTCAAACACCTACCTCTAGGCAAAAATGGGCAAAAACGGGCTGCGGCATTCATCTGCTTCCCTCTGAAATGCTTTAAGACAATGGTCCCCAAACTGTGCCCTTTAAGAGATTTTGGACTTCAGCTCCCAGAAGCCACAGCCATGTTGGCCAATAGTCTGGGATTCTGGGAGCTGAAGTCCAAAATCCTTTAAAGCGCACAGTTTGAGGATGACTGCTTTAAGAGATGATGGGTGAGGGTTGAAAATCAATGGGAGGAGAAAGCAGAGGATTGTTTAAAATTAAAATTTCAAATTTCAAAATTTTAAGTTTTTTAAATTGAATATTTTAATTTTGCTAGTTGCTTACGTCACAACTATTAGCATTACATTCAGTGGGATATGGGAATTATGATTGATGAGTAACATTAGTGCAAAAAAGCATGACTAAGGATTCTGTACGATGTGAAATGGGAGGAGGTCAATGGTTTGTGTGTGTGTGAGACACAATGAGTTACTGCAGTTGACCCTAATGATACCACTGAGTGTCTAGCAAGGAAAGAATAGTGTTGTTGTTTTGTTTTGTTTTGTTTTGTTTTGTTTGTTTTCGGTGGACCACCCACTACACTGCTCAACAATCTCCTCTCCTGAGCTGGCTGAGTTGATCTCAGTGGTGGTTTTAGAATCAAACCAGTTTGTTGTCTTAGGGGACTACAACATCCATATTTGGATCACACTTTCAGGAGCAGCTGAGAACTTTGTGTCCTCCATGATGATCATCAGTCTGTCCCAAGTTGAATCTGGAATCAGCTATGTAGCAGAACACACTCTGGACCTAGTTTTCTGTGCTTGAGAGGATGACAGTGATCTCTGTGTGGAGGAACTTTCTATAGTTCCACTGTCATGGACAGATCAGTACCTAGTAGGGTTTTGACTCACTTGACTCATAGCCTCTGAAGGGGTGCAGAGCCTATTAAGAAGGTACACTCCCAGAGACTTATGAATTCAGATGGATTCCTTGGCAGGTGATAATGTAGAAGTTCTGGCTGATTTCTAGAACAGGGAAATGACCAGGGCAGTGGATACGATTGCTCCTAAGCATTCTTTCCAGAGTTGAGCTCAGCAGGCTCCCTGTTTTACAAGGGAACTGGTGGTGAGGAAGCGGGTGGGTCTGAGACTAGAATGAATCGAACAGTGTGAAGCCGTTTTACGTGGTCAGGGACCTTCTATGCTCTGTCTCCCCAAGAATAGCAGGTAGACCACTCAGCAGCCTATTGTTGTTGTTGTTGTTTCTATGTATTGCTATGTTACATTTGTTTATTATTTTATGTTATTGTTATTGTTTATTGCTATTGCTTTGTATTTCCCTACTGTTGTAAGCCGCCCGGATTCCCAGTGATTGGGCGGGATATAAATAAATCCTATTATTATTATTATTATTATCAGTCTGCTGGAAAAAATTTGCATAACTCTTTGCAGATAAAAATCAGTCAGATCCAAATGGTTTACAAACTGACGAAGAAAATCCAGCAAATGCTTCGCTCAGCCAAGGACCAGAGAGAGCCTCTCACAGCCGCAGGAGTTTACCACATACCATGCAGCTGCGGACAAGTCTACATAGGGACCACCAAATGCAGTGTGCAAACAAGAATCAAGGAACATGAGAGACACTGCAGACTTGGCCAGCCAGAAAAATCAACAGTAGCAGAACATGCCACAAACCATCCTGGGCATAAAATACTGTTTGAAAACACTGAAATTCTGGACCATGCCAACCACTACCATGTCAGGATGCACAGGGAAGCCATTGAAATCCACAAACATCTGGACAATTTCAACTGGAAAGAAGAAACCCTTAAAGTGAACATAATTTGGCTACCAGTCCTGAGGAATAGCAAAATAAGGACTCAGCAAATGCAAATGGGAAACCATTCAGAGTCAGGGGCTTTCCCAGCAGATAATGATCACCAATTAGCAGACATTAATCCTCATTTGCATTAGCCTCCCAGGCTGAGGCCAGCCATCAACACAGAACAATACACATGCAAATCACTCCTGCATTCCCAGGCTCACACAGTATATATACACCCAACTTTTTCCAGGCAAGCATTCTCTGAAGATGCCAGCCACAGATGCTGGCAAAACATCAGGAAGAAAATCTTCTGGAACATGGCCACATAGCCTGAAAAACCCACAAAAAACTATGGATGCCAGCCATGAAAGCCTTCAACTTCACAGATGGAGATAATGTGAGAATTGCAGCTATCTGGAATACTGAGAGGGGGGTTGAGTGGATTGGCCAGCCCTACATCTAGTATTAAAAGTTTGGCTTTGAATTAGAGATGACTGATCTCTAGGCATGGTCGTGCCCTGTCTCCTGGTCTTCTGTGCAATCTCTAGGTGGGAAAGAAAGGTACAAATTCCCCACTTTTGATGGACTTGACTCCTGGCAAGAGGAGAGGACTGTGTACAAATGTCAAACTCAGCTAGGAGAGTAACAGCTTCCAAGAGTTTGCAATGCTTAACAAAGTTGTTGCTGCAACTTGCAATGATTCTCCAAGGGGTCTATGTATTTACTATGGAGATTATCACACTGACAAATAAAGAGACTGTTCCCCAATGGGATACAGTTGCAGTTCAAGTTACTACCAGGAATTACTGCATGTAATCCTGGCTGTATCCTGAGTCCCAGCCATGCTTTGGAGGCCACTTTTCGAAGCCAGGGACTTTCCAACTTGGAAAAGCAGCCTCCGAAGCACAGCTGGGATCTGGGATGCAGCCAGAACGCAGCCACCTGGCAACAGCAGTAGCAAATTATGTGTGATAATTCCTGGTAGCAACCTGATTTACGACTGTATCCCCTTGGGGAGCAGTTGCTTTGTCAATGTGATAATAATAATAATAATTTGTTTTATTTATATACCGCTATTCCAAAGATCATAGCGGTGAACAGCAAGTAAGCTAATTAGCAAGTAAGCTAATTTGCCCCCAACAGTCTGTGTACTCATTTTAGCGACCTCGGAAGGATCCAAGCCTGAGTCAAGCTTGGGCCCTTTTGCTGGTCTTGAACTCGCAACTTTGTGGTTTCGAGTGAATGGCTGCAGTACAGGCATTTAACCACTGCGCCACCAGGGCTCCATAATCTCCTTTGTTAGCTTCCTCCTTCCATTCCAGTTATTGTGATGGAAGGACTCACTTTCCACTGTGCTCTTTATCCACTTTCTGGCTTGAAGCAATCCAAAAACATTGGGCTAGTCTTCACATAAGTGAACCATGCACGTTGCTGCAGATTTTTACACATTCACATTTACTGTTAATTGTTTTCATTTTTCTGCACAAAGTCACATCTATTCACATCTATTCACCCTCACTTTGCTAAAATTGTGAAGCAATCAGAATCCATGTGGAGTAGATGGACAGCAACATGTGTGGTAATGCACATTTCTGTTCATTTTCTCACTTACTCTGGTAAAAACTGTGAAGCCTTTCTCTATGGAGTTTAAAGAATCTCTTCTCCCCCCACACCCCTAAACAACCTTAACTCCTGCGAATCACATGTGGTCAGTTTGCATTCTATTCACCTGGAATGAGGAGTATTTTAATTGTGTAGACAAGACCACAGCCATGTTAGTCAGGATCAGTATGCAAAGGGATCTTGTCACATGGTTTTAGATATTCTGTTTTATTTATACCATAAGCCACTTTGAATTGCATTTGGGGGAATGTGGGATATTAAATAAATAAATAAATAAATAAAAATGTCATTATTTGGGTGGGCAAAGATTTCATTTTGACATCATCAAGGGTAATCCCTAGGTCATGTTTTGGCCTAGAAGCCTCAAGGCCTGGGACAATTCAGAGCTTGTAGTCCTACTTTGAGTTCCTCTGTCTGTGGCATATAATTAATTGTGCCACCTCTTTTTTCCCCCTTCATTTTTAATTGCTACCTGCTAGGAATGTACAGCATGATTATCACCTATTAAATTTGTCCAGGGTAGCTTGATGAAAATTTGGTGTCTGTGTTTGATAGGAATATCTTCAAAAACGTGACAGAAAAGCACTTGATATTAAAAAAATCCAAATGTGAAACTAGTTATCCATCATTACCAAGGTCACTCAGAAACATAGTTCTTTTAAGAATTAATTCTGGAACATATAGATCCATATTCAGAAATGTCAGAAGCACAGAGACTAACCAAATCAGTCTCCCCACTCTCC
Organism: Sceloporus undulatus; assembly: GCF_019175285.1. NCBI lineage: Eukaryota > Metazoa > Chordata > Lepidosauria > Squamata > Phrynosomatidae > Sceloporus > Sceloporus undulatus. The sequence goes on along the minus strand of NC_056523.1, from coordinate 135,495,532 downwards.
AGTTCAGATGTATGTTTGGTTTCAAACATTTGTTTAATCTTAGTGCCATGGGTGTTGTCTATCAACGCAACTCCCATTTCATTTTGGGGACCTTTTCTCAAAAGACAGTCTGATTGGACTGGACTTTCTGTTTGCTGAATTTCAGGCTCACTATTTCAGAGTGATGGCTGTTTTCTTGTCAGGGTTGTTGCTGTTTTATTTTCCTGACTGGGAAACTGTATTGAACAGGCCCTATCTCTCTGGAGAAAAATATTGATTCTGGAGTTTAAATGGCTTCCCATTAACACACTACAATGGGTGTCATTGGAGATTACTTTTTGATCTGATTACAAAGGGAGGCCTCAGATATTCTGCTTCAAAAGAGCTTTCAACCCCTTTCCTTCAACACAAAAGAAGGAATTTCCCGGTCTTTTCACTTAAAATGTCTGAGAACAAAAATGTGAGTTATTAACATCTTTAAAATGTTTCCTGCTCTGCCAAAGTGGAAAGACAATCAGTATTAAATGTTGTTGGCTTATTTGCAAACAGCTTTTTAAAGCAAAAGAAGGAGGCTGTACCACTGAGAGAAGCAAGATTCAGTCTGCAATCCTGTAAATGTTTTCCTGGGAGTAAGTCCTATTGAACTCATTGGGGCATAGTCCTGAATAGACACGTGTAGCATTGCACTCTCATTAAAAAGAAAGAGAGAGACAGAATGGATTCACACTTCTATTTTATATTTCTAGCAGCCCTGGGCAATTTGGTTTATAAAGAAAACTCTCACCAAGGAAAATAGCAACAGCCAACCAACCACTATGCTCATGTTCCAAGTGCAAATATCTTTAGATTCTCTGCTACATTCTTCATCTCACATCCCTGCAATTATTGCATTTCTTTACAGAAATTCTTCAAATGTTTGATTTGTGTGCTGTTTAAACTACCTAAATTTGGTTATGCGTAAAGAAATTAGACTGTGTGCACAAGGACATGAGCACAGGTGTTTAAGCTTTTTAGAGAGTTGAGCAGTTGCCTAATAATATTCACTTGGGGAAACAGGAAAGAAATGCTGTGGAGGAGAAAGAGCATATAGTGGTGAGAACACAGATTGAGCCAAAAGCATAGTCTGTGTGCCTTATATACTGGAAACTATAGAATGCATAAGGAAGTGGAGTGAAACTCTTTCCAAACGCTAATGAAATCTATGACCAGGCCCTGTTTGGTATTTGAACCATTAGCAGGAGCATCTGCTGTGTTTTCAAAGTTTAGCTTTACAATCTAGAAACTTGCTTTTTTGAAAAAGAAGATTCTTCTTCTTCTTCTTCTTCTTATTATTATTATTATATGGTTTTCATTATTTTACTATTGCAACACTCATATAAGAAGTCGGATCAAATGTTGATGGACTGCAGCTTCCAGGCTTCTTCACCACTGGATTGGGATGATGGGAGTTACTGTCTAACACACTTTGTCCATTCCTGCTGTGGCTCAAATGCTTAACAATGCAATCCTCTCTATAGTTCATCAAGTATAAGTCCCATTTTGTTCAATCTAAGTTTTATTCTTTAGTAAATATGAATTGCTCAGAGGTGAAACAAAGTCTGAAGCTGCAGAAGGAAGATGGAATGTGAACAGCATTAATCAAGGAAAGCTAGATGTAGTTAAACAAGAAGTGGAATGTATAAATATTGCAGTATTCAGGATGAGTGAGCTAAAGGCATGGGACATTTTCAGTCATATAAACATTGTGTAAATTGCGAAGCCAAAGGCTTTCATGGCCGGCATCCATAGTTTTTTGTGGGTTTTTCAGGCTATGTGGCCATGTTCTATAAAGATTCTCTGAAGATGCCAGCCACAGATGCTGGCGAAATGTCAGGAATAAACTCTTATAGCACAAGGCCACATAGCCCGAAAAACCCACAAAAAACTACTATGTAAATTGTCTGGCTGAAAATGTAAGATACTCAGGAAATGAAATTCTAAGAAGAAATGGAGTAGCATTAGTAGTGAGAAGAGCTATAGCAAAAGCAGTCAAGGGATATAATGCAAACCCTGACCAAATAATATCAAAAAGACTTCAGGGAGATCTCATCAATATTTATTTGTTTATTTATTTATTTGATTCATATCTATCCTGCCTTTCTCCCAGTAATGGGACTCAAGGCAGCTAATAACTTATTTAAAAACAATACAGATTAACAAATATACAAAGTCATTAACAAAAGTATAAATATAGGAGTGATTTAAAAGCAATTAAACAATTTATAAAACATTAAAAAATATTAAAAGACCAGATACAGTACTGCACAGCATTAAAACCCCACCGCAGTCCATTTTTAAAAATCTGATGGCATAAAAATGTTTTGATTTTCGGATAGAAGGACCGCATGGCAGGGTCATCCTGGCCTCTCTAGGGAGGGAGTTCCAAAGTCTGGAAAAAGCCACCAAAAACTCCCTCTCCCTAGTTCCCACCAAATGAACCTGGGAAGATGGTGGGACAGAGAGAAAATCTTAGAGCAATAATAGGCTCATAAAGGGAGATATGTTTCTTCAACTAACCTAGACTCATACTGTACAGGGCTTTGTAGGTCTTTGTCAGTACTCTGAATGATGCCTGGAAATGGACTGGCATTGTGTGCTTCCTATAGCTAGCCGCAGTTAACAACTTGGCTGCAGCTCTCTGGGCCAGCTGCTATTTCTGATCACTTTTCAAGGGCATTCCCACACAGAGTGCATTATGTAACTATAATCAATTCAACCATAATCCAAGTTTATGCTCCAGCTACAGAAGTAGAAGAGGAAGAAATTGAAAGATTTTGCATTGGAGTCCAGGATGAAATTGATTACACATCAAAACAAGGCATGCCGTTAATCATAAGAAATTGAAATGCAAAAGTAGGAAACAGAATAAAACCAAACATTGTTGAACACTATTTATTGTTTAGCATTGTTGAAAACATTTGGCCTAGGAGCAAGAAATGAAGCACGAGAGCAAGTGCAGTCAAGAAATCAGAAGAAGACTAGAAAGACAGGACCTTCAAATATTGAAATATACAATTGAATATCAAAGTCAAGACTGACCATGCCATTGCATTGCTGATTTCTATGTATAGTTGTGAAAGCTGAAAAAAATGCATAAGAAGAGAATAATCTTTTTTGAAATGTGGTGCTGGAGTGGAGTTCTGCCAATACCATACAGTTCCAAAAAGGCAAATAAATGATGCCTAGAGCAAATCAAGTCTGAGCTCTCCCTAGAAGCCAATATGACTGTTGTACTTTGGATATATTATGGGAAGACATGACTCACTAGACAGGACAATAATGCTTGGTAAATTAAAAGGCTGCAGGAAAAAAGGAAGACCACATTACAGATGAATAAACTGCTCATTTTGCCATGGCCTTTGGCCAGTACAATAAATGTTAACTTGACTGAATCAAGCAACCACACTCTTGAGTTTGCAGGATCTAAGCAGGGCTGTTGATAACAGGGTGACTTGGCAGTTAACAACAACAACAAATATGAATAGTTTGGATAGTATTACAGCCAATAATAATAATAATAATAATAATATTCTAAGCTGTTTAACTTTGTAAACCAACTTGAGTCCTAGGGCTGCAGAAAAGTCAGATGAATGAATGAATGAATGAATGGGTGGATGATTAAAACAACAGCAACATTTTATATAACTACCTTATATACTCGACTATCAGTTAACCTTGTGTATAAGTCGAGGTCAAGTTTTGGGGCCAGAATTGTGGATTTTGCTATGACCCATGGATAAGTCGAAGGGAAAACTTAGGGGCAGATAGCAAAGAATCTAAAAGATGAAGCAAAGCAAAATAGTGTCAAAAAACTTACAAAACTCCAGCAGACATAACTTTGTGTTCACTTTTAAGGCTGGATGGATGAGAGACTAGAGGGGTTCAGTGCTTCCAGGACAGATTATACTTTTGCTTTTCACTCTTATTTTCATTCTTAAGAGTTAAAGTATAGTAGTTACATTGACCTGTGGATCGGTTGACTCAATTTTTGGGGGTTAAATTCTTGATCTAAATTTCTAGACTTATACATGAGTATATACACTTGCCTGTGATAAATTTAGAAATAAATTTATTTCTAACATCATCCTTTGTCCTCTCCTTTCTATATCATTGTCATCATTATCACCACCACAACCACTATCACTATCATCATATTTTTTTTTATTTATATCCTGCCTCTTTCCCATTCCAAGACTCAGGGCATCTTACTAAGTTTGGAACAGAAACAGCTAAAGAAAAATCACATCATACAAATGTTAAAAATACAATTAAATAACAATAGAATTAAAAGTAGTTAAAAGCATGACCCTTAAGACAGCAAACAAACAGTACAGCACGTTTTGAAAAGTGTGAGCAATCAGCTCTGAAAGGCCTCCGAAAATGAAGGCTAGTAAAGAGGGTGCCAGTCTAACCTCTCTAGGGAAGAAATTCTAGAACTTGGGGACAGCCGCTGAGAAAGCCCTTTCTCATCTTTCCACTTGATGTGCCTGGGAGATCCAAGCTTGGGTCTAGATTATCTGATGAACCATATTCTCCCATATGAACCTGCATGTTTTCTGATCTTCTGGGGAGGCCCTTCATTCTGTCTCACCCCCCTCCCAGACACATCAGGTGTGAAGATGGGATAGGGCTTTATAGGTCATTACCAGCACTTGAAATTGTTCCTGAAAAGACACCAGGCCTGCTGCAACAAAGAAGTTGTGTGATCTCCATTTAACAATTTTACTGCAGCTTTTTGAACCAACTGAAGTTTTTAAATGCTCTTCAAAGGCAGCCCCACATAGAAGGTGTTGTTGTTGCTAACTGCCCTCAAGTTGACCTCTATTCATGGCAGCCCTTTGGATAAGACATCTCCAAACCTCCCTATCCTCCACTTCTTTGATCATGTCCTGGAGAGTCATGCCCATGACCTCCCTAATTGAATTTAGCCATCTGGTGTGCTCTCTTTTCTTTCCTAGCATTATTGTCTTTTCTAATGATTCATGCCTCCTCACAATGTGGCCAAAGTACCACAGACTCATTTTGGTCATCTTGGCCTCCCAGGGGAGTGCATGGCAGGGGGTTGGACTGGATGGCCCTTGTGGTCTCTTCTAACTTTATGATTCCATGATGCTATGATTAAATTAAGGATCCATTTGTTTGTCTTTTTGGCTGTCCACAATACCCTTAGCACTCTTCTCCAGCACCACAGTTCAAATAAGTTTATTTTCTTTTTATCTGCTTTTTTCATTGTCCAGCTCTTACATCCTTACATAGTGATGAGGAATAGCATAGGTTGGATGATTCTAACTTTAGTACTCAATTATATATCTTTGCTCTTTATGATCTTGTCTAGTTCTTTCATCATTGCCCTTACAATTCCTAGTCCTCTTCTTATCTCTTGATTTCAGTCTCCGTTCTAATCATTGTTTGATCTGTCTTGTCTGGATTGAGCTGCAATTTGTTTGCACTCATCCATTCCATTACTGATGACAGGCACTGGTTTAGAATCAAGATAGTTTCCCTGAATAGAGTTGGAAAGGAGTAATATGCCTGAGTGTCATCAGTATCCTGGTGTCACTGTACCACCAAATTCTGGATGACATCTGCAGAAGTTTCATATAGATGTTAAATAAAATGGAGGAGAAAACTGAACCCTAAGGGATCTTACAGGTTAGCAGCTAAGGGGACAAGCAGAAGTCCCCTAGCACCACGTTATGGGTTCATCCTTCCCACAAGGGATGGGTTGAGATGCTGCAAAACAGCGCAGCCAAGTCTCAACCCAGGAAAGCAGCCCAGAAGAATATCATGGTGGATGGTATAAATAGCCACTGAGATGTCCAGCACAACCAACAGGAACATATTCCACTGTCTTGTTCTCAGTGAAGGTCTTTTACCAAGGCAACCCAAGCATCTCTGTCCCATAATCAGACCTGAAACTAGATTGAAATGGATCTAGTTCATTTGTCTCCTTCAGAAACCCTTGGAGCTGAATCATAAATTCAATTTGAAGAATAGGGACAGAGGTCTTCTTTTTTTACTTTACTGTGATGGTGTGGGATAAGGTCTATGGACTTAAAGATTTTTTTGTTGACATAATCCTTGCTTGTAGTAATGAAACTAGACTAAAATGTCAGGGTTGGATAGCATTTTGGTTTCAGTACCTGGCTGCAAGGGTTCTGTGTGACAGCTGTCTAACTGATCAGGCCAAGTGAACATTTTCCTGCACATTCTGGTCTTTTATTATCACAGAGTCTGGGAAGCTGTGCTGGTATTCTCCACTTTCTGTACTGAGAATAAGTGAATTTGATTGGGCTAGACTATTCCATTAAGATAGTATTCACTTATATATTACTTGGTTAGCTAGCTAAAGAACAGGCAAGAAGCTAAGCTGTACCATCCTAAAAGTCCTTCCCATGCACACTGGAAAGCAGAGCTTGAAAAAAGTTAATTCAATTTATCTTCTAGAACCTGTAGCCAGCTCTCCCCACTCACATACTCCGCTTCAGCAGCTTCTTAATTGTTATCAGACTTTTGCCATCCATGTTAAGTTTATATTCACAAGCTTAATGGCTAGAGACAAGTATGTGTTTAAAATGAAAGATGATTGTATCTCTTTTTCAGTTCTAGATTTCCCATTTCTGCAGAAGTAGAGATCACACACAGAGACCCAAATATGACTGGTTTCTAAAACTTTGGGTTTACTTTGCCTTCTTCAAAGTCCTTGTGAGTACAATGGGGAATAATATAAATGGGTATAAGACTGCAGCCTTGATAACCAAGATTACACTTGAAATCTTTGAACAGTATGAACTTTTGCCTGTGTGTGTGCCATCAAGTTGCCTGTCTACCCCATGAATTTCATAGGGTTATTAGGCAAGGAATACTTAGAGATGGTTTTACTAGTTCCTTCCTCTGAAAAATAGCCTACAAGCACCTGATATTCATTGGGGGTCTCTCATCCAAGTACCATCCAGAGCCAATCCTGTTTAGTTTCCACAATCAGATGGGAGCTGGAACCTTTAGGGCACTTAGGTATACAATCCTTTGTTCAATTGATTTTATCCCATGCCAGATTGAACCCTTAGGATTCCTCATTGGTTTCCACTAATTTTGAAAGAGCTTTCCTGCTTTGTCTTATCTGCCAAGGAGAAACTCCATACATTGCTCTAATGCTTTAGCATTTGTATTCTAAAGTGCTCTTTAATCCCCTCACTTCTCTGACATGCATGCAGTTATGCACAGCAAACCTATCTCTGTGGATTCCTTACTGCTACTGTCTGCTGTTTTTGTGGAGACAGAACCCTGGTAGGCATGTCATGTGCTGTTTCTCCAACTGGATCAGACTGTGTATTTTAAAAAGTCCCTCTGGTAGGAAAAGGAAAAATAATGACACATGGTAGAAAAGAGATGCAGATTTATTTTACTCTTCTGATGAGAATTTTAAGCCAAACTCTTAATATCACACAGAAAACCTTGCCAGGGCTTTATATTTTATTTCTGTTATCACATAATGTTTCCTCTAGAGGTAGCAAATGAATGCCGCCAAAATATAGTTTATTGGAACAAACCAGTAGGATAGCATTGGGGAATATCTATGTGTCAGAGGAATAGCTCAGGTTGTTCCTATCATGATGCTTTAGTAGAGAGGCAGCTATATTCAGCTAGGATCCATTCAGCTCTCCTGCCTGCAGGGGTTTCACTTTGTATTTCCTGGGAGGCAGCAGCTCTGCTTGTATATGTATGAGAGACAGCATGGCATAGTGGTTTGAGTGTTGGACAATAACTCCAGAGATGAGGGTTCAAATCCCTGCTTGGAAATTGAAATCCACTGGGTGGCCTTGGTAGCATTGGAAGAGACCACAAGGACCATCCAGTCCAACCCCCTGCCATGCAGGAACTTTCAGTCAAGGCATCCCCGACAGATGACTATCCAGCCTCTGTTTAAAGACCTCTAAGGAAAGAGACTCCACTACACTCTTAGGAAGTGCGTTCCACTGTCGAACAGCCCTTACTGTCTGGACGTTCCTCCTAATGTTGAGGTTCTGTTCTCTGGAGCAGCAGAAAACAAGCTTGCACCTGCCTCAATATGATATCCCTTATACTTCTTTTCTCTAGGGTAAACATCCCCAGCTTCCTAAGACGTTCCTCGCAGGGCATGGTTTCCAGACCCTTCACCATTTTAGTTGCCCTTCTTTTGACACACTCCAGCTTCTCAACATCCTTTTTGAATTTTGACACCTAGAACTGGACATAGTATTTCAGGTGGGGCCTGCCCAAAGCAGAATAGAGTGGCACTATTACTTCCCTTGATCTAGACACTATACTTCTATTGATGCAGCCTAAAATCGCATTGCACTGTTGACTCATGAACAACTTTGGCATAATGCCCAACATTTCTAGCTTGTCCAGCAAATGAATAAACTACTGGAATTAGAAGCACATAGGAAGTGGCACAATGTACATACACACGTACATACATGCATACACGCATCTATGGCACAGCTCCACATATGGGTCAAGTATTGAACTCACAACGTGGAGGAAGGCTGTGTCACAAATGAAGCTGTCTAGAGAGCCATAAAGGTGTCTTCAATTGAGTGTGAAGCTCTGTGTTTATATACATGCCAGGGAATCTACTGGAACAAACAAGCATTGGCTGAAGCAGCAAGACAGCGGGGGGGGGGGGGGGGGGGGGGAGGGGGAGGGGGGGGGGGGGGGTGGGTGCATGTGTGTACAGAGAGAGAGACTAAGGCCATGAAAATGAGGGATAGGCACCAAAACAGGAGAAGAGAGAGTTCTAGGTAGGATCACAAAGAATGAGCTTGAGAGTCACACAGTTCTTGAAGTGGTGCTATAGAGAATGCATCTCTGCTGAATCCCCTGATGAAAGTGCTGAAAGAATGCATGCTGAAATGACCCCAGGGCAGTTATAGACTTCAAAATCAAAAGAATACAAAGGGATCGATGGCTCTGGGCTGGATTCAGGTGGGAGTAATACAAAGGGGTCAATAGCTTGATGGAGAAGGGGAGATGAAAGGGATCCTCAAAGAGATTCTGATTTAAAATAGGCTGATTTAAAATGGGCTGGTTGGGTGTCACAAAAAGCTATGTCTCTCACAGAGACAGATAGCGACCTAAAGAACAAAAAAGGTCCAAGGTATCCAGGCAGTGCTTTAAGATGCTGATCTGTCTTGGTGTTCTAATCTGACCAGTTTGAAGCTGCCCTCCTTGGGTTGTCCATCTGTGGTGATTACTTGGTATTAGCCAGAAAGGCAGCTGCATGTATTTGGAGAACAACCTTCAGGGCAGTTTCTCTTATTTTCATCCATATTTCCCCAGAAATATCTAGGTGCTAGTCCAGCTACTAACATCCAGGGTATGCTTGTTGCTATCAGTCTCCAAGTCTCTTGTTCTTGCTATCTTTCCCACTTGAAAGCAAACATTTTAACCAGTGTGGTTGGCAGATGCCACTAACACAAATGTAAGATATAAACCATGCATGTGACCAAAGCCATCATATCTGATTTTCTCTGAAAGAGGAATCGTAACTGGTGAAATGTAATCTTCTTGCCTTTTTGCATGCCCAATTATTATTAAAAGAACAGGACCATACCCTGTAATAAAAACAGATGGAAGCTACAAACATGTTCTGTAGTGTATATGAAAGCTGGAATTTAATGGATTAGTCCCAACTAGAGTAGATTCAGTGAATCAACTGTTGAGCGGTGAGTCATCATGTAAGTAAAATCAAATAAAATTAAATAATTCAGTGACTCCACTCTAATCAGAACTCTCAATAGGATTTAGCCCAAAATATGAAGTATTTGGCCATTAGACTGTGTGTGCTTGGATCGCATGTCAGAGATACTGTTTCTAACTTGCTCTTTGCCCTCAATAAATATAACTTGAAGCTATATTTCTCAACTAAAAGCATTTGATGAAGAACATCTGTGTTTAAAATGTGTAAAAGGCAACAGCTTCCACTTGTATGATCTCTGGGCACTTGTTTAGGAGTGGTGAGTATGTAGGTCCTCATTTATCCTCCAGCATCCTACTGTGCCTTGCAAGTTCTTTCTGCTTAAAGGCATTCATGTTGTGTTCACTGTTTTGGGGATCTGATCATAAAAAGAACTGGTCAAATCCAACAGTACAATGTGCTGTGTGAGATTCTGACTCTTATGGAAGGCAGAATTAATGGGAACTGTCATAACAAGTCAAGCCAATGGTCAGTATTAGCAAGTACTCTCTACTCTGATTTGAAGGAACATTAAGGGCTGTGAGGCAAAGGCCTTCTCAGGGCCAAACTAGATGTAGCACTAAAAATGTCACTTAGAATTACATTAGAGCCATAGTAGGCCAAGAAGAGAGACTTTCACTAGGATTTCAGAAACACTCCCACACCCACATACCAATCTTCTGTTAGCCCCAGGTAGGAAGCCTCCTATAGCACCAAAAGAGGGTGCACCCAAGATTAACAGCATACATTTTTCTTTGCTGAATATGCAGGGGATAGGAAAGAATGGAATATTCTCTCCCTCTGTACTGGAGTCCATGCAGGTGATGGTGGTGATGATAGTTTTATTTCTTCCTCTCCACCACCAGTACTAAGAGCAAACCAAACTATATGGCCACAGTAGCCAAACCATTATTTAAAACAGATTTGGGAGATGGGGAGGGGGAGGAAGGAAGGAAGGAAGGAATTTAACTGTGATGTGATTCCAAGTGACATGCTTAGTTCCACATCTTGTTTGGTCCCCAGGCCAACTGGCTAGACTTCTGTAATTAGACATATCAAGAAGTGAACTTGGGACCTTTTCTCATGTGACTCTCTAACACTGAACTTGGACTCATCAGAGGGTTGGCCTGCATGGAGGTCAGGTACATTTAGAGCCAGGAGGAAGATGATACTGGCATACATAAGCAAGTCAAAAAAAAGCAAGTTTATCAAATAACAGAGTCCTTAGACAGAGACTGCATTCATTTAACTCCCTTTAGGGATGACTAATGGGACTTGCATGCATTTTGCTGTTGCTATTGTTGTTGTTGCTACCAAATCTCTGTAGAAGACTGCTGTCTTTATGCACCACGAGCAATGTGAAAGAGGAAAATGCAAAACCTGAGAGGTGACCCCTGTCTTCTATTGGGGATAGGGTGTCAGCTCCTTCTCCTGATTCTCAGATTTACTAATTTTTTGCTCAGGACTTCATGCAGCACTTTCCCCAAAGCACAACTTCAAGATACATTTTAATTTTTAATGCTTCAATAAAATTGTGATTACAAATACCCCAATTCAGATTTAAAGTAGAAAGTATTCATTTCCTCTAGTTTAATTATTCAGCAGATCTTGCTGTGTATGAGAAAAGATTTCATCTGATGCCTTAGCACTGGAATGCTTTTCCTGAATGCTTTTGGAGGAGATGAAGGTGTTGGCCCTCCCCTAATGCTTGAATGGTTCTCCTGTGCCCCCAAAGTTCAGCCACCCCCTTTGTAACCCCCAAACCTCTTACATTCATTTTCATATTTTCAGCAGAGGCAAACCAGGCAACCATAATCCTCAAAAATTGGTCACCACTCAAAACTGCAGATTTGGATTTTCTCATCAACAATGACATCATCATGCATACTTTCTACTGGTGTGTGTGTGTGTACACCTTCACCTTCAAATATGTCATCAGGGCAACTTAAAATAATATATTTTTAAAATGCAATAAACTATTGACAAAGCAATCCTAAATGGAATAAACCTTTTCTACTAACATTTGCATCAATTCTACTAACTGTCTCAAGGCCCTGATTACAGAACAAAATGTGCCCATGTTATCTGGTAAACACTTCAAAGTTCTTGTTTAAAGTTAAATGTTATTGTTCTTAATAATTGTTACTTCAGCCAGAGACCTAGGCAATAATATATGGTCTGAGATTAGCTGAGACAGGAAAGATAACAAAAAAGATTTAATCCACAGAGTTAATTTTTAATAAGTAAAAAATTATATCTATTTCATGTTGGAGGGGAATCAGCTATTAAATTTGCATTCAATGGCTATTTAAGTTAAACACGTGTACTAATAGCTTTACCAGAAGGAAGCTGAAAAAGTCATCTATGGCCTGAAACAGATGGGCCAAATATAGCAGCTTCCGGTCACTTTGGGGGCGTGGTAGTTATATGAAACATGCCCTCAAAGTGGCAGCAAGCTGCTCTCTGACTGGCTAAGGTGGCCTGAAGCTGCCAGCAAAAAGAACTCTGTCTTGTCCTGAGGGAGAGGCTTGCGTACCTTAATGAAGTTGTGAGCTATGCTGGTGTCGGTATAATAACCACCGGTAGGGTCTCCCATGCCAGACAGATCACAACTGAAGGGTCTGACCAAGAGCGTCAAAGGGCAGGATGAGCTCTCTGGCCTTATGGCAATCACCCTAGGAGAAGGAAAACTCTAATCCCAAACCCAGGCAGATGGTGCTCATCTAACCCTGTAAGGTCAACCATCTAAGAGAAGGAAACTCTAATCAAACCTACGACCCGAGGACCTCGCTTCCACCGTCCATGCTTGCTAGGCCTCAGCAGATGAACCTTTGGTTTAAAGGGTGAGGCCAGTTCTGTGCACGCTGCGCTCCACCAGAAAAATCCATTGCACAGGCTCAAAGGATACATCCAATTTAGTCATCAATGCACTTGTAGAAAGCATGGGATGAGTCTTTCCTGAATCTTTGTTCACGAAGAAAAGCCAGAGAGAAATCTGCTCCTGTCGGCAGCCCTTTTGGGATCACAGCAGCAGCTGGCTTTGAGAGTGGGTCGTCCGGTCACCATGGTCCTGGGCTGATTGGGGGTGGAACAGCCTCTGGCATCTCCTTGGTCCATCTTTGTCCATGTTATTTTATTCCCACCTCACCCTCCACTTATTCTTGTTTTGAATTTTAGAGAAAAGGAAATAATTGTGTGCATTTTTTAAAATCCTATTTCTTATCCATCCCACCAGAAACCCTTCTTCTGCCTTCTGCCTTTCTCCCATATAATCTCATGTCCTTAACACTCACCCATGCCATAAGCTTACTGATTCCCAATGGCTCTCGTCAAAATCCTCTGAAATAAGAAGCTCAAAATTTAGTTTTATAGAACACATGAACATGTGGTGTAGCCTGTCCTTATTACGTGTTGGTTTAAAATCTTTTAATTTTGTAATTAAAGAAATTATCATATTATACTAATGAACTAAAATAATTAGTTTGGCTCTTGTGACCTGTAATTTTGCAACCCTGAGAGACTAACAAAAAGCAAGATGCAGTTTAGCAAAAATCAAGAGAGAAGGTTTTGGATAAAGATAAAACTGGAAAATATAAAATTCATTAGCTCAGTAGAGCTCTCTCTTATTTAACTAATAAATGAGTTAATTAATAATGTAAGTGTAGAATTAACCCTAATATTAAAATTCCAATGTACAGTTTAAAAATAAATGTAATTAACTTGCCCCATTGTGTTAGAAAATTTCCAATTTAGCTGATAACTTGGTTGATATTATCTGGCTATTTCATATCACTTAGCTTAGCAAAAAATGATTCAAATACTATTAGGAATACCACTTACTAAAAACTAGTTTAATAACTGGATACTGGACAAGACATAAAAGTATCACTAAGGTACTTCAAAAGCCTTGTAAAAATGCTCAGTTGATTAGGGTTTTTTGTTTTAACTGGCCTCATTTGCAATGGAAATGAAGCTATCATATTATTAACATGTACTTTCCCCATTTTGGATTAGCTGTTTTGGACAGTCTCCTTCAGGTTTGATCTTGAGCCTTTAATTTAATTTTAGGCCCTGAGGCCTTCTAAGGGATGTGGAATTATTGATGGCAAACCCAAAATTTTCACTACTTCCTTACCAACAGTGGAGCTTTCTGAAAAGGAAGATGATACAAGGTCTGCTGTGCTTCATTCTGTGCATGCTGATGACACTCACTTCTGTCTCTCCTTTCCATCCAGTTCTAAGAAAAATGTAATGGACTGGATGAGGGCAAACAAACTGAAACTTAAATCAGACAAAACAAAGGTGCTCCTGGTCAGTTGAAAGACAGATTAGGGAATAAAGATTCAGCCCGTATTGGGTAGGATTATACTCCACTTGAAATCTTAGGTTTGCAGGTTTGAAAACTTAGGTGCCCAGGTTTTAGTGGTTGCCTGAAGTGCATTTGTAGCCTCTTGATCTAAAGAACCTTTCCTGGACTCACAAACAGACTTTAAACAGACTTTAAATGAACCTCTGTCTAAAGTTCCAAGGTCTTATTCAGCTCTGAAAGGATGATCAGCTAGTATCTCAGTCTTCTGGTGACTTTGGATATTATAAAAGAAGGCAATATGGCCCACGCATCAGAGCACATGTATCCCTTCTATTGAGTATTCCTTGCCAAAGAAAACTCTGTGAATTCTTGGGGTCACCATAAAATCAGCAAGTGGCCTGAAAGAGAACAGTCCATATACACAAGAGAGTAGGTTTTAATTCATATGCTTCATTGATCTTTCCATAAAGTTGAACGTCTAATCTTAACACTCCATACAAATTCTGATGAAATTAAAACATGGGAAGCAGGCATATATTTTTCAGGCCAGTTAAGATTACTGCAGAATTATATTTTGGGGGAATAATTTCTTACTCCATATCTACTCCTTACACCGAGGTACGTAAACATCTCTTGACATCTATATATCATATAGTTATTGTTTATACCTTATAAAATGTTTATGGCCCATTAATCATTGATCAGGAACAGTGAAGCCACACTTCAAGTATACCTTTGACCTTGAGTAATAAAATTAATAGCATTTTACAATCCAGCACTCTTCTGACCATGTTTAGTACCAAACATTAAGTTTTACAGCTCCTCATTGCCCCAATAACCCTTGTCCTTGAGCAGGGGCATTAACTCAGCATTGTTTCTTAGTCATTGTCCAGAACACCTTGACAATAAGTTCTTGACATTAATCAGAATTCATTGTGGATCTGCTTTGTAACTTCACAAATCTTTTTAATACTATTCCTAGACCATGGATTGATCTGCCAGAGAATATTCATCAGCTGGATACACTCTCTTTGTTTAAAAAAGCCGTAAAGACCAGTCTCTTCCAGCAGGTCTCTCCAGGTGATTTTTAAATTATGAAATGTAAAGTATGCATGGATTGTTTAAATATGCATTAGTTTTATATGCTCTTTTAATTGGTAGGTGTCTAGTTGTTGTTCCCCACCTTGATCTGTAGGGAGAGGCAGATAAGAAATAAAGAATTGAATCTTGTTGGGGAGTTACAAATGCATAACTACTGTAGTTGTTTGGGTATACAGTGACTGCTTCCCTTACGCCCCATCCCCACTTACTGGGAAGCAACCAGTGAGGTTGATGGAGGTCTGTTTCCCTGTCAGTAGGGAAGAGGCTGACTGACATCCCCACCACCACCATAAGCATCTCTCTTGTGCTACATATAAGCAGAGTTCCTGTCATAATTGCACCTCACACTGGAGTTCATTTGCACGAGGGGGGGCTGAGTTGGAACATGATTCAGCTGCTTTCTGAGCAACAGGAGAGTGGACC
Organism: Sceloporus undulatus; assembly: GCF_019175285.1. Lineage (NCBI taxonomy): Eukaryota > Metazoa > Chordata > Lepidosauria > Squamata > Phrynosomatidae > Sceloporus > Sceloporus undulatus. The sequence goes on along the minus strand of NC_056523.1, from coordinate 135,479,963 downwards.
CTAGTTGATCACAGTGACTGATTCCCAGTCAGTGGAGACTGAGGGACTTTCACAGTCCCTACTTGTCCCCTAAACTGGCCTAAATATCCCACAGGCAGCAGATTCTACATGATCTTGGAAGCTAAGAAGAATCATCCCTGGCGAATACTTGGATAGGAGACTGCCACTGAATGCTGTAGGCTATATTTTAGCGAAACAATTCTGGTAAAACAGATTCAAATATATCTTTTTGAACCTATTTTGGAAAGCATTCAGCACTTTGGATAGCTGCTTTAAAACCCAGTGTGCATTCATCACTCCAGTGATATGGGGGCCTGCTCAGAATAAAAGTGGTTGCAATGGAAAACACATGTACCAGGGAATGTGCCCCCCTTTGCTCTAAGGAACACCTACAAAGGCAGAGGAGGGATAGGAAGAGGGAGAAGGAGAGACAGTTGGTCTGTTCACATTAGCAGGGTACACTAAGAACCTCTTCAGGTAATCCAAAGTATTATACTCCATTATCTTACAGATGGTGGAGGGGTGGAGGTGGAATAGAGGTTGAGAGAGAGTGACTTCATTGGCTGAGGTAACATTTGGACTGTGCTTGGTATCTTACCTACCACCCATCTTCATATTATTTCCTTCTAAAACTGATGAGATTTAACTATGACTGGTACAGAATCCTAAACATGCATACTAAGAGGTGGTAGGTTTGAGGTACATGGACTGTTACATGGATTTCACTTCAAAGACAAAGCCATGTTAGTCTGGATCAGTATAGAAAAGGATTTTGTAACACCTCTGAGACTGAGAGAAAGAAAGATGTTAGCAGCATAAGCTTTTGTAGACTAAACTAGATTTGCTCTGTGAAACCTTACACTACCAACTTCTTTCTCATGGACTTCACTGTGAGCCTAATTTTATTAATATCATGCAAACCTGTTGACTACTGCCAGGAAATACATCCAAGTATTCATGCATATGATCAGGTTCTACATACTTCAACAAGCATTGTCAGCTCAGGAGCAAAAACAGTTTGCATTTTCTACATTCTAGAAAGAGAGGTGGAAGCTGCATTAAGAGAAATTGGGGGAGGGGGAATCAAATAGATGATATTCCATTTGAACTGCTATACAAAAGCAACTCTAGTGTTAACTGAAATATGCTAACAAATATGGAAGGCCAACAGACTGGAAATGCTCAATATACATCCCAATGTACAAAAAAGGAGACACGAAAGACTACAGCAACAATAGGACCATAGCATTAATTCTGCTTAAAATTCTGCAGTGTAGACTCCAATCATATGTAGAGAGAGAAACCCCAGAGGTGCAAGCAGGGTTCAGGAAAGGTGGCACTAGGGACCACATAGCAAACATACAATGGCTAATGGAGCACACTAAGGAATTCCAAAAGAAAATCAGCATGTGCTTTATAGACTATAGCAAAGCCTTTGATTACATTGACATCAAAAAGGTATGGAAAGATCACAAAGACATGGGAGTCCCACTATATTTGATAGTTCTGATGAGAAATCTATTCTTAGGACAAGAGGCCACTGTCAGAACAAAATATGCAGAAACAGGATAATTCCCAATTGGCAAAGGATTCAGGCAAAGCTGCATTCTATCACCCTATCTGTTCAGGTTGTATACAGTAAATATACAAAGAGCAGGTTTTGACTCAGAAGAAAGAGTGAAGATAGGAGGAAGGAACATCATCAGTCTATATGAATGACACCATACTACTGGGAGAAAACACAATGGACTTGGAGCAATTGCCAAGGAAGGCCAAGGAGGAAAATGTAAAGGAAGGCTTGCTTATGAACATAAAGAACACAAAAATAAAAACCATGGAGGACTTGCATAAATTCAACCTAAACAATAAGGAAATTGAAATAAAGATTTCTCATACCTTGGATCAAATATTGATCAGAATGGAGGCTGAGGTCAAGAGATAAGAAGACTAGGAATGGGAGGGGCAGCCATGAAAGAGCTAGACAAGTTCTTCAAGAGCAAAGATATACAACTGAGCACTAATGGTAAAATCATCCAAACCATGGTATTCCCCATCACTATGTATGGATGTTTGAGCTGGAAAGACAGTGGATAGAAAGAATGAGATGGCATTGTATGAGAAGTGGTGCTGGAGAAGAGGGCTGAGAATAGTGTGGACTGCCAAAACAAACAAACGAATGGGTCCTTGAACAGATCAAACCTGAAATACCCCTAGATGGTCATTTTGCGGCTGTCATACTTTGGCCACAGGATGAGAAGGAAGGGCTCATTGAAAAAGACAATAATGCTTAGAAAGGTTGAGGATAGCAGAAACAGAGGAAGGCCACACACCAGATTGCTAAACTCAATCGGGGGGGGGGGGGTCATGGGCATGAATCTACAAGACTTAAGCAGAGCAGTGGAAGACAGGGGTCTTGGAGATGTCTCATCTGCATGTTTGCCAGGAGTCGAGGTCAACTCAAGGGCAGTTAACAACAACATCTGCATGTCACCTTACTGGCATTGATCCAACCATTTTGGTGTATGCTGCAAAGAATCTAGGGATGCATATGACCCACACAGGTTGCCTGTTTTGAAATAACAAAAATTGATTTCCTTTCCTAAAAAAACAAGCAAACAAGCAACAACAACTCTGGACATATTTCAGCCATTGTGTTTGGTCTCAAGGAACCAGACCCTGTCCCTTTCTCTCTTAGATTTAAAAAGCAACAACAGAAAGAGAAGCTAAAGGAAAGACACATAGGTGTCCTAGTATGACTGGCTGCATCGAGATATCTCTAGTTTATCTAGAAGAATTTAAAATGTGAAGGCTTCCTGTGCTTACACATGCACACCTAGCAGCAGCAGCAGAAACAGAAACCTCATAAATTGTGTTGCTGTCTGGGAGGGAAGAGGAGGAGGCTGCTCCATGATGACCCAACTGAGAAGCCATCAATTTTTTCATGAAAGAATCAATTTTTATACGCTTGTAGCTGTGGGGATTACTATTGACCTTGGGAAATCATAAATAGAAAGGCTGCATTGGCAAACTGTACCTTTACTGTTCCTTTTCCTTTTTCTGTATTCCAGTTCTTGATTTTACTTTACAATAACGTGCCTGGGTTTGAAACACACCAAGAGTTCTGTGGCATCTTAAAGATCGGTGGCACAATAAATATGCAAGGCTTTAAGATGCTACAGTATTCCTGTTGGGTGCTTCTTCTTTTTTAGTGTCTCATAAGTTCCTCTAATTTGGAGGGATGTCACTTTATTTTACAGGGAAACTTTTTATTCAAACAATTACAGTAACCCTATAGAACAGAAATGGATGGAATTGTATATTACAGATGGATATAGCCCTGATGCTGGATCAGAGCAAAGGCTTATCTAGCCCAACATTATTGCCCCACCAGAAGAGCCAACAAGATGTTCCTGGGAAGCCGAAAGAAAGTATATGAATGCAGATGCATACTCCAGACCTTGTCGATTTCTTATGTCAATTTCAATTAAATTCACATTTATGATGATGCAAATTGATTTTCTTTATTTTACCTTTACATCAATCCTGTAAAGTAGGTTAGGCTTGAGAGACATGGTTACAAACCCAAGGTCACCCTTTAACCTCATCTTCCAAAGCATTTTGAATTAGAATACACTCATTGAAGAGAAACCATGACATTATAACACAAGCACCTAGGAAGAAGCTGTGTTCAGACTGTGTTCATTAATACATTGATTCGATCCTGTTTCCAGAGTAATCTCTATTTTTTTTTGAAATAAGATAAAATAAAATGAGTACATTAATTCCTACCTGACTACATATTTTATGTATTTTCTCAAAAATACCTATTTATAAAAATATTTAAATTTTATCAAGTGCCAGTTGCCATTTTATACTAACACGCACATTTGAAAATATATTCTTCAATGTCTTTTTTGTACTACATTTCAAGGTTCAGATAAATGGAAAATCTGAAAGACAGCTATTTCACAGTTTATGAATTAATCTGCTGGTATGATTCAGAAGGGAATTCATGAAGGTGGAATTTCTCAGGCATCCCTGGTATAGAATGTAATGGATGTTAACTTTATTTACACAGAGATACAGTCTCTTACTCCCTTACCTAGACAGATGCTGCCAGATGTGGTCACTCAGAAGTGTTGCCCTTAATCAAGACGTTGGGTAGCCACTATAGCATTGTTGAGCCCAGAAATGGTTTCCTAGACTATGTTCCATCTCCTCCATTGATACAGAGGAGCAATGTTGCTTTGTGATGAATACAGCACAGGTAACTCATTTCAGCGGCCCTTATCAGATGAGTGTGGAACTGGGGGTCTTCTGCACTGGGCGATTCGAATTCGCATCATAACGCAATGTACTGTCATACCTGGGAGTCCTTCCGCATTGGCAGGATTCAAATTGGCCAATCCGCATTCGTGCGAAGTGCATTCAGTGCAGAATGTTTTGTCACACCGGTGCTCAACATGAGGACTGGCCGATTCGTATCGGCCGCCTCGCACATGCTCAGTGGTGCCCTGCATGGGTTGCGACCTTAAACGCTTCCGGGGTGAAAGGGGAGGTCCCGTCATGACAGCCTGGTAAACAGCTGGAGAGCCAGCTCATGCACATTAACAATCGCGATACAACGTGCCCGTTACTGTTTCCTCTCTACATTCCTGCTTGGTTTTAACGTAACCATGACCTTCCCTTGCAACAAATTAGCAATGCCCAGTTCTGCGTGTGTGTGTGTGAGTGTGTGTGTATGTATTCTGGGGGGCGGGAGGAGCAGTTCCAGCGGCTGTCAAAGAGGCTGGATGGCCATCTAAGTCAATGGGGATGCTTTGATTAAGAGTTCCTGCATGGCAGAAGGAGGTTGGACTGGATGGCCTTTCTTGGGGTCGCCGTGATTCCAGCGGCTTCCTCCTCCTCCTCCCGGCTTGAGAGGCAGCCTAGGCTGGCTCCCAAGCCAGGAGGAGGAGGAGGAGGCTGCTGGAACCGCGATTCCAGCGGCCCCCGCGCCTCTTCCCTGCCTGGGATGCAGCCAGGGATGCCTCTCAAGCCAGGAGGAGGAGGAGGAGGCCGCTGGAACCGCCCCCCCCCCGCTTCCCTGGAGAACCGGCAAGAGGAAAGACCCACCGGAAGTAAAATTGGAATCTGGGGGTCTTGCGACGGAGTTCAGGACTGGGGATTCATACCAGACCCATTCGCACTGAGATCGAACAGAGAAAAAATCCGGATATCGCCAATCCCCTTATCAGCACACTGGCCAACACGCTCCAAAAAGAGGAGCCAGTACGCATTCAGTTCGGCAGCTTGCGCATTCACGTGAGTGCGGATTGGGCCATTCGAATGCTGGTATGATGGTACTTTGCGAAATAACGCGAATTCGAACCACCCAGTGCGCAAAACCCCCAGTTCCACACTCATCTGATAAGGGCCAGCCTCTCAGAGTGCATCTACACTGTAGAAATAATACAGTTTGACACCACTTCAACTACCATTGCTCCATCTTACAGAATTCTGGGATTTGTCGTTTTGTGGGACACCAGCACTCTTTGGCAGAGAAGGCTAAAGACCTTGTAAAACTACAAACCTCAGCATTCCATAGGATGAAGCTATAGCACTGAAAGTGGTATCAAACTACATTATTTCTACAGTGTAGGTTAGGGATGCCATAACCTGGAGGCCCCCGTGACAAACCCACTTTTGGGGGGCCCCTCCTGGTCCCGGTCCAGTTTGGCCCCAGCCCCTGGTTTGGGGCCTGCGCGGCGTCAACCCACCTTCCCCTGCCTCCCCGCGTGGCCGCGCCACCCACCTCCTCCTCCTCCTCCTCCATTCGGAAGCGAAGGAGGAGGCAGTGTGCGGGGGAGGGTGGCAGGGAGGTGGGGAGGGGGCGCGGGCATGCGCAGGAGGCGCACCTCCTTCTCCTCCTCCTCCGTTCCAAGCCTCCCTCCCTTTCTCCCTTCTTCCTTCCTCCTCCTCCTCTGCCTCCCAGCCCAGGCCCAAGCAGAGGAGGAGGCAGAGGTGCCTGCCTGGCTTGGTGCTCCCTGCGCGCACGCGCGCCAAGGCAGCAGACACTGGCAGGAAGCCACCCACCGCCTCCTCCGCCTGGCGTGCCTCCGCGCTGGGCACTTCCTTGGGCTCGGGAGGCAGAGGAGGAGGCTGAGGTGGAGGTGGGTGGCTGCCTGCCTCCTGCCTTGGCGCGCAGGTGGGTGGGGGGAGCACGCCAAGGCAGCCACCCACCTCCTCCTCCACTTGGGCCTGGGCTGGGAGGCAGAGGAGGAGGAGGAAGGAAGGAGGGAGGAGGGAGGGAGGAAGGAAGGAAGGAAAAGAGGAGGAGGAGGAGGAGGAGGGAGGAAGGAAGGAAGGAGGGAGGGAGGATGGGAGGAAGGAGGGAAGAAGGAAGGGAGGAGGAGGAGGGAGGGAGGAAGGAAGAAGGGAGGAAAGAAGGAGGAAGGAGAAAGGGGAGGAAGGAAGGAAGGAGAGAAGAAGGAAGGGAGGAGGAGGAGGGAGGAAGGAAGGAGGGAGGAAGAAAGGGGAGGAAGGAAGGAAGGAGGAAGGAAGGAAGGAAGGGAGGAGGAGGAGGGAGGGAGGAAGGAGGGAGGGAGGGAGGAAGGAGGAAGGGGGAGGAAGGAAGGAGGGAGGAAGGACAAGGAGGAAGAAGAGGAGGAGGAGGAAGAGGATAGTGGTGATGATGATGAAATGAACCAGCTTCTGAGGCATGACCAATGTAAGTTGCTCTGATTTTTACAAACTCATGCACAGTGAAAAAACCCAAAGTCCCTTGACCAAGTACACACTTCTGAGAAGTACAGTTGAATCCGAGGGCAAATCCACTTCTTGTTAAACCACCTTGACATATTCAGTATGAAACCAAAGAGTTTGGTTATGGAATAAGCCTCTGAAATATGCAAGAGATTGCCATGTTAAGTAAAGCCATGTTCAATGCCCAAATGTGCTGTTTGGAATGGGGGAGGGGGGTGGCCAGAAAGGGAAAGTACATTTCTGCCATCTGTCTAGGAATAATGCCCAAATGTCCTCCATTTTGATCATGCCTAAGAAACATGTATTTATATTAACATTTTTTTAAAACCATCAATTTTTTTCCTTGTGTCCTCCATTTTTTAAAAATGTGCCCTACATTTGAAAATTTTGTCCTACATTTGTCCTGGTTTGGAGGTCCAGACTTATGGAAACCCTAGTGTAGGTGCACCTTCAGTACAGTTCACCTTCCTTGCCTGAGCAAATGAGATGCTGCTGCTACTTGCTAAACCATGCAGATTGCTCCAAGGCAGCAACTCTCCAGAATGCCGTATCACACCACACATGGGCAAGCAGTGCTTTGATAGATCCAAATGAGCTCCAGACTTTTGCTTCCAATCATGGCCAGTGAGATAAATCATTAGAACTTCATAAGAAAAGGTAGAAAAATAATTGGTATCCTCCAATACTGGTCTTCACCCTGCTTCCTGCCTCCACAACTGCAATTTGGAGTTACACTGTTGTCTTATGTTATGGCAAAGCTTGAAAAGGTTGTCCTTTTGGACTGCAGTTTCCAAAATCCCCATATCCCTATGATTCTCAGACTTATAATTCAAAAAATAACTTTTCCAAGGTAAGACTAGCCTCCCAACATAAACAGACTATTATACCATAGTGTAGTTTGGCACTCTTTACAAACTACAGATTATGGGGGTTGCATTAAAAGAGGATAACTCACTACAGAGAGCCAGTGTGGTATAGCTTGAGATTTGGACTGAGACATTGGGAGACCAGAGTTTGAATCTTTGCTCAGCCATGGAAACCCACTGGGTTCCCTTAAGCACATACTTTCAGCCTCAGAGGAAGGCAACGATAAACCCCCTCTGAACAAAATCTGCCAAGGACCCCCTGTGATTGTTTTACCTTACGGCTGCCATAAGTCAGAAATAACTTGAAAGCACAAAACAAAAACAACTCCTTACAACACAGTCCACTGTTAATACTGCAGAGCAAGAGCAGGCCTGACTCTGATTTTATTCCAGCTGCTCCAATTCAATAGCAAATGAGTATTTAATAATAAAGATGGCCTGCTATAGAAAGGAGAGGGGAAAAAAGGAGGGAGAGAATAATTCCCTCAGGGTCTGCTCGAGCTATTACCATTAATTTTCACATCTAAATGAACAAAGTGTGTAGTAGGCACCAGAATGGAAATCAAAATTCCATATGGATTTAAAACTCAGTATTATGTAATTAAACAATGAAACTTTTATTCTTTCATAAAACTATACTATTACGGTCATGTTAATGAGTAGCACCATTTAAATATGCTTATAATTACATAATGTCTAAATCTGGGAAGTAGTACCACCCAAACACAGGCTGAACGTCATAATTTTCAACAGACCTATTCTATTGGGAAGTCATGTGGTTGTTGGACACCTGCCAGCATCCATGGCTGTCTCCTTCTCCTTCTTCTTCTCCTCTCCCAAGCTTAATTGCTGCTTCCTGCTTACTTGCTATTCCAAGCTTCCAGTGAAAAGTGGAAGGAAAAGGAGCTGCCAGTGCTCACCTTGCATTCTTCGTCTGGGCTGTACTGCAGTTCAGGCTGAGAAGGGGATAAGTAAATGGCTTGAGGAAAAGGTGGCAAAGAGAGAGCCCACCCAACAAGGGCCCCTCTCTGAGAAGTTGTTGTTCAAGACTCCTCCCCACAAAATCAGAGCAGACACTGTCTTGTAAGATGCAGAATTCAAAGATATAGCCAAGTTAGTCTGCAGAATCAGTATGTAGAGATCTTGCAGCACTTTTGAGACTAACCGAAAGAAAGAGGTTGGCAGCATGAGCATTCATAGACTTATGTTTACTTCCTCAGATGCATTTGGTGGAGTGGAAAGCCAGAGACAGACCTATATATGCCATTGGTGTGTGAGAATGTCAGTTCAAATTGAAAATCCTTTGTGTAGGGAAATAAAGAGGCAAGTCCAGCTTTAACAGTGGAGCTTATTGTATTGCTTGTAAAACTGATTTACCTCTAGCCAGCTTAAATCTTAAATTGGGCAGCATCCTGATGTTATTAGATGGATTTAGCTGCCTAATCTGTCACCCGAGTGCATCCTAGGTGTATCACTGCTTCCAGGAGGGTTCTTCCCAGCTCATTTTGGATCTGGGAGTTTTCTGATTTAAGAAAATGGCTGCCGGAGCCCTCCTGGAAGTGGGGATGGACCCATGATACATCTGGGCAGCAGATTAGGCGGCCAAATCTATCCAATAATATCAAGATGTTGCCTGATTTAAAATTTAAGATGGGTAGAGGTAAAATGGTTTCACAAGTGATGTGGTTGTTTGTGAACAAAGGCATTGGAAACTAGCCTTTGTGTATGAAAATGAAGTGGCAAGTCCAGTCTGGCATTGGAAACTAGCCTGTAGGTGAAGAGAATAGATGAGTGTAGGATGAAGATGGAGTCAGATAGTGTTGAAATGTGTGTAGTGTGCCATATCGTTCCACCCCTGACCTTTCTCCAAGTCTTGAACTGCAAGTTTCATCTTGTCTTACAGCTGTCTCTCAGTGGATGCGCCATCGGCATTTGAAGCTCAACATGTTCAAGATGGAGCTTCTTGTCTTTCCACCTAAGTCCTTTCTTTTTTTTTTTTTTTTTGATATTTTTTATTGATTTTTCCATAGTTATTTACATTCATAACTCATGTATGTGCTAAGTCCTTTCTTCAATACTCCTTTTCTGTTTCTGTTGACAACACCTCTATTTAACCGGTCCAGGAAGCCCACAGTCTTGGTTTCACTTTTGATTCCTCTCTGTCTTTTACCCCCCACATCCAGGCCACAGCCAAAGCCTGTAGATTCTTTCTTTACAACATTGCCAAAATCTGTCCATTTCTCTCGACCTCCACTGCCAAGACTCTGGTCCAAGGTCTGCTGTCCCAGCGTAGGATCTCTACTGCTCTGTCCTGGATTCATCCCTTCTCACTTGCTGCCCCTCAGTCCTGGAACCTTCTTCCTCCACAAACACAGGTCATCACTTCATTGACCACTTTTAAATCTAAGTTGAAGACTATCCTGTTCAGGGAAGAGTTCCCAGGCACTGTGTGATTATCTGTCTGATATTTGATTGGATAGTTGATGTTAATGTTTTTAATTGTTGCCTGCTTGTTTTAACCAATTCTATCTTATATTATTACCTATTGTTTTACACGTATATTGTAGATTGTATGCCATTGGCAGGTTTCATTTTTATTGATTTGATCATTTGTATGTACAGCACTGTGTACATTTACAGCGCTATAAAAATAAACTATAATAATAATAATATCTTTTAATATGAAGATCTCAGATTCAAAGAGAGGGTTGCCACTGAAATCCCATTCTCCACTGAACCACAGCAGCAGCAGCAGCAGCAGCTTGTCCCCTATGAGACTGCCAAAAGTCTAAGATTATCAGCAGAGATTCTGTTATATGTTCCACCACTTTGTGAGGCCCAGCTAGTGGGTACACATGGTGACAAGGCTTTCTCTGTTGCAGCAACCACCAGTGGCATTCCCTCCAGAGGAAGATCAGGCTGACTCAATCCCTTCTCAATTTCTAGCAGACAGTAAAAACCATGCAGTTTCAGCCTTTGGCTCTTCAAATTAGAGGTGTCTGCTCTGGCTGTTTCTTAAAACTATTTTCCTGTTTTAAGAACTGTTTTTAGAGGGGAGTTTGAACTGTTTAAAATTGTTTCCTTGGTGTTTTTTTTAGTATTTATTTTATCAGGTGTACATTGCCTCAGGAACCCTGGTCATTTGAGAGGTGATAAATAAATGTCAACAACCACAACCACCACAACCACCACAATGGAGCCTCATTCTACTTTGGCTATTTTAAAACCAAACAGGTGGCAACCCTGTTTGAGAGAAACAATATGCTATGAATATTGTGAAGGCCCACATGAATTGTTAGTTGGCAGGATGTAAATGGTTCTATAAATACTTGACTGTGGTTTTGTGGCAATATATAGTTTTGCACTGCAGTCATCATCATGCATACTTCCCTTGACCTGAATATGTGCATCTCTGACTGCTCTGTTTGCCAGTAAGGCAGCACGTCCACATTCCCTGACCATTAAGCTTCTTTGCTGAGGAGAAAACTATTACTCATTATTATGTTATTAAGGAGAACTGGCTGGGCTGCTGCTTTGGGGTGAAAAAGCCAAATGAAAGAGCAGAAAGTTCAGAAAGTCAGGACAAATGGATGGGCAGAAATGTGTGGGGAATAGACCTGAAATGGAAAATGCAGAAGGTCAGGACTGATAGATCTTCACTGAGTTGGAATCATTTTTTTTTTAAAAAAGAGAGAATATTTTAAAGCTATTTGGGATTAAAGTGTTTTCCACTGATCAACAGGAAATATAATTTCTTATGTGGGGTGTAGAGCTTCGTGCTGGCTCTGATAATGCAGGCTGGTAACTCCACCTTTGGTCTTAATACAGCAGCTTGTCTGGCAGTTAGCAGGTCCTCTGAGCATTACAGGAGCTATCTAGAGGTTGAACCTATATTGGGGAAAAGGTTAAGAACCTGGATAGCTCCTGTAACACCTGAAGGAGCTGTGAATAAGACTGGCATTTAAACTGCATGAACAGTCATTGTCCCCTGTACTGCAGCCACTGGCTGTGCCTGGCCTTGAGGATTATTAGTTACATTCATTCACTTTCCATTACATTAACAAAACACAGGAAAGTTTCACCTAGAAACATACTCATTCCCAGTAGTAATGCAGCCTGCATGTAAGCATTTGGCTTACATTAGGCTGGCAGATGCTCCAGAGCCAATAGGGGTCACCTAGCACCACTTGCTTCAGCTTCAGTCCCTGCCCCAATACTAAAGGGTTGGAAACCTAGAGAAGAAGGCGTAGCCCAGCCCAGCCAGACTTGGAGCCCAGTCTGCCAGTGATGTGTCAGAAATAGTTTATTGTGCCACCAGGATAATGTTGCCCAACATTTTCCACAGGGAGAAGTTGCATCTCTCTCCTATTCTAACATCTTCACTCAAGCTGCCCTGATTGCCTGCTGGAGTGAGGAGTGGAGAGTGCCAAGTGTGCCACAAACAAACAAACAAGCTTCATTTATATACCGCTTGATACCGCCTAAGCAGTGTCTAAGCAGTTTACAACTGTAAGCTAATTTGCCCCAACAATCTGGGTACTCATTTTAGCGACCTCAGAAGGATGCAAGCCTGAGTCAAGCTTGAGCCCTTTTGCTGGTCTTGAACTTGCAACCTTATGGTTTTGAGTGAGTGGCTGCAGTACAGGCTTAACCACTGCACCACCAGGGCCACCACTGTGCCACCATCACCACCACAACCACTTGCCCCATGGTCCTTGTGGTAGTACACTCTACTACTAGCATGTATGCATTGGTTCCCCTCCACCTACACTTCCCTTGTTCTCCGGTTTCCCTGGTATCTATCCTTATACTGGAATTTCCTTGGGGCAGGGACTTGCTCATTCATGCTCTGTAAAGCATAATTTCTATATACTACAGTGGGTCCTCCACATTTGCTGGGGTTCGGGGTGCAGGATGCCCATGAAAGTACAAAACTGCAAATAAAAATCTACTTTAAAAAAAACTGAGACAACACCTCACTAGGACTCTTTATGTCCTCCAGTGCACTCTATAGCCAAAACGCAGCAGAAGTTGAGCATAGAATTGCACTGGAGGACCTTCAAATGCCTATAAAAGAGTTTCCTCTAGAAATCTCTAGGTCCTCCACCAGTGTGACCATATGATCACCTTCTGGCAGAGTCATGCTAGTGGAGCTAGAGATTCCTAGAGAGGACATCCTAATCAAATATGTGACTAATCAAATCCAGAAAAGTCAAAGCCGCAAATATGGAGGGCCAAGTGTACTTGTTTTGTGAATTATCATTACCACCACCATCAAAATCTGAGCTATTGGCAATGTGCTCTTTCTTTTTCATTTATGATTTGTATGCTTAGATACATTCCTTGGGAGACACAGAGCTGGCTTTGCTTGTCCTGATTATATAGTTTAGCAGCATTCTAAAGCTTTGGGAAAAAATGCCTGAGCACTCTTCTGTTGTACCTACATAGTTGGGCAAATAAAGTCTCTCTGCTGTGCCAAGCTGCTTCTGGCCATTGGGAATTTGTGTAAATCCCGTGATGCCGTAAAACCAACGCCACAGTTTTGTGAGACAATTCTTTTTGTGGTTAGTAATTTCTGAAGAAGATCATTGTTGCCCCCATCTCCTGCACTCTGATCCACTTTCCAAAATTCTACAGAAGATCTTGAGGTGGAGGTTGTGCAAAATTAAGTAGCCCTTTAACACACATAGGCAAACACTCTGTCTCTCTGAGACAGCCCTGCCTAAGGAATCACCCTCTGCTTCCATTGGTTATTTTTTATTTTAACTTTTCAAATCTATGCAATTTCATTTCTTCTCTTTGTTCTTTTTTTTCTTTTTGAAAAACCTCTTATGTTTTTTCCTTCTCCACATTTTTACTTCAAAATTGAGCTGGGAAGATTCTTGGAGGCACCAGATCAATTCTTTAAGACAGTAACTGTAATCAAGGAAGGAAGGAAGAGATGCTCTTAGACCTTATGCTCTTGGTCCCTGAACCAGTAAATAAAGAGCATGTGGATGAATACAGTGATTCTTGTGCCAAGGCAAGGTTAACATTTGCAGTAAGTACCTCAAATATTAAAGAGTAAGAAGACCTTCTGTAAAGGTTAGTTATCTATAAGACATTATGCATGCAAATATTTTATCATAACTTTTTAGTCAAAGAGAACTGACCTCTCCCCCAGGAGTTTGTAAGGTTGTAAGTCAAGCAGCAATATTTAAAAATACTGTAATACTCGGAAAGGTGGAGGACAGTAGGAAAAGAGGAAGATCTCATTGCAGGTGGATAGATGCAAACAAGGAAGCCAGAATGAGTTTGCAAGACCTAAGGAGAGCTCTTGATAACAGGGTGACTTGGAGGGCTTTCATTTGTAGGGTCACCATAAGTCAAAGGTGACTCATTGGCAGTTAACAGCAACAAACCTAGTTGCCATTTACAGACTTTGAAGAATGTTACTTCACCTCCTTTCCTCCAATGAGGCTAGGAAAGATAGAGGGTAGTAGAAAAAGAGGAAAACTACATGCAGATGGATAGATTCAATCAGGGAGGACACAGGCCTGAGCCTGCAGGACCCAAGCAGAGCAGCTGAGGACATGAAGTCTTGGAGATGGCTCGATTCAAAGTTGACTTGGGTGCAGTTAACAACAAGGATCACCATAGGTTCAAAACAACAGCAGTGTTTTTATAGCAATCCCAGAGTGGAGCTGGAGCCCAATCACATTCCTGTTCTATGATTCTACCTTAATTACCATGGCTGCATCCCATGGAATTCTGGGATTTGCTGTTTAGACAGCAGGATGTACAATTTTCAGCTAGACGGTACTAACGTCCCCCCCAACTGCAAACTCCAGACTTTCATAGGATGCCACCATAGCAGTTTAAATAATCAACCTGCTATAATTGGACAGTGTGAAAGGGCCCCTGGGGAAAAGTTGCTTTTTTGGACTAGAATTCCTAGAATATCCATGCTAGCTGTAGAATCCTGGCACTTATTGTCCAAAAAATTGCTTTTCAATGCCCTGTTCCAAAGGCACAAATCCCACAGCACCCCTGATCCTGTTAATATTTAAAAGTATCAGTCCCTGAAGTGCCACCTTCTGAAAGAGCTCTGAAGTTTTTGGGCAACCCCACTTTACTTCAAAGAGTGAAGTCTGAATACAACCCACCTTCTTCAAGACATTTTGTCATGAGTAGGTGCATTAGGAAGTTTCAAGATCCTCTATGTAACAAACTGCTTTCCTCATATATCACCACAAAGAGATGCTTTATTTAGTACCCAAAGAAATGGGAGGAAATGGCCTGCATCGCTGTGCTAATGTGAGTCCATCAATAAACCATTAGCAGCTCAAAGGTCAAATGACAGAAAACAGAGACAAATGAGGCCTTATTGAATGACATCAGACTTCAGCTCCCAGCAGCCCTACCTGCCCTAAACTGCAATCGCAGCAACCTAGGAATGTATAAGGGGTTCCAGCATTATCAACATGTACAAAATATATGTCCCCCCACCACAAAAAGGTCTGTTCTCTAGATCTACTACACAGTGCAATTGCAGAATAATGCCAATTAGTTGCTTTGACTGCCGGGAACAATGTTTGTATGTTGACTAAAGATTTGCCAGTGAACAATCCCCATGGGTCTGTGTGTGTATGTGTGCGCGCGCGCGTTGTGTGCTAAATTCAAGTTTGTAAAGTGTCCCTGATAATGTAAAAAAATGTCATTCAAAATGCACATTTTCAGCTTCGCAGTCCACATAATATAACCACATGAGGTTGTTTATGGTTATAAAATTCCCCAGTGATAGGGAAATAGTCATCTGGAGAATGATATCTGTCTCTCCTAAACATTAGTCCTGGACATGAGATTTAGCTCACAGCAATCACACCCAGTGATGGTTTGTTTTCCCTGATAATGATACTAGCCATTCTGTAAAGAGGACTTTTGTTTAAGCTGCATGCTGTTAACTTAAAGTATGGCTCTGCAGTTAGGTTTTGTTTTGGCTGTCACTGAATATCAGCTTCCAGGTTTGCAAATTTTTGAGTTAAGCTCCAAGGAATACTCAAACCTTTTAGACTTTTCAAGACACTTGCTCTGTAAAGTACATGGCTGACAAGGATTTCTGTCATCTCCCCTTCCAGATGTGTGTGTGGGGGGGGGTGGGTGGGTGGGTGGGTGGGGGGGTGCGCACGCACGCCCACGTGCACATACACACCCTTTCTCTGGCTTGCAGAAACAACAGTTGCTGACAGCTGAGTTCAAAGGGAGCTCTTATCTCCTGCTAGTAGGTGAGATGTTCTGTCAAAAGCAAGCTAATTGGGCAGCCCCAATGAAGAGTTTTCATTGTGAAGGCATACACTATGGAATCCATTCCAGTGTTTGCCCAGATCGTGCTGTTTTCTTGAAAACCTCAGTTTACAGCGCAATGGCAAAATGTTTGTACTGAGTCAGCACCAAATGAGCCCTGCATTTAAACCCAATTTGTCATCATTCAAGGGATGCAGAAATTTCTATGAACTGAAATGCTTACCTCCAGGCTTCCAGTATCTCATATTGTCTGAGATTCTCTAATAGTTCTGCATGCAAAACTACTCTGTCTGTATTTCTCTTCTCAATGTCTTGCCCCTGGAATCAGCATTTAGCCACTGTAGCTCAGTGGTTAGTGGAGAGCAGAGATCAGAGGCACCTCTGTCTATGTCCCCATAAAATTTGCCAGGTTCCTCTGGAGGTGTGGATTGAGAAAGTTATTGTTTTGCACTAGTCATTCTGGGTGACATGACTAGATGCTCCTTTCATCCTTCTCCCCCTCCACTAGCCACAGAGTGGGCACTGAGGCATCTAAATGGTGAGTCTAGTAGGGAAGGGATTGAGAGGAGAGATGCTCCACATGCAGAACTATTACACTGCATTATGCTATATGAAAAGTTTGCAGGCATCCTTTCCTCTGTTTCTGAGCTGTGATTCTATCTTGTTTCTTCCCCCCTAGTGTTTTTCCTGCCAGATGGCATCAGCAATAGTCTAAAGATGCCAGGCTGTCCTGTTGGCATGCCATTGCCACTTCGATGCACATGAAAAAGAAGATGATTTCCCATCAGACCCCTGCTGTGACATGTTCATGTGTTTCCTGCAATGGGTTTCCATGGACCAATGCCTCTGTGCAAATCATCATCATTCCAGCATCCTGCTGGAGGGCCAGCATGAGACACTGGTGCTCCCAGAGAAGTGATGCAGTGGCTTTGCTCTGGCTGCATCCCAGCAACAGCAGTAATGTTATGGCATCTTCTTTCATCTCAGTCTTGAATCTAGTATTTGGAGATGAGGAGGGCAACAGCAGAGGATATAGAGATGCTGGTTTCTAAACATTTGCAAGTAGAAAACAGCACATATTAACTGGAGTCTGTTGGTGTCTTACACCAGTGTAATGGACTATTAGGCTGGCATAAGAAACATTTGGGGGTTGTGCATAGCAGTAATGGAGTTGTAGCAAAAACCATCTTCATCCCCATTGAAAACTTTCCTTCTGACTCCAGAGGAGCAAGAAGGGCAATCCCCTCTCCTAACCAAGATGGCTGTCACTTCTATACCATCCCTATCCGATTTGTCATAGTACTTGTGGCCATTTTACCTTTATCACTGCACACCATCTATAGGACTGCTGTTAACATAGTTATGTCAACCAATAGGATCATGGTCAAGGGCAGATTCAGCATAGTCAAGGTATAATAATTAGAATATTGGGCCAGGATTCAGAAAACCTAGTCCCCACTGACACTGAGCCATGAGATTCCCTGGCTATCCCTGAGCCACCCAGGGACTATGTCTATGTCTATCTGACCTACCCTCACAGGTTTATTGAGATGATGAAGAAGAGATCCAGATATGTTACCTTGAGTTCATTGCAGGAAAGACAAGCTAGCAATTTAACAAGTAACTCAGGTAGGAATTGTGAAGACTTCCAAATATTGCTGGATTGCAATTCTCAGTAGCCCTAGCTAGCACATACAATAGTGAAGAATGCTGGGAGTTGCAGCTCAACAATTCTTAGGGAGACATGCAATTCCACCTCCTCAAATAAAAAGTAAAATAGATTGCATGGATCTATGAAGAAGAGCAAATTGCACTGATCTCAGGGGGACTTATTTCAGAGGCTAGTTCTAGAAGTATGAAACCAGCATGAATCATAGCTGAGCTTCCAGGGTGCTACTTACTTTCATAAGTAAGATCACAGTAAAAAGACTTCATAAGTATAGTTGGCTCACCCAATGGGCAGAGTGAGGTGGTTCTTTCAGGTGCCAGGGCACAAGGACCAGCAAAGTGTGCTCTCCCTCCTTGGACGTTCCCACCATCACAGTCACTGTGGGGAGCCAGAGGAAATCATATGAAACAGTAAGAGCAAGAGCAAGAGGAAGAAGGAAGTGGCTGGAGAAAAGGCTGGGGGCGGGAGGGGGGGGAAGCTGTGGTACTTTCCCTCTCACTTTAAACTAGAGTGACAAGGTCAGGACCATCCCAGGGCCTGAGATTTCAGGCCTAAAACATGAAATGTAGCAGCAACCCCTTGTAATGTCAACAAGAGGCACAGCAGCTGGTAATGTCATTAAGCAATATAAACTAAGAATCAGTCATAGTTGCACAGAATATGTCACCTTCAAATAAAGAGCACAAAGCCTTTTTTAAAAAGGGAACATATTTATACACTCTCATGCCTTTAAGAGAATTCCATGGCTTTTCATGATTCACTCCATTATCCATCATATGTTTGCAACATGGTCCATAGTGCCTCTTCCTTTCCTGAACTCCACTTGCACCTCTGGATTTCTCTCCCCTTATGAATGGAGTCTATGCTGTAGAATTTTGAGCATAGTTTTGCTAGTGTGGGAAATTAATGCTATGGTCCTTTAATTACTGCAGTCTTTCGTGCCTCCTTTTTTTGCGGATGGTTATATATATTTCAAGTCTGTTGGTCATTATTTTGTTTTTCATATATTTTGGCATATTTTAGTTAACACTAGAGTTACTTCTGTCTGTGTGGATTGTAGCAATTCAACCGGAATATCATCTGTTCCTGGTTATTTATTTTTCCCAATTTCTCATATTTCAGCTTCCACTTTGCTTTCTAAAATTTGGGGCTCATCCTCACATGGTTCATCATTCCATGTGTCATTCATTTTATCATCTGTTTTATATAGCTCTTCTGTGTATTGCTTCCACTATCTTTTTATATTTTCTAGGTCATGTAGTTTAGTTTTCTTCTGGTCATAGAGCAGGTCCGCTATAGGTTTGAACTTCCCTTTGAGTTCCTGGATTTTGTGGGAAAGGTCTCTCATTCTTCCTTTTTTGTTGTCCTTATTTCTCTAGTAGTTCTCCTTCTTCTTGTGCACTAGTCATTGGACAGTTGCATTCATGGTTCTGGTTTTGTTCTATCTCCCTTTTCTTTTGCTTCTCATCTTTCTTTTACTGCTTGAAGTGTTCCATCTGATATCAATTGTTTCTTCTTTTTCTTTTTGGCCACTGACAGTGTTTTTCTGTATTTTTCCTTGACTATGTCCTTGGCTTGTGACCATTGTTCATATGGTTTCCATCCAGATGACATTCATAATACCTTTTTGCTGTTTTTAAAATACTGTGTCATTAATTATAACTGGCAATGTTTGGAACTGAAATAGTAGTTTTGGTAACACATTCATTTTAACAATGGCTATTCTAACCCAAAAAAAATAAGTTGAGGTTACTACATCTCGTCAGGTCTTTTTAAATATCAGCCCAAACTTTCTTGTAATTTTTTCTTAAGAGATCTGAATTTTTCTTGGTAATGTTTATTTCCAGTCATAGGGTTTTCAAGGTAGAAAGCTTCAGGAGTGATTTATCATTGCCTTCTTCTATGCAGTACGAACAAGTGTTAGCTATGGTGCTCGTACCACCCCCCACCAGTAGCTATTTGGCACATGTAGTCTGGCTCCTCAGCAAAGGTGTGCTTGAAATGGGAGACCCTGCCATATGCATGACTGCTGTATCACAGCCTCTTGCTTCACAGGAGAATGCAATCCCACCACCATGGAAAGATAATGTATGGTACGTAGAGGAGGGAGTAATGATGTCAAACATACACGTGAAAGAGCTGTTGAACTCTACAAGGTCATGGCAGTGAAACCCGATAAGTAGATTGCAATGCGTGCCTGTGATGAGCTTCACAAAGCCAGAACTTGCTTTTGCTCCCTTTGCTAGATGAAATGCTAGGATTCAAATGATGTTAGTGATTGAGTTCTGACTGAAATCATTTGCTTGTAGTATAATAATACCACATGAGCCCTATGGCTATCACACTTTTGTCCTCTCTGCACAAAAACCTAAGAAAGAAGTTGGGAATGCAAAGCTTTTGGCACTGCTGTCCTTTAAAGCAGGCTGTAAATGTAACTTAATCACATCCTCAATTATTCAGAGGTGAATGTGTGCCTAATTTCTTCCATTTGGCAGTGATGACCAGAGAAATGGCTGGGACCCAGACAGCAGGGGCCTTGAGCCGCCTGTGGGATGAGAAAGGGGTGGTGAGCTTTCTTCCCTTAGGCTGACACTAATGACAAGGGACCGATTTTACAATAGGCCACCAGCATAATAAAAACAGATGGTTTGTAAACATGTTGTGCATTGCACTGAGCGTACGTATACAGAAAATGCCTAATAAAGGCTGATTTTTTCTAGTTACCATTAATCCCCTTTGTTTCTCTCAGGAAATCATACCTCCAATGATACACCAACATCCAAAGACCAATGCCACTTTTTTCCTGGGCTTGTGATGCAGTAAGTAAGACTTAAATGACCTTCTCTTTCCTTTGCATGCTAACAAACAAAACTGGGGGGTGGAGGTCAGATGTACTTTCATTTCTCAACAAATATTTGTTTCAATTTTTGTGAACGGTCCCGAAGCAGGAAGAAAAGTGTGTGTGTGTGTGTGTGTGTGTGTGTGTGTGTGTGTGTGTGTGTGTGTAATAAATGAATGAATACAACTTTAGGCTGGAAAATAACCAGAGGGGAGCAACAAAAATAGCGAAAGGTCTGGAAACCAAGTTTGTTGAAATGAGGTATCTGCAGCCTGGAGAAGACAAGATGTGGGGGTGGGGGGGAGGGTGATAGGCTGTCTATGCAGCTGTTGCATAACAAAAGTAGTTTGCTGCTTCTCCAACAGGTATCATCCAAAACCTATGGGTTCAGATGACAAGAAAAGGGATTTTGACTAAATGTTAACAAGGACTTCAGAAATGTCAAGAGTTGTTGGACAGTAGAACAGCCTAGCCCAGAAGGCAATAGATGCTCCTTCATTGGAAATTTTTAAACCAATGTTGCATAGACCTCTCACAGGGGCGTATTAGCTGTGGATTTCCACCATAGGCAGGGGGTTTGATTAAATGACTCTTCCCAGTCTACAGTTCTATGAATTTCTTTAATATGAAGAAATGTTGGTAGATTCTTCAAAACTGAAAAATCCAATAGGTATAGCTGTTTCCAGGGTGGAGAGGGCCATGTTGAATCTACCTGTCATACAAGTGTTAAAGATGAGATGGCAAGCCTGCTTGAGCACTAATATAGCTGAGTACACAGGGACTCGAGACCATTTTTTAAATAATTTAACCACACTACACCTTGGGCCCACATGCCACTGAGATCTCTTTAGTCTTCACCTCTCAGAGTGAGTGAGTGATGAGTGCTTTATGTTGCTGATTTTGATGAGGAGACCTCCTAAGTTAAAACAGTAGCTGCTGCTTCACACTTGTCTTGGGTCTCTTTATAGAGTTGCCCCCTCTTCCTCCTCCTCCTTGGGACTGGCCAGGCTATTTTAACAATTCTGTTTTTCAGATAATTTGAGACTTGCACATACCATCTCTCAAGCTCCATTTGCCTCCATGTGATACTCCACATTACAGCTACATAATCACATTTGGAAAGTGTTCATCTCCAACAATATGCTGGAAGAGAACATGCTCACACAGCTCCACTTTCAATGGCATGTTGAAAGCCACCTCAGGTCTTGCACAAGCAGAAAGGGGGGGGGGTAATAAATTAAACACAAACAAACTAATCTTTTTCTGAATGGCACTAACCCAACCTGCAACAAATATGTTCATGCCGAGTACCACTTTGTATGCATAAGACAGGAAATAAGTGTATAAAATTTTCTTTTTTGAGGCTGCCTGGCATTATTACTAATGGTTTGCCAACAATGATATATTAGGTGATAACTAACTGTAACTAAAGAGTATGAACCT
This sequence comes from Sceloporus undulatus, assembly GCF_019175285.1. Lineage (NCBI taxonomy): Eukaryota > Metazoa > Chordata > Lepidosauria > Squamata > Phrynosomatidae > Sceloporus > Sceloporus undulatus. The sequence continues at coordinate 135,458,119 of NC_056523.1, read as the reverse complement.
CTACTTTGCTAGTAAGACAGAAGCGAGAAAATGGCACAAGCATGCTTCCAATAGAAAGGACTTCACCTCAGAAAAGCTTTTAATTAATGCTTTTCAACATTGGCCCAGAATTAAGAGCCATCCACCCCCAAAAGAATCCAGTACAATCTAGCTATTTCACTTTGTCACTGTTGTTGATCAATTCTGATCTGATGAAGTAAAACTAATGATTCTCACTTGTCCCAAGACTCAGGACTGATCAATATGTTTTAGGAGAGGGCAAGAACAAGTAGGACAGTTTTCCTAGGAATGTCCCAGAAATGGTACATTCATTTTCCTAGAAATTGAGAATGGGTGTTGAGATTGCATGTTTGAATGTTTCCACATTTTACATTTAAAAACAACAACAGGATTACTTCACGCCAGCAAGGAAAGAAGTGGCAAAACAGACCCTAAATAGCACAAGTTAAGATGGTAAGTGAGGACATTGATAATTGAATGGTTCCTCTTTAAAACCCATACTAAAAGGTAGACATAGAAAAACAGAATACCCATAGAAAAGCATATATCAGCAGAATGAATTCTATCCTAACTGTATCCCAGATATGCTTGATTTTATCTTTGATCATTATTTTTAATGGGAAAGCTTTCAGAAATGCAATCCCCATCATATTCTGCAGTGGAACATGCTGAGGAGGATTCTGTGACCTGATCTTGCCGGTCTGGAGTGGTTTTATCCTCACATCTGCTTGTTGTTATTATTGTGTACCTTCAAGTCGTTTCTGACTTATGGTAACCCTAAGGTGAACCTTTCATGGAGTTTTCTGAGGCTGAGAGTGTGTGACTTGCCTAAGCTCACCCAGTGGGTTTCCATGGCTGAGCAAGGATTCCACACCTGGTCTCCAGATTCACAGTCCAATGCTCAAACCACAATTATTATTATTATTATTATTATTATTATTATTATTATTATTATTATCCTTTATTTATAAAGCGCTATAAATTTACACAGCGCTGTACATACAATCTTTTTAACTGGACGGTTCCCTGCCCTAAGGCTTACAATCTAAAAAGACACGACACAAAAGGAGAAGGGGAAGGGGATGGGGGCCAACAGTTCTTCTCTACCTCCGAGGCCTGAATCAGGGGAGATGGACTGGAGGGAGGACATAGCAATACAGGAAATGATTCAATAAAACAGGCAACAAAGGAACATCAAATAGCAAGTGACAATTATGCAATGCCTTGGAACGCTTCTCTGAACAGGATGGTCTTCAACTCCGTTTTGAAGCTGGTTAAAGAAGTGATGGCTCTTGGCTCCTGTTACTGGTTTGGAAATTACTCATATTAGGGAGAATACTAGACTACAATCTTTTTGGTTTTCTATAGGTAAAATATTTTGGGCATAACGCTTTGAATTAACATAGTCCTAGGAGTCCTCCTGTTTCTACCCATGGTCCCCAGCACCTTTACTCAAGTGTCATTGACTTCAGTGAAACTTATTTCCAAGTTATGCTCAGAAGCTCAGCAGTAGGATCCTCCAGTAGAGAAAGGGAAGCCATCAAAACCTTGCCTGCTCCTGGGATCCTAGTGCTAGCCAAAGTGCATCTTCTCTCCTCTGTTGCCATAGAAACAGGCAAAGGGCTTTGAAAGCATCCCTTAAGGGGACCATGCTGGGCATGCAATAGATCAGACTGCTATTCTATATTGATGATAAACCTAAGGAATTGGGAATTTCACAGAAATGGAGAGGGGGAAATAATCTAGGGGGGGGGGGGGAATCAGGAGAAGGAATTGTAAGCATCCAAAAAAGAAAAGATGCACTATTCTCCTTGTTTTGGGTTCAAGAGAGGCTGATAGATTTCACAGAATGAGCTGGAATGACGGGTCCCTGTAGAATGAGGCTAAGGACACAAAACAAGCCACATCAACAGTCCCTGGGGGCTACTGGATATGAAACAAGATAATTTTATTTTCCTAAGCCAATCATTTCACGGGTATTAGATCTGTAAAAGTAGCTGGAGAAGAGGCAGGCAGATTCCTGCTCATGTTTTTTTTAAAAAATCAGCATAAAAGCAAAATAAAATAAAAATGGGACAGCATATATAGAGCACAGAAAAAAATCTAGAATATAAAAAAGAGCCTGCCCTCGAAGTGGAACAAACAACAGGACAGGGTTATTCCTACAAAACAGGTAACATTCTTTCTGTCTGCTGATAGAATTTAGGGGAAGAAAAGAAGTCTGTCACTTGGAGGAGAAATGTCATAACTTCAGACTTTCAAAGACTCCATCTACACTGCAGAAATAATGCAGTCTGATGCCACTTTAATTCTCATGGCTCGGTGCTATGGAATTCTGGGATCTGTAGTTTTGTGAGATATTTAGCCTTCTCTGTTAAAGAGCACTGGTGCCACAAGAAACTACAAATCTGAAGATCCCATAGGATGTCACCATGGCAGTTAAAGTGGTATCAATCTGTATTCATTCTGCAGTGTGACAGCTGCCAGAGTTTCATAGCAACCTCACTTGCTCAGTACAAGTTCTAAATCTGAAATCATGACTTTTCATTGCTCTTAAACAAAAGGGCAGAGGTGTGTGGGATGGAGCTGGAAGGCTGCAAAATTGAAGGGTCCACATGCCGCCTTCAAGAGAACAAGAATGTTGCCCACCCCTATTGTAAATCCTCATATCTCCCAGTACCATTGCATTTGGGGGTTGGGGAATTTTACAATATGTTGATTACTCTATACAGTGGATCCTTGTTATCCACTGGGTTTTGGTTCCAGGACCCCCCATGGATATCAAAATCCGTGGATGCTCAAGTTCCATTAAATATAATGGCATAGCAAAATGGTGTGCCTTACATCAAATGGCAAAATGAAGGTTTGCTTTTTTGGAATTTATACATTTTCAAAAACATTTTCTAGCTGTAGATGCTTGAATCCGTGGATTAAAAGTCTGTAGATAAGGAAGACTGACTCTACACATCCAGGATGAGAAGAGGTTGTGCTTACCTCAAGACTTTTGGAACTTCAGCATCTTCCAAGATCTGGCACTGTTAACAAGATCTGAAATGTAATAGATCACTGTGGTTGGCTCCCTCCCCCCACACCACTCACAGCAGTTTCTGAGACAGCTACTCTCATATTTGCAATGACTAACGGAGACATTAAAATGCGCACTTCATGCCATATCCCCCTCTTCTTCCTTTTTGTTCTAACCTCCCCTCCCAATTTTCCTTCGCTTGCTGTCCTTCCCCTAATTGTACTGTGGTTTGAGATGTAATTTACATCTCAACATCCTCCTGGCTTTGAAAAGCAGGATTCCTTTGACTGATTTAATCACCTCATTATGTCAGACAAGTTGCTTTTATCTCTCACCGTACTAATAGTTGCTAGTTTACATGCCATGGCAGCCCAAAGGTCCTTGCTTAATCCTATTGCCTATTTATCAGTGTGACCTCAATAAAATCCTTGAGCTGCTTCCTGGGGTCTTCAGAGACCAAGGGCATCTCTAGCCACCACAGAAAAGGCCCAGTCTCACACTTTATTTTCAAAATGGTTCCTAATCTGGTTTCGTGACAGAGTGGGAGCTCTTCAGGTCAGTCTTAAGAAGCACCAGTTGTTGCAATATAGTGCCTTATGTTTTGCCCGGTTTTGCCAAGTTTTGCCAGTTGTTATCACTTCTGTGCCCACTTTTCAATTCCATTCTTTTTGGCTGTTGTAACAATTTCTTGGTTCTTCACTAGGGTTCTTCCAAAGGTTTTCTTTAAAACTGTGGTTTGTTGAGCCAGCTCTATTGTTTGAAGGGCACATTTTCTCTTGTCTGATATTTTCTTTTACATTTAGAATCATTGTGCAAAAATGCTATTTCACTGGTGCATTATAGCACTACAACTCTGAAAAAATAATTTCAAAAGAAAAGAGAGCATAATTTTCCAGTATGTCACATAATTGAAACAAAGCAAAAACTGAAGAGCAGGAATAAAATGTTGCAACTGGTGCTGAGGAGTGTCAGAAAATAGTCTGGGAAAACAGGATCACTGTATGGATACTTTTAAAAGTCTGAAAACTTCAGCAGTAAATACCATACCCTTTTTGCTCTGTATGGAGGAGCCCTGGTTGGCAACCATTATGAATCTGATGGTTAGTAGCAGATGACAGAATCCATGTGATGCACCACATATGTAGAAGATAGTTATAAACATTTGGCTCCACTATAGTAAATGTTCTACAAAACTAGAGTTCTCATTTCAGTTCAGCTAAATTATCCAAATGTCACCTGAAATCTATTTTGGATGCCAGGGAACTTGTTATAATCTACTGAATGATACTATCAGCTGTTGTGAGGAGGTTGTAATGTCATAGGCATTATTCCATGCATGCATACAGGATGGCAATCCCTTTTCCTGTTCTTAGCTGGCGGGTTCCCGAACTGAGATAAAAAGAAAACAGCAAACAGGACAATGAGAAACTGGAGCGTGTCCCAAGGAGGGCGACTAAAATGGTGAAGGGTCTGGAAACCATGTCCTATGAGGAACGACTGAGGGAGCTGGGGATGTTTAGCCTGGAGAAAAGAAGGTTAAGAGGCGATATGATAGCCCTGTTTAAATATTTGAAGGGATGTCATATTGAGGAGGGAGCAAGCTTGTTTTCTGCTACTCCAGAGAACAGGACCAGGAACAATGGATCCAAGCTGCAGGAAAAGAGATTCCACCTCAACATTAGGAGGAACTTCCTTACAGTAAGGGCTGTTTGACAGTGGAACACACTCCCTTGGAGTGTAATGGAGTCTCCTTCTTTGGAGCAGAGGCTGGATGGCCATCTGTCGGGGATGCTTTGATTGAGATTTCCTTCACAGCAGGGGGTTGGACTGGATGGCCCTTGTAGTCTCTTCCAACTCTACAATTATATGATTCTAGTGATTCCCAAACTCTGGTCCTCCAGGTAATTTTGGACTTCAGCTCTCAAAACCCTCAGTCTTCTTGGACATTGGTCTGGGATTCTGGGAGCTGAAGTCCAAAATACCTAGAAGACCAATACTTGGGAAACACTATCCTACTTTGGCACGTCTCTTTTTTTAAAAAGTTGTTCCTTCTGTCACTGTCTCTGCTGAGGATGGGAAGGCTTAGCATTTGAGTTGTCTGATCATGAGGGCAAGACAGATCCCTGTCAGAGAACTCTTTGTCTTTGTCTGCTGATGTTCCCGGAGGAGGGATGGCAGCTAGAACCTCTGGCTTCCCCTCTTATTCTTCGTGATGGGATCCATCTTCTTGGCTCTCATCCACATCTGAGGTGGACTCCTCAAATTAAGGCAGGATATCACTGTGGAATCTCCTTGAGCTGGCTGACCATGAAAATCAGCCATGAGTGCTAAACTGGATAAGCCAGCCTTCCAACTGCCATCAAGTAAAACAGGAAACAAAATTAGTAAAACCTCAAAAATATAGTTAATAAAAAGCCAAATGTGATAATTCCTTGCCTCAGTCTTCTAGTCAGTTCCAATGGTGACTGGCTAATCCTATTGCTAAATCTATGGAGAGCTGGTCAATGGGCAAGGCTGGCATTGCAGAGGAGCACTGCAGAAAATGGGGAACCCCTGCAGGGGAAATCAGACATTTTTCCTTCTTATTTGGCCCATTGGTTTTGCACAGCTGCAAGTCTTGTGTTTCTTTTGTACTGGAGTGGGTTAAATATGTGTGGCAATCCAAAGGCAGGAGCTCCCAAGAAGTTATACTTTCTTGACCAATGCAAGATGTACACAGGTTTCTGCTTTGCCTCCCTTGCTCTCTCCATCCTCTCTCTGGAACAACAGTCCCTACAGTCAGACCTACCAGGAGTTAGAAATGGAACTCACAATACAGTAGGGAATTTGACTGGAGATATTAATCAGCTTTCTGCTCTCCCTCCCTGTCCTGCATTCCTTGCTGAATAAAAAGGATGTTTTTTTTTTAAGTATTAACTTTGATAAATGTTTAACAGTGTCTACAAAAAGCAAAAATGACAAGTTAAGTTGATTTAAACCACAGTGTGATGTCCAGGGATTCATCAGAATTTGAATTCATAGTCAAAGCAGGTAGTAATTACATATTATTTAGCTCATCATATCTCCCTACAAGTTACCAGGAGCAGGTGGAGGATTTGTTGCAGCTTTACACGCATTTGGATAGCTTATACACTTGTGCCAAACTTTAAAGAAATAATTATTCTTGCCTTCTTCAGTTGTTTATGTTGGTTTGACCACTATGGTGAATTGATAGTTCAGCATTACAAAGTGTTCCTTAGGGTACTAAAAGCTAAGGCAATGAGAAACTCTGGTTTGCTTGCATGCCAGTCAGCCAGCCTCCTCCTCTTCCTCTTCCTCCTCCTCCTCCTTGATCCACACTTGTAGCATGGTCTGCAGTTAAAAATAGAAGATAGCAGTGGGTGTTAAATTTTCAGCTAATCTCCAGTCCCTTTGGGAGTGCCTTGCTGGCTTCTTGCATTAAATAGGTTTATGGAATTTGAGTGCACAAGTTTAGCTGCTTGCATTTCATACTGAAGGACAAAAATGGATTTTGGAGGTGGTGGAAGAAGCTAGGGATGGGAAAACCTGTCAGGGTAGGTATTAGACACAGCCATGGCTCTTCAGGCTTTGAATATGCAAGAAAATTACTGAACACGGTAGATAAACCTGTGAAATGCAAATGAAATTCCCCATTAACAAGTGGCATTTGAAATAGAGTCATCTTGTTGATGTCCATGGGTTCTATTGGCGTGAATACACAATATGCAATTTTGCTAATGCATTCACAATCTGCCTGTTGCCATTTCAGTTTGCTATTCATCACTGCCTCCTTTGCCTGTTGCCTCTCATTCTTCCTGCTTTTTTACAAACACTTTTGTCATCAGAAACAATTAGCTCTTAGCACTCCACCACTGGCTTGCAAAATGGCTTTGTTTCTTTTCCAATCTGAACAAAGTCTGAGCTGCTGAAGTGGAAATGGATGGCAAAGTGTTTTTAAAAGGACTGGTGTGCATGGGTATTGATAGGCATTTTTGAAAGGGGCAGCCAAAGCTGCACACTATTGTGTAATTGTTATTTAAGCATGCAACACACTGCTTCAAGACACATATGCATCTTCTGTGTGTGTCACATTCCATGACATTTAGAAGCTGCTAACAGTGTCGCAGAAAATCCTGAGAATTTAACAGCTCTAATGTGAAAGAGCACTACATTCTTGTTTCACAGAAGAGCAAAATATTTCATATAAAGCAAAATTTTATATGGAATGAGGGACATTTAAAAAGAAGGAGGGACATTTGGGAAGAAGAATAAATGTACTGTACATTATTGAGGCCAACTGCCTGGCTGCTCTACAGTGCCATCACACTTCAGGGACACCACTAATGTCTCTTCAGTCATTGTCCTGGTGAGACTATCCCTTATTCTCCACAATATTCCACACAGAACTCACAATTATAATTAGGGGAATGGCCCTCCACTATTCTTAAGGAAGACAATATTTTCCTTTCTTACACCTCCTGTTTTCCTGTCTTTCTCCATGCCAGTCTCTCAGTTTCTTCTGATTGATTGATTGATTGATTGATCATCCTTTCTCCTTGCATAGGGGCCAGGGCTGTTCAAATCCAGCTCAAAACAAGATACTGCTTTTTTTTAAACACCTATTAGTACAAAGGATTTTTTTTTAATTAAATCATTCTGTTAAAAACACAAAGTTAAAATAATTTAAAACATATTAAAACCATCAGGCCTGAAGAAGAAGAGCCCTCCCTCCTTGCCAACTGTGCTCATCCGGCCTGGGAGGAAGTGAAAGGGCAGGCCCAACGCCATCAGTCCTCCCTCTGGTGCATCTGCCTTGATCCAGGCCTCAGAGGGAGAGAGGAACTTCTGGACCTGATCCCCTTCCCCACCACTATTCCCTTCTCCTTTTATGTTGTCTTTTTAGATTGTAAACCAGAGGGCAGGGAGTCATCTAATTAAAAATAATAAAAATTGTAAGCCATCGAAAAGACTCTCTCCTGTGTCCTCACTAAGGATTCCTCTGATGGTGCTGAGCCCAAGAGAAAGCCTTCTTTTGAAGACCTTAAAACTTTGTCAGACTCATATTGAGAGATACAGTCTTTCAGAGAGTCTTGACCCAAGCCATATAGGGCTTTAAAGGTCATAATCAACATTCTGAATCCTGCCTGGAAATGGACTTGTAACTAGTGAACCTGTTTCAACAAGGGAGTTATGCATTCCCTTTAACCAGCCCTGGACTGAAGCGTTTTGGACCTACTGAAGTTTCCACTTTCCAAAGGCAGCCCCACATAGAATATGTTACTGTAATCCAACTGGGGTGTAATTAAGGCATGTATCTTTGCAGCCGGATCTGACATCTTAAGGAACAAGCACAGCTAGCACACCAGTTTTATGTAGCTGTATAAATACTATTGGCCACCACCAAAACAAGGGCATCCAGGCTCAAACCTGAGTCTAGGATTATGCCCAAGCTGTGAACCTGTATCTTCAGGGGAAGTGTAACTCCAACCAGCATAAGCTGAGTCCCTATTTCTTGATCTGTATTTTAACTCATCAGGAGCAGTGTAGTCTTGTCAGGATTAAGCTTCAACTTTCTTGTCCTCATCCAGTTCATTTATGTCAGTAGGCACTGGCTGAGACCTGGTGGCGCAGTGGTTAAATGCCTGTACTGCAGCCATTCACTCGAAACCACAAGGTTGCGAGTTCAAGACCAGCAAAAGGGTCCAGGCTCGACTCAGGCTTGCATCCTTCCGAGGTTGCTAAAATGAGTACACAGACTGTTGGGGGGCAAATTAGCTTACTTGCTAATTAGCTTACTTGCTGTTCACTGCTATGATCTTTGGAATAGCGGTATATAAATAAATAAAAACAAAAACAAAAACAGCTTCCTTATTCTATTTCTTTTTCCTTTCCTTCATTCAGAGTTTTCCATGGTTTCTCCAATTATTATTATTATTATTTTGCATTTACCAAGTAAATAAATAAATAAGGAAGTCCTCACAAGATTGGGGATCTGACTGCCCTGATCTGCCCCTTTTCACCTTGATGCTGTGTCATGCATTACTTTGTGTTGCTCCACACAAAGCAGCCACACTGTAGCCTTGTGCCTTGGAAATGGGGAAATCAAGGGTGTTCTGTCTGTAAGACATGTAGGGTGACTACTGGAATCATTCTTTTCTACATACTAATGAAATTAGTGATTCTGAAGAACCTTCCAAGTTGGGAGCAGCTTCTTCTGTACAAGTGTTTAAATACGAAGCAGATACGGTGAGGATTTCACCCACCCTCACTTGCATGCTGGTCCCACACAAAGTCATCATTAGCCACATGCTACATGTTTAATATAGTGCATTGTTTGATTTGAAGACATTTTCACAACAGAAAAGAAAGTGTTGGGCATTTTTGCTAGCAATGTTGACAGTTTTTTTAATTGTGTTCAAATTTTTAAAAAAATTGTTTTTCAGTTTATATATTTGTGTTATTTTATTGTAAGCTGCCCTGAGTCCCATTCATGCAAGTAAAGTGAGTGTTTTTTTTGAAATTGAATTTTACATTTAAAAAATTAAAAAAATATTTTTAAAAAACCTAGGGCATCTCTTTTCTCTTTTCTGTGAGCCTCCCCACCCACACCATCTCTTCAGCGTTTTAAAGGGACACAGCTGGTGAACGCCATAGGCCACTTTTGCCAAAAGGCAGATGCTTAGGGAACAATGGTATCAAACACACCCCTTTAGGGTGTCACCTGGTATGGCCCATCCACCACCACCATCACACACACATCCAGTGATGTTCCTGCCCCCATGTTATACCTGTGCATTTGTTTTTTGTAGCCTAAATACAAAATTTTGCATTTGTCTCTAGTGAATTTCATTTTATTAATTTCTGCCTAGTTTTCTAGTTTATCAAGGTCCTTTTGAATTCTGTTCTTATCTTCCAGTGTGTTAACCACCTCTCCAGTTTTGTGTCATCTGGCAAACCTGATAGGCATTCCCACCACCTCATCAACTAAGTCATTGATAAAAATGGTAAAGAGCAATCACCTTAAGACAGAACCCTAAGACAATCTACTACAGACTTCCTTCCAATTTGAAGTGCAGCCATTGATGATGACTCTTTGAGCATCGTTTTCCAATCAATCATGGAGCCACTTGATGGTGTTTCCATTTATTCCATATTAATCAGTTTGCTAATCAGAATGTGGCAGTAGTAGTATTACAGTAAAATAAAAGGTGGGAAGAAGCAAGGCTTTAAATGTCTATACACCAATGCACATACTTTGGGAAACAAACAAGCTGAGCTTAAAGACCCAGTGCAGGAAAGTAAATATGGCTTTATAGGTAAACTAGAGGCTTGGATGGATAGCTCCCATGCTTGAACCATAGCAATAGAAAGATACAATCTGTTCAAAAAGAATAGATGAGGAAGAAAAGGAGGAGGGGCAGCCTCATATGTCAAAGAAATATTCACTTACACAGAAATCCATGGAAGTGATTGGAATGGACCAGTAGAGAGCATTTGGGTAAAATAAATGGAAAAAAGAAATAAAGTTACTTCTCCATGACAGATGTTGTGCCAGTCATTCCCATGAATTAATTTGGCTTATAACACTGAAACACTGGGAGATCAGACCAGTTGCTTACTACACAAATGGGAAGAATAGTGGTTGCACATTTTGCCTCATATCTCCAATTTTTCAAAGCCTAAAAGAAATCCAGGAACCTGGGGATCATAACTTGTATGGGAGAGTGGCAGTGCCCACAGTTCAGGTCCTCTACTGCAAAATCATGGTAGAAGGGCCTTTCATGCAACTTGACACATTAAACTTTGGTGTGATTAGGTGAAGGAGTTTTTAAAGCAACTTCCATTTCTCTTGTAGTAGTGACATTATTACTTTTTTCTACATGGAATGGAAATCTAAACATTCTATACTTTGCAATTTCAGCTCATCTCAGCCTGTGAGACGAAACAAAACCTGTGGCAGAGAGAGATTGTGTACATGCTGTTCACACAGATAGTTGAGCCAAGACAGTAGAGATATATGGTGGGTTTGAGGCAATCCTTATACTTCTAACTACAAAAAAAGTGTTGAATATGAGGTACTGTGGCTGGCTGATTATCAATACTTCCCTACAGATTTTTCTACCAAGTAAGACCTAATACTGAGCTTAGAAACATTACTTTTCTGGATTACAACTCCCAGAATCCCCCACCCAGCCTTTGGGTGATGATGGGAGTTGTAATCCAAAATGTTAACATCTCCAAATTCTGCCTAAAGCTGTATAGTGTATGTCAGCCATTAAAAAAAGTTCTGCACTAGTGGTAAAACAGTGGGCTATTCTTCTTCTTGACTGACTTTGCAGAATCTCAAATCTTTGGAAACATTTGAAAAATTCTGGAAGCAGATCTGAGAATGGCAGCTGCTTAAGGAATTACTGCCCTCAGATCCTGGGCTGGCAAACTCATAGAAGAAACAGCTTGACTGAGACAAATCAACTATAAACCCCTAAAGACAGTATTGTGCAAAGCATTTGTCAAATATGGTGGGTGGAGAGTTTGTAAGCAAATGCAAACACTGTGGCAAATCTGGAGATACTCCATTGATTAAAATGGAAGGCCAAGAAATTAGACCAGAGAGCACTTGAGAACTCTCCATGTGTAAGAGCTTATATTGGCAACGTCCTCTGGGAAAGAGTTAGCCCTCCAGTGGCAAGAAATAATCCATTCAAGAAGCACTTAAACCACCATTTGCACCTCCAGCGTTATATGAGGCTTCTAAGTTAATGTGATGGATATAAACTGATTAATGTGTTCAGAACACATCCATGGCTTCTTGTGAAAGGTGCTGGGGCCTCTGGAAATTCAAACAATATCCTTGAGCAAGCTAAGCATCAGCGTGGAGCAACTATGTCAGGGCAACTAATGAAAATGAACTTTACCAGGATTCATTATCATTTCCTTCTATCTGCCTGAAATACAGCAGCAGTGGGAAAGAAAAGGAGACTGGAAATTTGTTTCAAATGTGTATATGTTCCATAAAGTCATCATGGTCTTACATGAATCCAGGTAATATAATCAATATGCAATCCTGTAACCGGTAATGGTCAAAGTTAGGGTATTTCCAGACCAGGTTTTATAATGTGATTGCCCTGCCTCATTCATGGAAATTGTGAGGCATATAGGTGTTATTATCTTTCTCCTGTGTTTTCATACTACTACTTCCAATTTTTTGTTCTTTCCACAAAAATATCTACACCCCTGGATTTTGAAATTTCTTTCCTATGAGGCTTGGCTTTACCAAATTTTAGGTTGTATTATGAAGGGTGTTGTTTATTTTGGTTAAAAGACTGGTTAGAATTTCAGAATAGAAACTTACTAAAATGGGAAGGAACAAATCTTAGATTTGGCTGTCACACTTCCTTATTTTATGATAAAGAGAAAGTAAACAGAGAATTTAGAAATCATTTTGTTAGAAACATATTATATACTATCTGGAAAAAATGTAAAAAAGAAAATATTGCCAAAAATACCACTCTGGGCTGCTCCACGTGAAGTTCAGTACAGAACAGACCCTTGGGGGAATGAGAGATGGTTGAAGTACAGTGATATATTAATAACAAAAGGTAAAATCAATGGAAGAGTTTAAAAGGGAAGAATTGATAAACAATTGGTTTATGTACAGACAACTGAAGGAGAGGTTCTGGATGGATAGCAAGTCAGAAGGCATAGGGGAGAAGAAATCAGAACTAGAGGATATTATTTTATCAAAAAATAATGTGTACTGTCCAGACCATATAAGTTTTTGCTAAAAATGTATACTAAAGATGAAGTAGTAAAGGAAAATATGCTAAAATGGGTGCAATATATAGGGCACACCAGAACTAGAACAGTGAGAAAGAACCTAGTTAAAATGTTTGAAATATACACTGTGTCAGGACATAAAAGAGAAGTATTACAAAGTATTTTACGGATGGTACATAACATAAGAAAGAATTTGTAAAATATATGGAAATATAAATTGGAAATGTGTAAAGAAAAGGGGACACTATACCATGCCTGATGGACATGTGAAAAGGTAAAAAAAAAAATCAGATACAAATACTAATTAATAAAATATTAAAGGCTAATTTAGAGTTTCAACCAGAAATATTTTTGTTGAACATGGTAGTTGATCAAACTGGGGGGGGGGGGGGGGGAATGGTCGTATTTTATTTTATATGTTAACTGCTGCCAGGATGGCTTATGCCAGCTGGTGGAAAAAAGAAAAAGTGCCAGAGACAGGAGAATGGGTCTTAAAACTTTACAAAATGATAGAGATGGATAGGATGACTAGGACAATACAAAAGTAAGATCAGATAAATAGCTTGAGGATTGGGACAAAGTGTTGACATATTTAGAACAGAAATGTGGAAAGTTAGCAACAAAATATTCGAGAAGGAATAATAATAGGTCAATAAATAACAATAAACAGATAACAGCAATGAACATTGAAATTAAGAATTAAAACTTTAAAGAAGGAGGAGGAGGAGGAGGAGGAGGGAAAAAAATTAAAAGCAAGGCTGACGTGTAAACAAGGAAACAAGAAGCTAATAAAATAAAGAGGTATAGACAGATAAAAAGGATAGACTTAAGGAACATCTAATAGATACAAGGACGATTAGAAGAGGGGGAAAAGAGAGAGATAGTTAAGAATAACAAAGAATAGTGAGATAAGCAGATTAATTTTTCAATGAAAGACAAATTACATTTACAATCTAGGAAAATAAACTGGAAAGGCTGTGAGAACTGGAGGTAGGAATGAGGAATGAAAGTTAAGTTAAATGGATGAACAAGATAGGATGGACTGTGTAGATGTTATAAATATCAAAATTTTGTATGTTTCTATGTATGTTTTTATATATTGTGTTCTAAGAATTGTGTACTGTATGTTCGAGTAATAACTAATAAAAATCATTTTAAAAAATTCTCTTCCTATAGAAGCTAGAAAGGCCTCCACATATAGCCCTTCCATCCATAGGCAGAAGCTTCTTTGTTCTGACAGATGTTTGAGAACTGACACTTATATAGAAAGGGTTTTAAGAGGATGTTGTGCTGTTTTAATTGTATGGTTCTGTAAACTGTTGTTTAAACATTTTAAATTGTATTTTTAAAGCTGTTTATAGTGTTGTTAATAGTTTCAATGTTGCTCTTTTGTGTGTTTTACATATATACTCCATTATAAGTCAACCTCATTTATAAGTCGAAGGCAGGTTTTGGGGCCAAAATTATGGATTTTACCATGACTTGTGGATAAGTCGAGGGTCAAACTTGGAGGCTCCTTCTGTGTGTGTGTGTGTGTGTGTGTGTGTGTGTGTGGGCAGAGCAAGAGAGACTCTAATTAAGGCTTTTTGCTTCAGTATTTCAACTTTGGCCAGCGCAGGTGGGAGAGGGACTCTTTGTTTGTTTAACAGCAATTAATCACCAAGGACTCTTTCTGTTTGGCTCAAGAGAAAAAAAAACTGCCTCTCCATGGGGAAATCTGAAAGACCTGCTATCACATTACCATAGTGACCCATAAATAAGTCAACCTGGGATTTTGGGGTCTATGGTAACTATATTGTACGTGTTTTAATTTGCAAGGCACTTCGAGCCCAAGTAGCAAGACTATAGCCCGTTACAGACGGGCCTAAAAGTGTGCGCTCTACGCGTGCTAGGGTTAGAAAGGAGCATCCTTTCTGGACGCCTTCAACCCTAGGATGCGCAGAGCGCACACAAAATGGCGGTGGCCGTTCCACATGGCCACCACCATCACGACGTCACGACCGTGCCGCCTCTAAATGGGGCAGCGCAGTTGTGACGTAGTGGGGCTGCGCGAGGACGCATAGAGCGCCCTTTCTGCGGCCCCGTAAGGAGCTCCATTTCGGAGATCCTTCCAGGTTTGCAGCCTTTACATGGCTGCACCCAGCGACGCAGAGGAGAAAGGGGCCAAGCGGCCCCTTTCTCCTACTCCCCGCCGCCGCCAGGTGTCCTTGGGGCTTGAAGCCCCAAAGACACCCCTTTCCAGTCTGCGGGGAAGTGGCCTTTTGCCACTTCCGCGCGGCCTGGAAAGCAGTGGATCGGGGCCTTGGAGGCTGCCGTTGTGGCAGCTGAGGCCCCGATACACCGGGGAAAGGAGCGCCTACAGGCCACCCCAAAGGGGCGGTCTGTAACGCGCCTATAAAAGCTGACATTACTTGGAACACACTATCTTATCTGATGATATGTCACTGATTCATAGATTCTTGGACAGAATCTGAACTGCAGATGATCCAAAACTCCAGCTGGTAATATCTGGTAGACTGTGAAACTTAGATCATGGCACTTAAAAGCCCCTTCTAGGTAAACATTTATAGGGATGATTCCTCATTATCTTCTCTCAACCTAAGATGACTCAGAATAGTTGGTGGGATGGGATGTTAAAGCTGACAGGGTTATATGGATGCCAAACTGATCCCCACTGCACAACTTTCTGTATTATTTCCATAGCTCAATAAGGGCTCCTTTTTAAAACTTCACTGCCCAGAATCATGCAGTCAACAAATAAGTTTTCCAAGATGTGGTTGTAAGTTACAGGAAGAGGGGAACAATACACTGAAGAACTATATAAAAGAGATGAAGGGATGACAGATTCATTCAAGGAAGAATCATTACCTTGAAGGGCACTTAGGGACGGGAGAAATAAATCATCAGGAACAGATGACATACCAATAGAGCCGATTCAAGCTATACAGACAGAATCTAGTTCAGTTCTAGCTAAAATATATCAGCAAATATGGAAAACAAAAGAATGGCCCATGCAAATGTTCAGTATACATTCCAGTCCCCAAGGAACAGAACACCAGGGATTGCAGTAACCACAGGATCGTTGCATACAAGCAAAATGATGCTCGAAATTGTGCATCAAAGAATTTTACCATATATGGAGTAAGAAATGCCAGATGTCCAAGCTGGGTTCAGAAAAGGAACAGGCAAAGGAACAGATCACACTGCTAACATATGTTGGACAATGGAGCACACCAAAATTTTCAAAAGAAAATCAATCCATGCTTTATAGATTATAGTAATGCCTTTGACTGTAGAGACTGAAAACTATGGATCATTCTTAAAGAAGTGGGTGTGTCACAACATTTAATTGTCCTGATGTGTAACCTGTATTTAGAACAAGAAGCTACCATTAGGGCAGAATATGGAGAAATAGAATGGTTTCCAGTAGGGAAGGGGGTCAAACAAAGCTGCATTTTGTCACAGTACCTGTTTTTGTACTCTAAACATATCATAGGTAAAGCAGGATTAAACTTGGAGGAAGGAGGCAGAAAAAATAGAGAAAGGAACACCAACAATTTATGATATGTAAATGATATCATATTACTAGCAGAAAATAGCAGAGACTTAGAACCATTACTGAAGAAAGTCAAGGAAGAAAATGTAAAGGCAGGCTTGCAGTTGAACATTAAGAAAATGAAAATAATGACAGATGATTTAGAACATTTTAAAGCAGATGACAAAGACATTGAAATAGTTCAAGATTTTTCATACCTTGGCTCAGCCTTCAATCAGAATGGAGACTGCTAACAGGAAATCAGAAGAAGACTAGTACTTGGAAGGACAGCTATGAAGGAACATGACAAGATCCCAAAGTGTAAATCTGTATCATTGAATACTAAAGTTAAGATTGTCCATGCCATTGTATTTCAAATTTCTATGTATGGCGCACGAGGGGTGGTGCTTCCTGACGCGCCTTGCCCCTCACACGTAATGAGGGCATAAAAATGGTGGCATCCTATACACATGGGCACTGCCATTTTGACGTGATGGACGCCTAGCATCTGCACGTCGCGGTGCTTTGATGATGGTGCAAGTGCGCCATTGGCGCCTTGTGGTGTCATAACAGTGCCGGAAAAAGAAGCCACTTTTTGCGGCTTCTTTGTGTTGCGTGGGGAGCCACGCAGTTTGTCCACTGCGGCTCCCTCACACAGCAAACAAGGGTGGCGGCAGACCACCCTTTTGGGTGGTCTGTAAAGCACCTATGTTTGTGGAAGCTGGACAGTGAACAAAGCTGATAGAAAGAAAATCAACTCATTTGAGATGTGGTGCTGCAGAAGAGTTCTACACATGTACACAGTACCGATGACGTGGACAAGATCCTTGGAAAGACGACATGTCCCCTCGATCCCTGCCCATCATGGCTGGCCATCCAGGGGGGTGATGCCTTAATGGCATTTCTTAGAGATGTCATCAATGCATCCCTTAGGGAAGGTTGTGTTCCAACTTGCTTTAAGGAGGCGGTTGTTAGACCGCTCCTGAAAAAACCTTCCATGGACCCCTGGATATGAAGAACTACAGGCCTGTATCCCATCTGCCATTTTTGAGCGAAGTGATTGAGAGGGCTATCGCCCTTCAACTCCAAGTCATCTTGGATGATACTGATTATCTAGACCCATTTCAAACCGGCGTCAGGACAGGATAGGGGGTGGAGACTGCCATGGTTGCTCTGGCTGACGATCTTCGTCTAGGCATTGACAGAGGAAGAGTGACCCTGTTGGTGCTTCTAGACCTCTCAGCAGCCTTCGATACAATAGATCATGACATTCTCTTGGAACACCTGGGAGAGTTAGGAATTGGCGGCACTGCACTCCAGTGGTTCCAGTCCTTCCTCTCGGGTAGATTCCAGAGAGTGATGCTCAGGGACAGTCGCTCCTCGAAAACGGAGCTTAAATGTGGCATCCCTCAAGGCGCCATACTGTCCCCAATGCTATTCAACATTTGTATGAAGCTGCTGGGAGAAATCATTCGCAGACATGGGGCAGGGTGTTATCAGTATGCTGGTGAAACCAAAATATATTTATCCATGTCCCAATCAGCAGCTATGACAACAGATGGCATTTCTCCCCTCAATCAGTGTCTTGAAGTGGTAATGGGCTGGATGAGGAAAAACAAACTCAAGCTGAATCTAGACAAAACGGAAGTACTTACAGTAGGGACCCCCAAACCAGGTATAGGGTTGCAACCTCCAGTCCTAGATGGGGTCACGCTCTCCACAAAGGACTGTGTTCGCAGTCTGGGGATGCTCCTAGATCTGTGGCTTCACATGACGAACCAAGTGAATGCAACAATCTAGAGCTCCTGCTATCAGCTTCAGCTGATACGCCAGCTGCACCCTTTCCTGGAAGTAAAGGACCTAGAAACTGTTGTACATTCACTGGTAACTTCACGACTTGATTTCTGTAATGCGCTCTACATGGGGCTACCCTTGTGCCTAGTCTGGAAACTTCAACTAGTGCAAAATATGGCAGCCAGGTTGGTCGCCGGAAAAACTAGGAGTGACCGAATAACACCCATCCTAAAATCTCTTCACTGGCTGCCTATTAGTTTCCGGGCACACTACAAAGTGTTGGTTATAACCTTTAAAGCCCTACTTTGGTCATATCATGAAAAGACATGACTCCCTAGCAATGACAATAATGCTTGATAAGATAGAAGGCAGTAGGAAAAGAGGATGACTGCAATGCAGATAGATAGAATCAAGGAAGCAAGCCATAGCCCCGAGTGTGCAAGACCTGAGCAGGACTGTTAAGAGTGACTTGGAATGGCCTCTCTCATAGGCTTGTGCCATAAACTGTAATTGACTTGATGGAAGTTAACAGCAACAGTAAATATTACCAGTTTTCAAGAGTACTTATCTCATCATCATCATCAGGCCCTACCATTAGGCATAGGGAGATGATAAGCTCAGGTGGCAGGTGCTAAGAGGTGGCAACAAGGTTTCCGGAAAAGAAAGCAGCCTGCCCTGCTCCCCTGAACCAAATATCCTGCTCTCATCTATCTTGTTACTATTTTGAAAAAACAAAAATTCACCTGCCAATCAATGTACAATATTTCAACACTGTTGAGCACAATTAACCACAGCCAGCACTGTGTACTAAAGTTTGGAAGGGTGCCTGAAACAGCAACTTCAGCATTCAAGAACCCACCCAGAGGTTTTCTGAATAGATCCCAGAACCCAGACAGTTGTACTTTATGATGGGAGACTTAAGAAATATTATTGCAGATCTACAGGTATATGGATGAGGCTGTGGTGGTACAAAAAGTATTATGAGGTAGCCTGTCTAATGTTTCCCTCTCCCAGCCAATAGCCTCTTAGTGTTACTTTGCTATCAGCTAGGAAATGAAGAATGGGTAGAAGTATATGAAATGATAAAGCTGTGGATTTACCATCTGTCAGCCATAAAAAGAGAGAGAGAGAATGGATGAATGAATGAAAGAAGATTCAATTCTCTCCATTCTCTAAGCTGATTGCAGCTGCTGCTGCTGAAAGGAAAGAAGACACCTTAATTTTCTTCCCTCATTTCAGCCTTTGGTATTGCTTTGTGTTTCTTTGCATTATCTCTGCAGTTCTTCTTTTCTGGCTCCCAATTTTTTCCCTCTTCTCCAATCACTAATATAATAGATCTTGTCAGTCTCCCAACCATGTGAAAATATTGCATGATATTAGCTGTCTGCCTTTTTATAAAATACTATTGATGAACTCTCTCTCTCTCTACATATATTCAGCTATTCATTTAATCTATTTTTCCCACTTCGCTGTAGTCTCAATACACTGCATTCTGCCTTTGGCAACTAAGGCCTCTGAAATGATTCCTGCAGCAAAGCTGAGACTAAGATGAGCCTATGAGAACTGCTCCATACTGGGATTTGCAGCTAGTTTTACTGCAAGCTTTTCCAAGTCAAGGAAAATCATGTAGGTTTGTTGCCAGTCCACTACCTTTGATTCTGAGGCTGCAGTGAGCTGAAGCAATATAGATACAGGAGGCATCTTAAGACTTAAGGTGAGATATTGAAGGAACAGCTGCAAAAATATTCCAGGGAGACGGAAAACGTGGAGGTGTATCAAGAAACCAGGGTGGGTGCACAAAGAAGTTTCAGCTGACATTCAAAAGAGAGATGTAGAAGAAATAGAAAAAGAGGGAAACCACCAAAGAGCCACTATTTGTAGGGTGAAAGTTAGCAAAGCTAAAGCTCAGAATGAACTCAGGTTTGGTAGGGATAGTAAAATCATCATCATCATCATCATCATCATCATCATCATCATCATCATCATCATCATCCCACTTTTTCTCCAAAACTGGGACTCAAAGTGGCTTACAAAATTAAAACAGTAATATAAAGAGTTTCTGGTTATTATTATTTTATTTTATATTATTATTATTATTATTATTATTATTATTATTATTATTATTGGAGCAATAGGAAGAACAATGAAATGGTGGGGCACTATGTAGAGAAAATGGTAAAATACCTAATGTGGAACAGAGAAAAGGCTGAATTGAGATACACAGTGGCTTTCAAATTAAAAAAACAATATAGTTAAAAACATACAAAAATGGCAAACCTTGATTTTTCATTTTATATAAGGGACACCATTTTGTTGGGTCATTATATTTAATGGGACTTGAACATCCATAAATTTTGTTATCCACAGGGCATCCTGGAACCAAACCCCAGTGGACAGGAGCAGATCATTAAACAGAGACTCTGTGAACATCTAGAAGGCAATGCCATAATCACAAAAAGTCAACATGGGTTTCAGAGAAACAAGTCAAGCCAGACAAATCTGATCTCTTTCTTTGATAAAATTACCAGCTTGGTAGATGAAGGGAATGCTGTGGATATAGTTTATCTTGATTTCAGCAAGGCCTTTGACAAGGTTTCTCATGATATTCTTGCAAACAAGCTTGTAAAATGTGGGTTGAACAAGGTAACTGTCACATGGATTTGTAATTGGTTGACTGGCCGAAGCCAAAGGGTGCTCAACAATGGCTCCTTTTCTTCCTGGAGAGAAGTGACCAGTGGGGTCCCACAGGGCTCTGTTCTGGGGCCAGTGTTATTCAACATCTTTAAATGACAGAATTGGGGGCATACTTATAAAAATTGCAGATGACACCAAATTAGGAAGAATAGCTAATACTGTACAGGACAGGATCAAAATTCAAAATGACCTGAATAGACTAGAAAGCTGGGCCAAAGCTAACAAAATGAAATTCAACACGGAGAAATGTAAGGTATTGCACTTAGGGCGGAAAAATGAAACACACAAATATAGGATGGGGGACACCTGGCTGAGTGAAACTACGTGTGAAAGGGATCTAGGAGTCCAAGTGGACTACAAGTTGAACATGAGTCAACACTGTAATGCAGTAGCTAAAAAGGCCAATGCAATTTTAGGCTGCATCAATAAAAATATAGTGTCTAGATCAAGAGAAGTAATAGTGCCACTGTATTCTGCTTTGGTCAGGCCTCACCTGGAATACTGTGTCCAGTTCTGGGCACCACAATTCATAAAGGACATTGAGAAACTGGAACGTGTTCAAAGGAGGACAACTAAAATGTTGAAGGGTCTGGAAACCATGCCCTATGAGGAATGACTTAGGGAGCTGGGGATGTTTAGCCTGGAGAAGAGAAGATTAAGAGGTGATATGATAGCTTTGTTTAAATATTTGAAGGGATGTCATATTGAGGAGGGTGCAAGCTTATTTTCTGCTGCTCCAGAGAACAAGGCCCGGAACAATGGATGCAAGCTCCAGGAAAAGAGATTCCACCTCAACAATAGGAGGAACTTCCTGACAGTAAGGTCTATCCAACAGTGGAACACACTCTCTTGGAGTGTAGTGGAGTCTCCTTCCTTAGATGTCTTTAAGCAGAGGCTGGATGGCCATCTGTCCAGGATGCTTTGATTGAGATTTCCTGCATGGCAGGGGGTTGGACTGGATGGCTCCTGTGGTCTCTTCCAACTCTACGATTCTATGAGTCTATAACAAATGCCCACTGTAGTATAGGATTAAAACACATCATTTGTTTAAAGAATAAAATGCAATTTAAGAGATAAACATGTTTAAAAACAATACATATTAAAACAGTTAAAATCCTAAAACATTAAAACTTAAAAAACAAAAATAAAACTATATACAAACCCTTAAAGCCTTCAGATCTAGCACCACAGAGCATCAAGAGTCCAACCTCCACCTTCTGTACAAATTTGGTAGATCAGGGGAGAGATGTGGATATAGTATATCTTGATATCAGTGAAGCTTTATACAATGTCCCCCATGATATTCTTGCTGCCAAGCTGGAAAACTGAGGGCTAGACAATGCTATTGTTAGCTGGATTTGAAATTGGCTGACAGACTAAACCCAGAGAATACTCACCAAAGGTTGCTCTTCATCCTGGAGAGAAGTGACTAATGGGGTGCCTCAGGATTCTGTCCTGGGCCTAGTGTTTAGTTTCTTTATAAATGTCTCAGAAAGATGATGAAATAGAAGGTATGCTTATCATATTGCAGATAACACCAAATTAGGGGAAGTAGTTAATACTCTAGAAGACAGAATTAGAATTCTATGGCCCCATACCGACAGGCCAAAATAAAGCTGCTTCGGGTCACTTCGGAGGTAATCTGTCTAAGAGTTTGGAAGCCATGCCAAAGCCACAATCCAGTCCTAAGGACTGGAGTGCAGCTTTGGTGCAACTTCCAGACTCTTAGTTGTGTTGGTCCACAACATTTGTAGAACACAAATGAAGGGATTCAAATGACAAGGAAAGACATCCCACCTGAACATGAGGAAGAACTTTTTTTTTGTACAAGCTGTTCAGAAGTGGAACAGAGAATTGTGGACTCTCCATCTTTAGAGATCTTTAAGCAGAGGTTAGGATGACATCTTTTAGGAGTGCTGCAATCGTGTATTCCTATATGACAGGGATTGAAACTAGATGGACTTTGTGGTCCCTTCCAGCTCTAAGATTTCATTATGCTGTAAGGAAAACCACATGTAGAAAAAAATACAAAAAGCTTAGATTAAAATAATAAACTATCTATACAATTAAAATAATATAATAACAATATATAACAATATAAAATATCTGCTAAGACAATACAAAAACATTAACATTAATTTAAACATTAATTTAAAAGTGTTGACTAAAATCAATACAGTACTAAAACAGAAAACCCATTATATAAAACAATCAGTTTGATGGCAAAATAATGGCAAGGAAGGAAGCAGCCTAGCCTCCCTAGGAAGTCTGACCCCATTTCGCCATGCTGGAATATACAATCAAAGCACTTCCAACAGATGGCCATCCAGCCTCTGTTTGAAAACCTGTTATTTCATCATGCATTGCAAAATGCTTATTAAGCAGATCATTGGAGTTGGACTAAATGACCTCCAAGTTTCCTTTCATTTCTATGCTACTATGATTTTCTCCGGAGTTAAAAGTAGGAATCAGGTGGCTTTCTTCATTTTTATCTTTATTTATTTTGATTTACAGTTCAGCTAACAACAACAACAACAACAACAAAACCCAGTGAAAAACAGTGATTCAATGAAAAGAATAAACATCCCTGTACAGTGGCACCTACACATTCGCTAGGGTGAAGGACCCCCATGAATGTGGAAAAAATGCAGATAAAAAAATACTATTCTTTTTACCTAAGAGAACACCTCTAGTTGGTTTCTCCATGAATTTTCATGAATTCAATAATGTGCCAATGAGCCATCACAAAAAAAGGTGGATGCAGAAAATTGTAAGCACACAGGATGCTAAGCATATTCTGTACGGTTTTCCATTGTGCTTCAGAGAAGCAAAACATTAATGTATGCTGCTGATGTTGGCACCATGCATACAGCTGTGGATTTGCTTTGTTTCTAAGAGCTTTCTTCATTTAATTGAAGAGGGGAAGAGAATATCCCACAGACAATGGTACCTCCACCAGCGGTGAGCAGTATGAAATGAATCTGTTACAACACAAACCACAGGAGTTCTTATCCTGCTATATGGATCTTGAGTCCACTTGGGAGTAAATGGCTGGATTATGTACAGACAGAAAGCTCTTTCCAACCCACATATGTGAGCTTTCAAATCTCCTGTGTTTCAGAGCCATTTAGTAGCTGGTATATGTTGCTAAAGCAATTTTGTCAGCTCCAACAAGAAGCAAGGCAGGAGACAAAGAGAGATCTGTGGATCTTTTAAAAACATAATTGCTGTTTGCTTTGTAATTTCTCAGTGGACAATTAAAGTTACACAAAGAGCCCCTACAGCAATTCCAAGCTGAGTGTGCAGAATAGTCAACCAGCTCATGTTCACTTGTATTTCACATGATTGAGACTTGAGCCCATATGGTTTTGACCTTCCAGATGTACCTGCTACTGCATATGTGTATCTGGGTTTACCTTTGAGGCAAATCTTTGATTAGGGAGAGAACTAAAGGCAAAGCAAAGAGGTAATTTGAATACATCTTGTTATCTTTCTGTCTCATCTTGCTGACATGATTATAATGCTTAAAAGGATTCCTTCATTAGCATTGCCACTGAATTTCACTCCACACAAATTTAGCCATTGAAGTAAAGAAGACTAAAAACCAACATTGCTGAATTCACAATACGTGGGGACCAGTGTGGCATAGTCAGCCATCCATACCCATTGATTATTTTATCTGTGGATTCAAGCGTCCACAGCTTGAAATTATTTGAAAATAGATAAATTCCAAAAAGCAATGCTTGATTTTGCCATTTTATATAAATGACACCATTTTATATTTAATGGGTCTTGAAAATGCATGAATTTTGGTATGCACAGGCAGTCCAGGAACTAAACCCTAGCAGATACCAAGGGCCCATTGTACCAAAAAAAAAAAAAGGGGGGGAGGTAAACCCCCAGCTCAACCTCTCATCAAATGACTGACGAGGCATCATGAAACTGCCATACAAAATTCAAGGAATAGCTGTCTCAAGAAGTGTAGCTTCGAGGAATGCAATTGGACTAATGCAAGAAATGCAGTTTCAAGGAATGCAGATGAATTAACTTATTATTGGCTCAGCAGCCCATGCTTCAGAGGGCTGGAGATGGGCAGAGATCAAATTCTGACACATTCTGGTATACAGGAAAACAGATAGACTATCTCAAAATTGCAGTGCATGAACTTTGTTATAAGTCTCGTAAATGGATATTATCACAATATTTTCCCCTATAAATGTATGTAGAAACTCTTGTCAGTTACATGGTAGTTTCAAATATTGTAGTGTAAAAATAACTGTAAAAATCACAGTAGACATTTCTTTTCATTATATACAGTTCTGTTATACTGTTTCACCATCTTCCTTGTGGGTTGGTTTGACCACTGTAGTACTTCCAGCATGGAGCTCCAGAATGGGATCTGGCTATGCATTTGAAAGCTTATATTATTCCAGTGGCATAAGGAAAAATGGCAATGCTGTAGTTCCCAAAAATGAGACTTACAGAGGCTGCCGTGCAAAGTCTGGGGAGTTTCTCCAGTATTTGTAGTTCATTCCACATATATAGAAGTTGACATCATGTCACATGGAAACAGTACAGTAGTACAGCCTGTAATGTCTGGGAACTGGAAGGCCAGGTCCAAAAGCTTACTACAGTCTGCATGCTGATCCTCTTGGATAACAACCCATGTTGCTTTACTTTGTGATCAAGGTTATGGATTTGTATAGCATTACAGACAGTCAAAAAGACAGAAAGGTAGAGACTCCACCTAGGTTTGTTTCAGTCCATGCTTCTTTTTCATAGTTTTCCATTAGGCCTGAAAATGTAGTTCTTTCAGCAGAGCTGGAACTATCTTGGTGACCTTCGGGTCACCTGTGATGACAGCTGATTGGTTGGATTTCAAACATCTGTGTACTGAGTGGTTTCTTCCAGTCTAAAAGGTGGTAGAACCCAAACAGTAATAAAGTTTATAAACAATGAAAAAGAAATGGTATGGAACAAATACTATCGATCCACTGCTTTTAAACTAGTGCATTCAGTTCTCCAATAAAGATGATGACAAGATTTTAAAAGGTTGCCCCCTGTGGCTGAGAAGCTGACAGCCTTGGAATGACTATTGAGTAACTGGTTGGTGCTTAAAGTCCAGGTCTTAAAGATCTTGGTGTAATAACTCATTGAAAAGATATTGAGCACACATCAAAAATCAGAAAATATGATCTCTGTGGTACACCATTTATCTGGCAGCAAATCAGCACCAGGTTCACGACTCTCCATGGCACGACCAAGGAAGAGAAGTAAAACCAAATTGTAATAAACTGAAAGACAGAAGGGAAGAGAGTGAGGGCACTCTTAGTAACTAAAATCAAAATTTGAGGGCCAGATCTCAGTTCTAAGCACTCTTATCTGTCCCTTCAGAGATGTCATAATTGTCCTTACAAAACAAAATTGGTTTATCAGACTTCACCTGACCTGTCTGATATGAAGGGAGAGCAGCAGTGATGTTAAAGTGGGACAAGACATTGAGACACCTGTCCTATCACCTAGTTGGACAAGAGTGTAACCTTGCCAGCAATGTCTATGTATTATTAAAACTGTTAATTTTTAAATAATAATGTTGAATAAACATTGATCAGCAGACTATAGCTATATAGTCTGCAGATACCTAGGAGTAAACCCAACTGAAAAGAGTTGCATTTACTGTTAAATAACTGTGGATGGAAATGCATTATAATCTGGGGCTTTTCTAACTTGTGGGTCTGAAAGCTAAGTGCCATTTAGTTTCTGATGAGTTACTGTAAAATGAAAACAAAAACAAAGTTAATAAGAGTCCCTCTCCCCAACAATAAGTGGCTTTTCCATATTAAATTGTCAGTTTTGTCATTCTTCCTTTAAGACCTCAAAAAAGCACTTAAATTGAGGTTTTAGTAATATGCAAATTAAATCAGTTAAAAGGCAGATGATTATCAACTAAAAATTCTTTAATTGATTGTGAACACTAATTAAAATGCTCCAAGCCCCAGGCACTTTAAAATGCTGCATGCATTAACCCAGCACTCCATATGATTACAGCTGGATGGTGATGGGTGATACTACAATTCTCTGAATCAGGATGCTTAGATGTGATTGGCCTGAATTCCTGCTCAGTCCTACATTCACTGAACAATGCTGAAACAGGCTGACGACAAAAGAAAAACTTCAAGGATTCAGAGCTGTCAGTTTATTTTTGAGTGGCCAGGCTAATCCCTGTCTCTCTACCTCTCCCCCCCCCCCCTTCTCTTTTTGGGCCAATTATTTTCAAACGGTTCCAGAGGAGAACTTGGAAATGTTAATTTTGTTTATATAACAAATTCCAGAATCCCCAGAAAGCATGGGAACGTGAGCTGTCATTTAAAAAAAGGAACTTTCCAAACTCTCATCCAAAAAGAGCTAGCAATAAGAAGATTTGAAAATCAGCTTTCTTGAAATTCAGCTTGCCCACAAATGACAGTCCTCCCACATAAAGAGAGCATCCTGTAGGGAAGGAGTGGAAAGAATGAAGATTGAGATCTAGTAGACAGTGGGCCTCTGGGTGATTTCCTGTAGACTAGCAATGCATTCTGTCTCCTAATGGAACAATGACAATAAATTCTCCTGACTCAACTAGGTGAATAAAGCCAACAAAGATTAGACAAAGGGAGCAGAAGACATTTCTTTATATAAATGGACTGCAAACTCATTTCCCATACTGAAAACAAATTCTTGGCATCGTGTTCAGAGGCCCTTTCTCCCATTATGTATCTGCCCTTGAGCCACTTATATCAGACCACACTCTGGTTGATGGTCTTTGGGGTACTAATCAAATGCAAAGCAAATCCTTTCCACCCTGATCTTAGCCTACACCATATCTTCATGTGAAACCTCGTAGGCTTGGATAGTGCTTGGTTTAAACTAAACTAAATGCACCCCAGAATAGCATACCCTCCTACTGTTCAGTTTGCTAGGGCAGTCCTAATTAATCCTGTTCTGTCCCATTTTTCAGCTGCTTTTAAAATGCCCTGGTTTCTCTCTCCCATTTTCCCCCTTTGTTCTCTTCAGTTTCTCCAAATTTGAGTTTAAAAGAGAAAGTAGTTTGTGCCCAGTGTACTCAGTGCTAGCAGAGGACAAGTGGGGGCTGGATCTTGCCCTTCTCAGTCATCTCAGGCAAAAGCAAACTGCTGCAGCCTCTCCTACTTTGTGTGACCTTTCTCATTAATCACTATTGCCATCTGGTCCATGCTCTGATGTCATGTTCCAGTTTTTAAGATGCACACAATATGGAATAGCAGTTTCCAAGTATAGTTTGAGAATATATTTCATATGTTTATTTGAAATATGACTTGATCAGTAATCAACACAGATGTTGCACTATCTACTCTGCCACAATTCAAACAGATCTCCTTTTTCAGCTTCCTTGCATATGACACCATTTGAAAGCATCTTTAGCTAAGCACCTTCTCCCCAAATTCATGGCATCCACAATCATTACTCACACTGGCAAATTTAGCCTTGCTATCAGGGTAATTGTGACTTGTGCTCATTTGTCTAAATGGAGTGTATAGAAATGCAATTAAACAAAATTAGTTACTGTATCACAGAAAGAGTCAGTGCTGGCTGCTATAGCAACCATGGAGAGAACATTCTCTACTAAATTTTATGGCAATGGTGACAAATCCTTTTGCAGCTCTAATGTAAATCGATAAAAATGACCATTTTCAACCACCCAGTCCTTGAAATGAGTATAGATTACATTTTTCTCCCACTGTTTTTCTCCTCAATTTCTGAACTTAGTGGGAAATGGCAAAAGACCAAAAGGAGAAGAGAATACATGGTTTACAAACACAGAAGCAACAATCAAGAACATTTTTGCATGTGTTACAGTTTCACTGATGTTGATGAAACAGTATAGAACATGTCACTGGCTACATTTGGAATGTGATAGATGTTTCAGATGCCTAAATGCCCCAAAAGCACCAGATCCCAGCTGAGCTTGGATGCTAAGCAGCATCAGTCCTGGTTAGTACTTGGGTGAGAGACTGCCAACAAATAACCCATCCTTTTTTTTAACTTTTTAAAAATTTCTGCCACTATCATAGGAAAAGAAATACCAGCAACAGCCAGGGTCTCCTTGCCCATCAGCCCGCAGCAAGTAACCTGAAGGAGGGAGTGGCAACATATAGATAGCCCAGTGTTTTTGCCTTTTGAAGATTGCTCTGCTTAAATGTTCCATCCCTCCTCCTCTCTCTGCAGTTATTTCCTATTCTTCTTCCAGCTAGAAAAAGGCAGGCACGCAAAGCCAGAGTTAGGGATGTATGCAAACCATAGCTTAAAAAGGTTACTTTTTTTTTCGATGGAACCCCATAGACTCCACCTCAACAACATAGCCTGTGTAATGTTTGCTTCGGTTCTGGTATTCCCCTCCCCCAAAAAGGTACTACAATTCCCATGAAGCTTCGCTACAATCTTGCTTCGATTTTGCTTCAGGTAGTCCTTCCACTTCTAGTGCTCGTGAGGGGGGAAAGCAGATGTTTCCAATGGTATGAGCAGAGAGGTAGTGGAAAATGCATATGTGCTCATTTTAACGTGAACAGAGCAATGTATGGTTTGTGCCTCCTGCCCCCCCCCCCCAAGATCTGCAAATGGGGGTTTCCTTTGGGTAGTCATATTCTGATCTCCCCAGGCCCATTGCCCAGCCGATGTGATGGGGAGGGAGGTGTCTTATTTTGCCAACACATGTCATGTTTGCGATATATAGAAGGAGTGATGTATGCATGTGTGCATACAAGCGCACACACACACACACCACACTAATATATAGCCTCTGCGGCTAAGAAGTAAAGCCCTCCTCCCGACCACCATCTTGAGGGGGAGAGAGAAGCAGGCCAGCAACAACAGGCCTCTGCCTGCTAAGAAGACAAAGCCCTCCTCCCGACCACATCTTGCTTGTCTTTATTGCATGTTGTTCGATTTTTATTGTTTTTGTTTTAATGATTCATGTAAACCGCTTTGATCACCTCGGAAAATGGTATAAAAAGAAAATATTATTATATTATATATATATTATTATTTATTATATATATACGTGTACGTATGCAGATTACATACAGATAAAATATGTATATATACCAGTACATACACACACACACACACACACCACACACACAAGCATGCCCATGCCACGCCCATGGGGAAGTAACGTATGTAGTGTTTGTTGTGTGTGTGTGTATGGTGTATACAAGTGTATGTACAATACTATTGATGCGTGTGTGTGTGGGTGTGTGGTGTGTGGTGTAAAATACATAATGCGCCTTGATGAGCTTAAGCACACACATCTTACAACGACATGTGCTTGGAGCAATAGTGGCATAGGGAGCCCTGGTGGCGCAGTTGGTTAAATGCCGTACTGCAGCCATTCACTCAAAACCACAAGGTTGCGAGTTCAAGTCCAGCAAAAGGGACCCAAGCTCAACTCAGGCTTGCATCCTTCTGAGGAGGTCGCTAAATGAGTACCCAGACTGTTGGGGGCAAATAGCTATGCTAATAGCTACTTGCTGTTCACCGTAGTGATCTTTGGAATAGCGGTATAAATAAAACAAATTATGTATTATTATAACTGCGTGAACACTTTTCCTGTGGGCACATCTGTGCATATAGATGGATGTGCATAGGTGCATGCCCTCCTAAATGTGCAGATATACATGTATAAAGTGCACTAATAATGTGCATAGACTAAGTGCCTGCGCCCACTGATATACATATAGAGAGATCTATACTCACATCTATATTTCGCATGGAGCCTGCATTCATGCAAAACAGTACTCAGGAAACAGGAAGCGGCTCCCTTCTTCACCCCGGAAGCGTTAAAGTTCATGATGCGTTCAGAGCCCCACTGGGCATGCGCAAGGATCCCAATTCAAATTGGAGAATCCGCATGGTATATACTTTTGTGATAATCACAGGGAATTCATATGGCTGAAAAAGAAAAACAAGCTGCATTGCAAAGCAAAACCTTTTGCAGGGGAGGTCTTGATGAGGCAAATAGATTTTTATCAACTTCAGGGGAAAAATATGTAAAACTAGATTCATCTGGCAATACAGAGACGTGGAAAGGATTTGTTTGGGGCCAATTGAATCTTGTCCACGTTTAGTGATCTCTGAAGAGTATAAACGGCGGGGGGCTTGTTGAATCCTTAGAGACCGTAAAGGGAATATTTCCTTGGCTGAAGCCTGGCAATAAAGATAGTCGTGACAACAATGAAGAAGTCTCATTTAAAGTGTGCTGCTGGTCTAATTATGCTTCACCCTTCGAAAAAGTGAAACAGGAAAAGATATAATGCCTTCTGCTTGTCATCATTATCACATCTACTGTAATATGATCCTACTATCTACTATATCATCTCCTATGCATAAAATTTCTCAGCTAAAGCCTCCTAACAGACTCCAGCTAAAGGCAATGGCCTCAGTGG
Source organism: Sceloporus undulatus (assembly GCF_019175285.1). NCBI lineage: Eukaryota > Metazoa > Chordata > Lepidosauria > Squamata > Phrynosomatidae > Sceloporus > Sceloporus undulatus. The sequence continues at coordinate 135,426,834 of NC_056523.1, read as the reverse complement.
TCTTCTGGGCCTGTCAAAACCAGTTTCTAATTTCTCCCACCACTGGCCCAAGTCATTTTTCTACTTAAGGCAGAGCAACAAATGACCCTCTCCTTCCCTCCAGACAGACACATTAAGGTGCATAAAACCCTGGAAAATGCATAGAAATGGTTTAAACATTTTATTTTAGAGCAACAGACAGAGAAAAAACATTAAATACTACTATGACATTTGTCCTTCTCTTCCCATAGGCCAAGGATGGGTGATTGTGTGAGAGCCAGGGGGACCATTTCTCCACCCCACAGTAACAACCCCCCCCCCCAATTTTCCTCTACAGTCCCTCTCAAAATGGTAACAGAAAGTGACAAGGTGTGGAATGGAGGTGTTTTTCCATGTTATCTCATGGTTTGGGGGATTTCTGCATTGTGCTAAATTGTGCTAAATATTTTTAAAAGGGGCTTGTGGCACTTTGAGGGTGCTTCATAGACCACAAAAGTGGGGTTCACAGGCCATATGCAGTCCATGGACTGAATTTTCTCCACTCCTGCCATAGGGCTAAAGGTATGGGCCCTCAAAACTCAAAGAACCTGGTTCTCTGTCATAACATATTGCAGTACATGGATGTTTTTGTTCCCTGAAGAATTACTTGTCCAGACTAATCTTATGAGTATTCCGCAGGCCTGTAGCTAGGCTGGGGCAACCGGAGCACTGCCTCAGGGCCCTCAGCCAAAGGGGGTCCCAAAGAGAGCTAGACAGAGAGACTTAGGCTATATCTACACTGGGGAAATCACCCGGTTTGGCACAGCTTTCACTTTCCTGGCTCTAGGCTATGGAATTCTGGGAGTTGGGCCCACAACAAACTCCAATTCCCAGAATGCTATAGCCTTGAGCCAGGATGCTTAAAAGCAGTGCCAAATCGGGTGATTTCTCCATGCAGCCTCTCTCTCTCTGGTGCGTGTGCGCTCCCCTGCCCCTCCTGGGAGTTGGAGTTTGTTGCTAGCTGGCTGGGCCCTTCTTATTTTTCTTCCTCCTGCTCCTCTTCTTCTTCCCCCTTCCTTCCCTCTTCCTCCCCTCTTCTTCCTCCTCTTCTTCCTTCCCTATTCTTTCCCTCTTCCTCCTCCCCTCTTCCTCTTCGTCCTCCTCCTCTTTTTTATCTTCTTTCTCCTATTCTCCTTTCTCCTCCTTTTCTTCTTTCTCCTCCTCTTCTTCATATTCCTCCTCCTCCTCCTCTGAGTCTTCCTCCTCTTCCTGTCCACTGCATTTAAAGGTACAGTACTCAGTTATTATTTGTTGTTGTGTACCTTCAATTTGTTTTCCACCTTATGGAGATGCTAAAGCAAACCTATCCTGGCTTGGCAAGATTTGTTCAGAGGCGGGTTTGCCATGGCTTTCTGCTGAGGAGGCCAAGAGAGTGTGACTTGTTTGAGGTCACCCAATAGGCAGGGAATTGAATCCTTGTCTCCAGAGTCCTAGTCCAACACACGAACCACACAAAGCTACATCCCAACCTTCTATCCAGGAAGAATGTCAAAATGCCCTCCATTTTGAGCATGACTGAGAAACATGAATTTATATTGTTTTTTATTAATGTTTTTGGCTTTTAGTTAGTTGTGTCTTCCGTTTCTCTTGAACATCTTACAGTGGCGCCCAGCCCATGGCATAGGGTAGGACTCGGGACATTAGGACTCTGAAAGTACTTTCTGCTCTAGGGCACCTAAAGGGCTAGCTACGGGCCTGGTATTGCGGAAGCTTAGGGAAAATAGTTGGGCATCCTTTTATGCATAACATAAGAAGCCAGACCTGGTTTCTACTGACTGTGCATGCTGCAGTCCAGAATTTAATCCAAGCCCAATTCATGTATCTATTTCTAATTAACAGCTCTTCTTTATAATTTTACCAAGGTATTGTGGGAGATGCCCACTGAAAAGCTCTCCAGTTTAATTGTGTTTTAGTTTGCCTCAATGACACAAAATGTTCTGGCTGTTGAATTATTGCATTATGACTCTGCTCAGTTAATAGTGATTAGATGGTAGGAATGTAATTCTTTTTTAATTCCATCCTCAAAGAAAGCAACAATTAATTTTAGCAATTTTCCTCTCTGTGAAAAACTTTTTGAAAACGGTGCAGTTTTCAAAGACTATTTGCAGTTTCAGACTTATTCTACATGAAATTTGCATATGATTTTCTGTGTTCGTGTGTGTGTGTGTGTGAGTGTGTGCAGAAAACAGTATTTTCTGTGCAGAAAATAATAATTGCATACAGAAATTATTTTTCCTGCATAAAAACACTGTTTTCAACACAAAACTGCTCGTGAATTTTGCTTAGAATAAGTCCCAAATTGCAAAGATTCTCTTTAGTCCTGGATTCTTCTCATCAGGGTTTCCCAATACTCAAGAGACATGTTTTTCAACTCTTTAAAAACATTTTTGAATTTTCTGTCCATCCTTCCTAGATAGGGCAGATAGAAATCATGGGAAACAGTTATGAATTAGTGCTCACCCATGTGATCAGAGATGCATCTGTTATCAAGAGAATGTAGGACAAAAACAAAGGGAAGTCAGTGTCTGGTAGCTACGACATTACTGAAGTAACAAGAGAATCAGCCTTTAATGCCACAGATTGCTTCCATGGGAAAATACTAGCCTTTGCCACATCACAGCCAAAGCGTGGTTATTTTTCTAGTTTTAGGTTTCACATCAGGTAGATTTTCGACAAATAGCTCTCCAGTTGAAACTTGAGGTTATACAGTCCTAAATTAGAACTGTGCTACATAATGCACATAGCCAGAGGATTAGATCCCAAAGATTTCTGAAGGGGCCATTAAATTCCTAGCTTTTCAGGGATAACCCGATACAAGTCTTCACTGTTTTGGGAATGAGAAATTTATTTGATGACATCTACCACTGAACAGAGGGACTCAAACATTTGAGGCCTTAGATTGGCAGGAAAGGACTGGAAGGGCTCCTGCTGTGATGAACTGGATTGATTAAGGATGAAGCATAGATGGGATCATAGCTCTTTCAATCAGGATCTGCTCCTGCCACATATTGCCTATAGAGCTCTGTCTACAATCCTGAATAGTTCTTCAGCAGCACTGTGATTTGGCCACCCTTGCAGGGACTGGAATTACCACACAAGATCATGCTTTATGTACTATGCCTTAACTCACTGAACCTGACCTATTTCCTTGCCAAGACACAACACAGCTCTGCTATAGTTAGTGATAGTGTTCAAGGAACCAAGGCTCTCCTCAGAACCAGGATATCTGGTTTGCCTGAGATCCATATTATAGCATTCTACATACAGAAAATGAAACCACAGACAGGACAAACAGATTTGTCCCTTCTCTTTTTCCTTTTGAAAGATGGTGACAAGTTTCCTGGAGGGATGTTTTAAATGCAATAATACTGTGCATTATTGGCATGTTCAGCAATGCTTTATGAAATGTGGCCTTTTAATATATACCTAAATTTTGGAATATTCTCAGCAAGGCAAAGATGTTCCAAATAGAATTAGTGTGATGTTGCCATCTGTCAGAAATGTAAGTCTGTCAAAGCAGTTTATCAATGTTCTATTTAGAAGGTTACTGACAATTGCTGTGCTTGCTGAATAATGAACAAGCATGATTTTGCTCTACAAAGTATGATGCCATCCATATTATAAAGCCTCAAAAATGACCTTCCTGAATATTAATGTAAGCATCAAGACTAAATATTTATTGCAAATAAAGCATTCTATTAATTTTATCTTCCAACCTTGTATGAGGCTATATTAAAATACATGCAGTGGGCATGAGGAGTGATCAATGAGAGAAATATGTGATTTTGAGAAAGTTTTTCCCCGAGAGAATCTGGGATCCAAATAGATGGTGTCTGGGAATATTTGTAATGCTACAGGCTTAAATTGATTTTAACAGTCATTTCTTCTTCCCAGGATTTCATAAGATGTCTAATTCTGGGAAAGGGTGGGTGTGCTAGGAATCTACAAGAAATAATATGTAACTCCCCCTTACACCACAGTTCCCAGGTTTATTTGGAAGAAAGCAATTTGTGTAGACATGCCCTTTGAAGACAGTGGGACCTTATTTTGACTCAGAACTGGGAGTTTGGAACTGGGATGGTCCATGCCTACATGAACCAGACACTGGCCAACAGAAGACTGAAAGGAAAAGCTGAGGCAAGCAGAAAACATTCTTCCATTCTCCTTTCTTCAGACTGCATGCTTCTAACTTTAATGTGTTTTTGGAGCATTCTTACCCATCATTAGGTTGCATGTGTGAAAGACTTAAATAATCTTGTGTTGTTAAATGAGTACTTTGCTATTTACAGTTTCTCTGCACTGTTGTTGTTTTTTACCCGTCAACAAATATTTTCAAACTGACACACCATTCCCCCACCCCAACAGGGCTGTACATATTTGATCACAATGTCTAATGTTTAAATGTTGACAGGCACAACTCTTATTTCTACTTATCCTTTTCCATGAATGTGACATGCTCACATTCTCACTCTCCCCATCCTTACAAAATATATAAAGCTGAGGGCTCACCTGGCCATTTTCCAGTGTTTCCTCAACTGTTGCTATTGTTAATTAAAATATTACAATATGAACAAATAGTGGTGGGCATAACATGGTCTTCTGAAGAAAAGAAGCATGTGGCAGAACATGACAAGATTTGCACCTCCCCCCCCCCCCCCCGCATTCTACATATTTTGGCACATTCATTAACATCTGAGGTTATTATAGCACTATAATCTACTTTCATTTTCCATGGCTGCATCCTATGGGATGCTGGGGAATGTAGTCCAGGGGCACCAGAAGAACTCTCTGGTTTAGGATTCTGAAGGCTCTTCCCTCAGCTGCCAATCCCAGGGTTCCATAGGACAGAATCAGGGTAGTTAGAGTGGAATCATAATGCTTTAATTGTATAGTGCAAATAGATCCCTGGTGCCAAATGAGTCTTTCTGAAACTCTCACAGACAGGTTGCTATCACAAAAAAACCATCTTTCTTGTAGATAGCCACCTCTCCTTGTGAAAATATCAAGGATGGCCTCAAATGATGATGATCTGATATCTTGATACTGCAGGAAGTGGAATGATCCAAATCATGATAAGATAGCATCTTGGGCTAGTTCCTAAGCAGTATGGACTACAATGTGGAGTGGGGGAAAACAAGGGAAGGTGGCATTTAAAGTAGGAAAACATAACTTATGAATGGATAGCAATGTCCATTAGTAGAAGAGAAAAAGGTTTCCTGAGTGAACATTGAAACACTTGAAAATTGTGCATGTGATTTTGCTTTTTAAAAGCTGGTTTAACAATGGTAATTATCCATGTTAAGCTGTCACTATTGTGGTCTTGTCTTGCCAGGAACAGATTAGCAGCTCCTTGACCCCCAGAGTCCGCTTGGTAAAAAGCAAAATCAGAGCCAGCCTGCAGTTTAATCAACTGGTTGTATGGAAAGAAACAGCAGCTTTTACAAAGGGAACATACAGAAGATCCCCTCTGCCCATGTCTTTAAGAGCCCATTGTCAAGCCTCCCTCTAAGTAGATAGAAATAATTTGCAAAGCAAGTGCCAAGCCTGGATGACAAAGGATAAATCCTATCATAACTGGGAAAGATAATAAATGATACCAGCGGACTCTCTGGGGAAATGTGTATTGCTGAACAGCTGATTCCTCCCTCCCTCCCTTGTTCATTTGAAGACACTTAAGAGCCTCTCATGTAGAAATCTTCAGAAAGATGCACCTTAGGGGGTATTGGAAAATATTGACAAATAAATACTTCACACTTATTATGAGGATCTCAGCAGGTGGCAAAAATCACTGTGGCAAACCCCAAGGAGGCCAGATCTTCTGGGGATTGAGCTCATTCCATACCAGGGCTTTATTGGTTGTGTCTCTGTAGGGTTTAAAAAAAACTGTTTTGAAATGGGAATGAGGAGCATCGGACAAGCAATCATGTACCATCACAGAATGGAAGCTGCAATGCAAACCCATATTGCAACTAGAGCAGAAGTGGGCAACTTGTGGCCCTTTAGCAGTTGTTGGATCTCACACCCATCAGTCCTAGATGGCATAAAGAGATTTGAGGGATAATGGAAACTGCAGTAGGACAACATCTGGAGAGGCATAGGCTACCGCCCATCTTGTCAAACTACAGCATTGTTCCTGCAGTAAGCAGAGTTTAGGTTAAGGTATCAAACATGAGTATAGCACAATTATCACAGTAACAATTCAAAAATATAGTTTGGGTTATGGCAAAATCCTGGATCCAGATGCCAATGGCTACTGCCATTAATGCAGTTTGACACCACTTTAACCATTACAGCTCCATCCTGGGATTTGTAGTTTGTTGGGGCACCATTTCAGTTTGTTATGGTACATAGCAATGGCAGCCCTGCATAGCAATCTGTACACATCTTCTGAAAAGTGTGGCTGAGCTATGTTTGTTGGCAATTAATTTCACATAAGTGAACATGTGACTCCAGGCATGCAATGCACCTTTTTATATGTTTATTCAGAAGTTCTAGTGAGCCAAATGGGTTTTACTGCATGCTGTAAATTGAGGCTGGGATCAGGATCAGCACACCATAACAGATATGAGGATAATTACATTGAGACAAAACTACTAGGGAGAAGAAATACTGTATTTCATAATTAATGGGTGCAGCAGTGGTTTACAGCAGACAAAAGGGTCCCCTAAACACACTTGCTCCAGTGGACCACACTATATTCCTTAAGCTTGTGCCAACTTTATCCTCCTCCATAGTAAAAATCAAAGACTCTGCCTTTGTCCCAGACTTGTGCATGTGTATGTGTATGGCCACATGCCCACACACATGTACAAAGTGTCCTTCTGGAAGAATACTAGAAGCCACGTATGGGGACATCCATTAGGAATGGGCAATGTCACTCCCTCTTGTGTGACATAGATCTTCAGCTCCCTCCATAAACAGTTCCTCACCTCCAGGTGAGATTCTGGTATAACCTGCTGCCAGCAATGTTTATATTTGGCTGCTCTTGCCTGTTAGTATACAGGGGTATATCTCTCTAGGTAACCCATTTGACCTTCTGAAACAGGAGTGGCATCTTGAAGCTCTGCAGATGTTGTTGGAGTGCAAGTGCCAGCTGCCCCAGTATAGCTGAGAAATGCTGGGAACTGCAGTACAGGAAGATCTGGAGGACCATATGTTTCCACCTGGTTCCATAAGTACTCAGGAAGTCTAAGCTAAGGGGGAAACTCAACCCAGTTGACCCACTATTCCCACTCAGATATGCAAATAGTGTTCTGTGTGCCCATGCCAGTTACCTCAAATCCCCTCACTTTGGTGGCAAATGACAGCTTGTTACCCTGCACATACATGTTGTTGTTGTTGTTGTTGTTGTTGTTGTTGTTATGTGCCTTCAAGTAATTTCTAAATTATAGGGATCCTAAGGCGAACCTTGCATGTGCTTTTCTTGTCCAGATTTCTGCAAAAGGGGTTTGTCTTTGCCTTCCTTTGAGGCTGAGACAATGTGACTTGCCCAAGGTCACCCAATGGGTTTCCATGATTGAGCAGAGATTTTAACTCTAGTCTCCCAGAGTGCTAGTCCAACACTCAAACCACCTCAACACACTGACTCTCCATAAATAGAAGTAAATCTTCACTGAATTCAGTGGGGCTAAAGGTGTATCAACACTGCAGAAATAAAACAGTTTAACACCACTTTAATTGCCAGGACTCTATCCTACAGAGTCGTGTGATATGTAGTTTGTTAAGGCATCAGAGATCACAGACAGACCAGCCAGAATACTCCACCAAACTACAAATTTCAAGATTCCACAGGATGGAGCCATGACACTTAAAGAGTAGCCACACTGCTTTATTTTTGCAGTATGGATACATCTTAATTGTCTGTAGGTTACGTTTTTAAAGGATACACTGCTACCTTAGTGGCCAAACAGACCGCTTCTTTTTTAGCTAGATCAGGGCCGCGGCAACCATACGCTGCGGTCTCAATCTAGCATTTCCACAGCACAAGAAGGAGCCACTTTTTGCAGCTCCTTTTTGCACTGAGGAATGTGCACAGTAGCTGCAGTGCCGGCACTGTGGCTTTTCCGTGCTTCTTTAGTGCTGCTTCATCTGGATGCAGCACCAGAGAAGTGCCCTGTTGCCACCTGCCATGAGGTGGGACATGCAGCATCATGCCAGCATGGAGGTGGAGTTGAGGCATGCATCATGTGGATACCATGCCCCCTCCACCCCGATGTCAGCCTTTGATGCCAGTTTGTACAGCCTCTTAGTTTCCTTTGTCTAAAGAAATCAAGCAAAGCAGAACTATGAAACAGCTCAGTGCTTTATACAACAGACAGTATTCTACTAGCAGCACATTGTAAATGTATGAAGTGAAGCTAACCTACCTGCATCTTTTGGCACCCTTGTGTGTCCACTCAGGAGTCTTGGCTCAGTCAAGTCTCTCAGGGCCATATACACAGGTGTTAACAAATGCTGGTATCACATGAGAACCAGGGTAGATGTCTCAATTACACTTGCCCAACAAATTATCATTCACAAAGCCACAGGTACATTAGAAGTGCACTATATTCATACATATTGCCCACCTGCAATCTCTTCATACTGATCACAAGTGGACAAGCTGTGTTCTCCTGCTGTCTTGTTGGACACCATTTACTATCATCAACCTTACCAATAGGAATCATGGGAGTAGTAATCCGAATGTCTGCGGGGCCACAGATTCCTTAATCTTGATGCAGATTAAACTGTAGATTCATGTTCAATATATGGCAATATTTCTACAATCCCTGATGACCTGCAGGCAGCCCACCAACACCACCAAAACCCAAGGCAGCTCCAGATTTAATGGATAACTAAAGAAGAGTCACTGCATACTTTTCTATCCAAAAGAAGCCTGTGCATTTCTGTGGTGAGAGAAGCTGTCTTAGCTAGTAATTTATAATGATTAAATATAGGCAGAGAAGAGATCGATATAATAGCCACTGCCTTATCAGCTTTGCCATAAACTATTATTCATTATCAGTCTGTCTAGGAAGATGACCTGGCTGTCAGCTGTATTTTAATAAGCTTTACTAGGGGCAAGACAGCCCCAGAGAAAAACAGAGTGTCATTCTATTTTATGAAACACAAAGATTGAATTTTAAAAAATCCATACCGGAATACTATAGTGTGATATTCAAATAAATTTTGGGCAATTGGAATTAATTGTATTTTAAGATAGGTGGAATATGACACAGAAAGAACTGTCCCTAAAATATATTTAGTTTACATGCAGCAATTTATTTTTAAATTACTACTACTACTACTACTACTACTACTACTATTTTCATGGCTAATCAACAGCTTTCGTTATCAGGTGCAAAAAAGGGGGAGAAACATTGAGAACTATTTATCCCAGCAAATGTGTAAAGAGCATACAATTGCTGCTTGTGAAAAGCAATTTTCATCCCTACTTTTCAGCGTAGTTTGAGTGGCCAGATTCCAAAAGAAGAAAGGGTTCCTATGCCTTTAAGGTCTCATTCACCCTATACAGTTACACCACTATGTTTCCCCTTTAACTGCCATAGCTACATCCTATGGAATCTTGAGATTTGTACTTTTGGTGTGGCACTTGCACTTCCTGGAAGAGAATTCTAACTACTTCACATAACTACAAATCACAAGATAGATTCATGGCACTTGAAATGGTATCAAAATGTGTGAAAGGAGCTTATTGCACAGAGAGACAGCAGAAGATCAGCCAGATACAAGCACCTTGCTACATGCCTTACTGCATGACATTGTAGTTCTACAGTGAGGGAAATGTTTGCAATAGTAAGTCTTTTTTTCCTTGCTAGAAAAATCCTTTTGACAAAACGCTTGATTTTGTGACCATCTCCTGTGGGAAAAGAACTGAAGAACTATGATGTCATGTGGTAGCACATAGCTACCACACCTGCCTGAACCTCCGCTTTCTTTCCTCATGTGATAAGCTCCAAAGTAACTGAAGCCATTTCAGTTGTAGCTTCCTAGGTGCTCAATGCTATGCAGCTGTTAAAGGAACAGGAATCATGTCTTCTTCTACAATATGATCACCCTGCATTTGGCAAGATAAAGCCATCCAGCAATCCCATGAAACAGAGCCAATGATGAGGAATTTGCAATCTGAAAACATCAGGAGGGCTTCACTTAGCCCAACTTTGGTCTGCTCAACATACACAACATGAGGAGTGCCTGATTTGTAGGTTAGCATAAGTTTCACATTGAGGAAGTGTCTCACCTTGCATAAAAGCACAGCAAGAAGAGGGGAGGCTAAGAGGGAACAGACATCACACAGTCCAGTTTTATGATACTCACATGCAGTGGCATCACTAGGGGCGCGGACCGCACCAGGTGACACCCTAGAGGGGGTTACACCACTGATCCTCAAACATCTGTATTTTGGCAGAAACAGGCTGCGGTACTAGCCTGTATCTCTTGAAAATGCTGAAGAGTTGGTGTGAGTGGGGTGAGGCTCAGTTGGAGGAGAAAGGAGAGGGACCAGTTAAAAAAATATTCAAATTTTTATTTTTTTAATTAAAATTTTTAATTTTTAACATTTTTCTTTAAAACATCCCATTTTACCAAATTTTCATTTTAATCGCATGAAACTATGTATACATAAATACATTTATTCTCTGCATGTGATATTGTAATTTAAATGTATAATTTTAATTTTACCAGTTGTTTATGTCACAACTATTACCGTTAGATTCAGCTCTATATGAGAATAACGATTTATGAATAAATTAGTACAAAAAAATGACTAAGGATTCTGTATGGTGTAGTATGGAGGAGGTCAATGAGGGGAGGGGGGACACCATGAATTACTGCACTGGGTGGCATCAACCCTAGTGATGCCACTGCTGACATGGCCAAGTTTTCTATACTGATGTGAAGTCGAAGGCTTTCATAGCTGACATCCAAAGTTTTTTGTGGGTTTTTCAGGCTATGTGACCATGTTCTATAAGAGTTTATTCCTGTCATCTTGCCAGCATCTGTGGCTGGCTGGATTCTCTGAAGATGCCAGCCACAGATGCTGGCAAAAAGTCAGGAATAAACTCTTCTAGAACATGGCCACATAGTCCAAAAAACCAACAAAAAAGTATTTATGTACTGATATTGGCTTGTCATTACCCCAACAATCTTTGTGACCCATAGATGGTCACTTTGTTGTTGTTGTTGTTGTTGTTGTTGTTGTTATTAACCTTTATTTATGAACCACTGTAAATTTACACAGCGCTGTACATGCAATCTTTTAGTTAGACGGATCCCTGCCCTCGGGCTTACAATCTAAAAAGGCATGACACAGAAGGAGAAGGGAGTGGTGGAGGAAAAGGGTCCAACAGTTCCTCTCTACCTCCAAGGCCTGGACCAAGGCAGATGGACTGGAGGGAGGGCTTGGCTTCATAATGGATGGTTATTCATTTTCCAGGGAAAATACATACTCTCAAGTAGGATAATGCATATACAGTACATAGCAATTGTCAGGGATTTGAAGGGTTAAAACACAGCACACAGGGAAATGCTTGATGTGTGTGTGTTTGGCCATGAGCATTCAGCAGAGTGGCAAGGTTGATCAGCACAGCTGAAGCTCATTGGCTCAAGGACACTTCAATGCCCAAGTGCACGTAGCCATGGATGATGAAACCATGTGTCTAGATTGCACAGGAGACACATGACATGGCTACACACCTGAACTCACTGGGTTTGAGAGACCACATGGTCTGGAGACTATATAAGCCCAGGGGTTGCAAGGGTGTGGTATGGGTTTGTAGAAGGAGTTGGATTGGTATGGTTTGGAGTTTTAGAGATCTAGTTTTGTATAATAGCACTGTGAATAAAGAGCACTTTGGGAGACTTAGTTTCTCTGGTGGTTTATCAGAAGAAGCTATAGCATCGGTTTGCTGTGTGTCCCCGGAAGTTCCTGCATTGCTGCAGTTCCTGGAAGACATCCAGTTGCTGTCATCCCAATTGGACTTTGGAGCCACGCTTCTGCTTCTGGAAATTTGCCAGCTCTGCTCCAAGGGTCTGATTTAACCCCAGGACTCGTTTGAGTTGCTGACAGTGGTTGTTGGACCCCAGCAGTTGCGCTGACATCAAATAGTAAGCGACAATTATGCAATGGTAAGCGAGAATTATGCAATGCCTGGGAAGGCTTCTCTGAACAGGATGGTTTTCAACTCCGTTTTGAAGCTGGTTAAAGAAGTGATGGCTCTTGCTTGTGGGGGAAGAATGTTCCAGGAGTGAGGGGCAGCAAGTGAAAGGGGGCGAATCCGGGATGGGGCAGAGGAAATCCTGGGCTGAGACAGCAGACCTTGACTACCAGAACGGAGGGCCCGAGTGGGAAGGTGAGGAGAAAGAAGGTCTGATAAGTAAGGAGGGGCCAGTTCATGGAGGGCTTTAAATGTCACCAGCAGGAGCTTATACTGAATGCGGAAAGGGAGGGGGAGCCAGTGAAGGGATGCCAACACAGGAGAGATGTGTTCCGCGCGGTGGGTGGACGTGATAATGCGTGCAGCTGAATGCTGAACAGAGATTAAAGGACGGAGGTGAGAAAGAGGAAGCCCAGCCAGGAGGACATTACAGTAATCCAGTCATGAGATCACTAGGGCATGGACCAGGATCTTGGCAGTAGAGGAGGAGAGATATGGTCGGATTTTGGCAATATTGTACAAAAAGAATCTACAGGCCTTGGCTGTGGTCTGGATCTGAAGGATACACGACAGAGAAGAGTCAAAGATAAAACCAAGACTGCGGGCTTGCTGGACTGGTTGAATAGAAATGTTGTCCACAGAGACAGAAAAGGAGAGTTGAAGGGTGGGCTTAGGAGGAAAGACAAGAAGCTCTGTCTTGGACATGTTGAGCTTCAAACGCCGATGGTGCATCCACTGCGAGACATCTGTGAGGCAAGATGAAACTTGCTGTTCAAGCCTTGGAGAAAGGTCAGGGGCGGAAAGATACAGCTGGGTGTCATCGGCATACAGATGGTAGGAAAAGCCAAAAGAGCTAATGAGTTTTCCTAAGGACAGTGTGTAGAGAGAAAACAGAAGGGGACCCAGAACAGAGCCCTGGGGAACTCCAACAGATAAGGGAACAGGAGAAGAAGTCTGACCACCTGCAACTACTGCAAAAGATCTGCCAGACAAGTAAGATCTAAACCAGTCAAGAACAGAGTCTGAGAACCCAAGGTCAGAAAGTATATTAACTAGAAGAGAGTGATCAACAGTGTCAAAGGCTGCAGACAGATAAGAAGGATGAGAACAGAGTAAAGGCCATTAGCCTTGGCCTGTAAAAGGTCCTTTGAAATCTTAGTGAGAGCTGTCTCAGTAGACTGCCTTGGGCGGAAACCAGACTGAAAGGGATCGAGGGTGGAGTTGGCTTCAAGAAACTCAAGACAGCGAGAATAAACAACCCATTCCAAAACCTTAGAAAGAAAAGGAAGAAGAGAAATCAGATGATAGCTAGACAGAGAGGAGGGGTCAAGAGAAGGTTTTTTCAGAATTGGGGAAATGAGAGTATGTTTGAAGTCCGAAGGGAAGGAGCTTGTAGAGAGAGCGAGATTGAAGATATGGAGAAGCGAGGGCAGAAAGGAGGGAGCTATAGAGATTAGAAGACGAGTAGGAATTGGATCAAGAGGACAGGTTGCAGGTTTGGAAGAGTTCAGAAGTGTAGAGAGTTCATCCAAAGAGGCAGGAGGAAACACAGAAAATTTGTTAGGCGAGGGCGATAGAAGATTAAGAGCAGAAGAAGAATCGGGGGGGGGGGGACTATCTCAGAGCGAATAGTGGAAATCTTAGAGATGAAATAACTAGCAAAGTCATTAGGTGAGAATGATGAAGAGACAGGAGAGGGAGGTTTAAGCAAAGTGTTGAGGGTGGAGAACAAACGCTGCGGGCACCTCTCATTGGCGGAGATCAATGATTTGTAATAATTCTGTTTTGCCATAGAGAGGGCGCGTGGGAAGGAAGAAAGAACAAATTTGAAATGGATAAAATCAGCCCACTCTTTGGACGTTCGGCCACTCTAGAGCAGGACTGGAGAAACTTAATGATGGGGGTAAGCCAGGGCTGAGGTCTAGTCTTAGAGGAAGAAGTGCATACAGAGACAGGAGCAAAATGGTCAAGAGTTGAGGAAAGAGTGGAGTTAAATAAAGACATTGCTGAATCAGCAGAATCCCTGAGATTTAGGGAAGAGAGAGATGAATCCAGGGTCAGACCAAGATGGTTAGAGTCGACAGATTGAAGATCACGAAAATGGCGTTGAATAGTATGGCGAGGAGGAGGAGTATAAGTAAGAGCAAAGGAGATTAAATGATGATCAGATAGCGGAAAGTCAAGTGCCAGGTAGTCAGAAATGGTGCAGTTTACAGCAAGAACTAGGTCTGTGTTGGTCTGTGACTCCCACCAGGCCAGCATAGCAATTGCTTGAGGGATTATGGAAGTTGCAGTGCAACAACACAGGGAGGACCAGTGGTTGCCTAGCCCTTTTGTAATCCATGCTCTGACTTTTCCCACATGTAAATGGATTTAATTTTTCCTCAGCTCTTCAATAGCCAGGAGGCTAGTGAGCTGTTAAGAACCTGTCCTCTTACCTATGCTGGAGCTCAGGTGGCTGGGAAGTGAAGGCAGTGGGAAGGTGAGCCTTCTTTCTTCTTAAGCTTCCCACCCTCAGATGAGTAAGAACTGGGGAGAGAGGAAGGATGTCTGTTTGCTAACTTCCAGTAATAAAGAAGCAAAAGCTTTATAACAAAATGACCATGTTTATTAAATAACAACAGAGCAAAGTTCTGGGCCACAGTTTGGAAAAGTCATCTTTTTGGACTACAGCTTCAAGAATGCCAGAATCTGTATGGCTCTCTCTAAGCACTACTCTTGAACCAAGGCAGATGATAAAGAGTTGCCAACCTCCTTGTACCAGCAAAACAACTCATGCCACTGAGTCAGATCTCTCTAAACCCAAGCAGTGAGCAGAATTTTTAAATGAACGGAACAGCCTCCACCGCCATTGCCATGCCTTTGCAAAGTTCATTTCAGCTTATCTTTAAATGAAAGAGTCCCTTTCCCATGAAGTTCAAAATATGTAGATCTATTTAGTTTGCTAGCCATATCAGCTTTTAATCTTTAATGGATTGAAAGCTTGACTGTTGACATAATTCCCACATTCTCCACATATATATCAAGGAAGAAGTTTGCTCACCTTGGTTGCCCTTGCACATAGGAGCACGGCTTTCCTACCTCAAAGGTAGCTTGAAATCCTATTCTTAGGGGTGAGAGATAGCTCAGCAAACATCCTGCAGTCAGTCTTCCGCACTGGCCTAGTGCCAGACAGAGAAGAATTCACTTTTAATTATTCAGAACTCATCCTCCCTTCCATTAAAAAGCAAATGGGAAATGGATGGGTTTGGGCAATGAATTCCCAGTAGGGTATTTAGGTTTAAAACAAAACCTGTCCAGTTAAATGTTTCCTAACAAAAATGAATTTGATTACTCCAGCTGCCCGTCCCCTGCCTGCAACAAATCTGGATAGCTTGATGCAACAGACACTGTGCAGAGAAGAGAAAAGCTACATTAACAAAGAAAAGAAATTCTAACACAGGATTTCCATTGATGTCTTTAATGCTTTTCCCAATAACAAGCAAAAGAGAAGGGGAGGATTGGAAGTTCTTTTCCCCTCCATCAGCAAATGGCTTTGCTTTGTATAGATGCTGCTATTCACATTCAAGATCACTCTCTTTCTTTGTCCCTTCCTGGACCACTCTTGGGCACCCCTGGAAACTAGAAATAAAAAGGAGTCCCAAATGGGCACATCACTTTCCTGTGCAATGTTTGATGGGTACTAGATGAAGCAATTATGCTGTTAGAGGCAAGGGGGAAAAGAAGATTCATTGTGTTTGCGTCTGTATTTTCTTTGCCGTCCAATGCCGCCATCAAAGTTAAGTGAGACGTATATTGGGAAATCTATCATCTTTATAGTTAACTGCACTAGATAATTGCAAACCCTTAATCTTCATGTGAGAGTCAGCGTGACATAGTGGTTTCAGCAGTGGATTGCAACTCTGGAGACCAGGATTTGAATCCCTGCTTGGCCATGGAAATTCTTGGGCAAGTCACACTTTCTCAACTTCAGAGGAAGGCAAAGGCAAACCCCTACGAACAAATCTTGCCAAGAAAACCTTGTGATAGGTTTGCTTTAGGATTGCCATAAGTCAGAAACTGCATACAGCAACAGCAACCATCTTCATGTGCAAGACAGAGGTCAAGGGCTAGAAACCAAACACATCTGTGAATAGAGGAGCTGGACAATCCCAGCTTGGCCATGGTTGGAGCCAGCCAATCACAGCTCAAGAAATGCTATGAATGGAGGCCTATGGAGAAGAAAAGTTTAAAAAATTAAGGATTTTCTCTGACAGACGGCAGATGGGGAACCCTATGATAAGGGGTGCATCTATACAGTAGAAATAATGCAGCTTGACACCATTTTAACTGCCATGGTTGGGATTTGTCATTTTGTAAGGCTACTCTTGGGTAGAGAAAACTAAAGACCTTGTGAAACTACACATTCCAAGGTTTCATAGGATGGAGCTACAGCACTTAAAGCTGTGTCAAATTGCATTATTTCTACAGTGTAGATGCACCTAAGGAAACAGCTGCAGAGAGCTAGGAAAAAGAAGGTTTAGAGACAGAGGAAAGCTGTAATAGAGTTAGGACAGTCAGCCAGGAGGAAGAACTGAATAGGATTTTAAAGAGCTGTGAATGATTTAAAAGTTCAGAGGTTAGTGCTTGATCTAAGCCTGTATTAATAAACTTCTGCTTGTTTCTTCTTTTTTACAACTGAGCCTCGCTGTTCCTATTAGGTTTTGATAGAGAGTCTAGCCATGCTTACTACAGTGAAACCACTGAACAACACATCCACTGGTTCATATAGGGATCACCTTGAAGCTTAAGTACCTGATCCAGAGAGACATCTAGGGGCAAGGTGAGTGACAGGAGCCCAAGGCTTTTGAACTGCAAGGACAGCCTGGGGAGGAGATTCATCACAACATCTTTTTGCACCAGGAGCATACAAGCTTTTTTCTCTCACAAGAGCCCCATCCCACTGCAGACAGAGTTTCAAAGGGTTACTCTTTGGAATGTAACTCCCAGAATGCACCAGTAGATAAATTGCCTGGGATATTTTGGGAACTGTAATCAAAAAAGTAACATTTTCTTGCTTTTATTGGGGGTGACTGTCATGGCCTATATTGTTGGCAATGGGTAGGGATGAAACTGGGGTGGACACTGCCAAAAAAGAAAAAGAAAAATCTCTTTCTACTACAGTGTGCCCGCGGTATAGGCGGGCGCCCCATACGTAGCTTATGTGGAAGCTGCACAACAGGAGAATGGGACTTTAGCTTACACACTATTTGGCTTATGTGGGGGGGTCCAGAATGGATCCCCCACGTAAGCCAAGGGTGCACTGTACAAGCATACTTATTTAACAAAGCCTCTGACAGCAAAGTTCCTTTTTACAAAGGTTTTTAATGCCCATCCAACCCTTCCCCTTTTACTCCTTGTCTACTGTCTAGCTGGATGTTTTTAGCAGCATCAGCAAGATGGTGAAATCATTGGAAGGATGGAGAAACACAGATTTTTAGTGTCAGTTTGCAGAAGCGTATCTTCAATAAACAATGCAATATAACATGAGTTGGGAAAGAATGGGACTCTACTCTAGGCAATCCTACTCTAGCTGTGTGTATCTGCCTACACAGGCAGGGTAAACAGAAGCTGCCTCCAGAATCCTTACTGCACATTCATGAACCACAAAAGAGAGAAAAACAGGAAAAACAGATAAGTTTGTTCAGCACCTACCCCAGCATGGTGACATTGAGGTTGGGGGGGGATCACAGATGTATATGTTTGGCCACCAAAATAGAACCCATGCAGTAAGTAAAGTGAAGGGTGGTGAAAGAAAACGTCATCCCTGGAATCTTGGAAGAAGTTTTTATGTGGTCTCTAGAACTTTCAAAATATTATTGGGCCCGAACAGACAGGCCAAAATAAAGTTGCTTCAGGTCACTTTGGAGGTATGCTATTTCAATGATACATGCGTCCCAAGAGGCCAGAAGCTGCGCCAAAGCCACACTCCAGTCCTAAGGACTGGAGCACAGCTTTGGTGCAGCAGCAGCTTCTGGCCTCTTAAGATGCACGTGTCATTTAAACAGCATGCCTCCAAAGTGACCCGAAGCAGCTTTATTTTGGCCTGTCTGTTTGAGCCCATTGTTTCCATAAGCAAAGCTTGCCTGAACTGATTGTTACATTTCACGTGTGCAGATTAAGTTTGATTAAAAGGTTTCCTGAAACACAATGAACTGCTCTTTTTTTCCTTTTTCCTTTGTGTGTGTATGTGTGTCTCTGTGTGGTATATGAATATGTTCCTATTGTTTTTATGGAACTAGAATTCAGATACATAGCTGTGTTAGTTTAGAATATCAGCATGCAAAAAGATTTTGTAGCACCTTTGAGACTGTGTGAAAGAATTGGTAGCATAAGCTTTCATGGACTTGACCTACTTCCTCAGATGCAAGTCTACAAAAGTTCATGCTACACCTTATTTCATGCAATTAGTCTCAAATATACCTTTGCATGTTAATCTTTTCATGTTATTTCTACCTCTGGTACCAAGTGTTCTATTAAAGAAGTAATGCCAAGGAGTAATACATTTACTTCATTAGCTAAGTTGTATTCTTCCTTTTTCTTTTTCTAAAATTCTGTCTTTCTCTCTCTATTCCTTCACCCTAAGCAACTGTTGGGCATGGCAGAGGTCTGAAGCAGTCACTTGAAGGGGGCTTTTGTGAGCCTATGGCTGCACAAGATAATACAAGTGGAGTGGAAGTCATTGGGGCTGTATATACAGCTCCTAAGGGGCAGCCTCCAGCAGCCCCTTTCCTAGCAAAAATGGCTCCTTTTTGCACCATTGAAAAGGTGCCATAATTGTGTTGCTGCAGCTATATACACCAAGATGTTGCATGCCATGTGCAGTGGCACATTGTGTCAGGGCACCCTGGGGGGGGTGCGTCATGACTCTGCCCCCATGTCAACTCTGCCTCCATGCTGACCTTTCAGGCCAGTGTGTACAGGGCCCTTGTTCCCCGTGTTTTGTTTGTGACTTCCAGAAAGAGATGCTAATTTTTTTTTAAGGAATGGGAAAGTGTAATTTAACTTAGCTCAACAGTGAACCTGGATTTTACTAATGTATGTCCCCACTTTAACATGCAACTAATGACATCTTCAAACAAAAAGTGTGAATAGACCACATACACCATACCTACACACATATACATTCTGTAAAGAACACTGTATATCACGGAATTCAAATTTTATCTTCAAGACTTTGCCATGCTTTGTTCCCAATGTCACATGGCCAGCAGGAGGAATGACCCTCTTGCATAGATATACTGTACCTCCAAAAAACACCAACAACACTTTTCCAAAATGCAAACCTGTGACTAACATGGTTATTTTATAATTTTTTCTCCTGTTTCATTTTTAATGCCTTTGCCTGATGAAGAAGCCAGTAGAGCTTTGAAACCTTGTGTCATGTATGTTGTACATTTTGGTTGGCCAATTAAAAGTATCACTATTTTGTGGATTTTGAATGTTACATGCCTGCATATTTTTCCTGTAAAGAACATTGTAATGAATCATAAAATTCCGATAAGATTGTAAAAACAATAACCTACAATTGTACTTTCCTTGATCAATTCATATTGAGTTAAACTAATTTTCTATATTTATCCCTATTATAAACCAAGAAGGGGGTTAGCAAGGAAAATGAGAATTAAACTAAATATTCTAAATGATTCTCTATCATTGCAAAGCAATTATACCACCAACATTGCTTCTGTAACTGTTGATATTCAAGTTATATTGTTCCATGCATTCAATAAAAGACTTCCAAATGTGTACATCTGCCTTTATGTAAGTGAACATCTTTTGTTACCTTGGTTGTTAAGGACATATCCATTGCTTTTATTGATCCATTCCATTAAAGAATGAACAGCTATCTCTGTTTCTGACGCTGTTAAGCAGCTACTACTTAATCCCCAAATCTCATTTCTTATGATAAAATACAGGAAAAAATATGTTAAAGGGTTTTGAATTATGGAATGCCCAACCATTTTATTTATTTGTTCTATAAATTTTCACCCTAAGTTACAGCCATGTGAAACACCGGGAACTGGCTTGTGAGAGGTATTTGGCAGTTGGCAGTCCATGGATGAAAATAATGTGCTGGGTGAAACAACCATCTACCTGACCCTGCATCTTCTGTCAGTGTTCGTATGCAACAACCACACTTTATTATCATTTCTTTGCCTCACATGTACTGAAAAGATGCTCTCTTTCTCTTGTAGACTGATTTTGCCTTCATTTCATTGTCCTCAAAAGATTGCTTCTCTTTCTATTGCAGATTCTGACTCCCAAAAATATCATACCCCTTCCAAGTTCTATCTGAAAACCTCTGAATATCATTTTCCCCAATAAACTGTTCCCTTGCCTCTCCTAATTCCAAAAATAGGAAGTGAACATACCTGGATTGACCTGTGCAAACTGCTACCTGTGAGCCTGGGTCCCATTCACACTGCGCAGTTACAATGTTACATTCCACTTTAACCACCATGAAAACATCCTATGGAATCCTAGGATTGGCAGTGTAGGGAGGAGCACTTAGAATTCTTAGCCAGAGAGCTCTTTTCATGCCTATGACCAAACTATGGCCTGTTACAGACGGGCACCCTAGGATAGACTCAGTCCGTGCTAGGGTTAGAAAGGGGCGTCTCTTCCAGACACCCCTAACCCTAGCACGGACTGAGTCCGTATGAAATGGCGGCGGCCATTCCACACAGCCGCTGCCATCTTTACGTAGTGGACGCTCTTCATCTGCACGTCGCACCCCGGATATGGCGCCACGAGTGCGTGACTAGCGCCTTGCAGCATCACATCCAGGGCCCCGGAAGGAGCGCAATTTTAGCGCTCCTTTGCAGCATCCGGGAACCGTGTCGTTTGGCTGCTGTGGTTCCCGGATGGTGCAACCAGCGGCGGTGACAGACCGCCACTTTTCAACAGTCTGTAACCCGCCTATAAATCCCAAGATTCCACTTAATGAATCCATGATGGTTAAAGTGGAATAATAGTGATATATTTCTGTAGTGTGAATGTCTTTTAATTCTAGTCATTTAACACAGTGGTGCATTAAATGAAGAACAGAAAGCCAATACCTCAGGTAAATGGCTGGTGTTTATTCCAGGAAAAGGAAAAATACATTTAACAAATATGCATGTCATGACCCAGTGATTATAAATATCATCCTCACATCCTGCCATCCTACAAAATCTCCTGCTGGGTGTTCTACCTTGGGCTAATATAGGACTAATTTTTATGTTACAAATGGCTTCAGATAAGACTCCTTCCCCATGTACAGCTTTGAAATAACTAAAGTGTCTGGAAGAGAAGTGCAATTTTCAGTAGAGTGTGTGCATTTGCCTGTCCAAGCTTTCATTAAGAATTTCCTCTCCATACCTGCTTTCATCTTCCACATCTTATTCTCTTTCACATAGAGAACAATTTTCTCTGCTTCAAATATAATGGTAGATCAAAACCAAAGATGTATGGAAGTATGAGACCCTTCATTATGTCATAAAGAAGTATCTGCCATTGCCATTATATATGTATATTAAGTGTATTAAATGTATTCATCAGCAGAGTAGCAGAAATGTGCTTTTGTCTAACTACTAGTATGCTTCTTTAAGCAAACATTCAGGAGTTGTGTTGGCCATTAAACAAATACAAACAAAAATCCATCAGTGATACCTTTATTGGCTAACCAAAATGCCCAATATACTTGTTGCAAGCTTTTGAAGCTCCATGAATTTCTTCATCAGGCAAGATGTTATAAACCAAACAGGAGGAGGGAAAATAATTGGAGATGTTAGTCAGATCCCTGCATGTTGTTTCAATTCTTAGTAAAGATGTTATGCCGGGCAGGATATCTTTTGCAAGCAGGCTCCTCCTGGCAATATGGTGATTTTCAAAGTCCAGGAACTTTAAAGTCCATTTGCATCTCAACAGGGACCCCTCTTTTGCAATCCAATATGTCTACATTCCAGTGCTTCTTTATGCTTCTTTAAGAACTGAGATTGACTCAAAAACAACAGACATGTAGCTTGTAGTTTAAAACAAAAGTTTACCAATGGCTTCAATCTATATTTACATGAAAGACTATATCCTAATCTAGCTAGTGGATAGTTCACGTAAAAAGAAATCTTTATCTATCTTTCTTAAGAAAGTTGAAAGAGGAGGAAGATGAAGGACCAACAGTTCAGTTGAAAATCTTTATAGCTTGTGTCTGTTAGTCCCAACTGGGGAGTGACCTAAATCACATGGTTAGTTTGAATGAGAGAGAGGAAGGGTGATTTGCATGCAGGAAATCCTGTCTATCCAAGGCAGGGGTTGGCAACCTACGGCCCACGGGCCGGATCCGGCCCGGCGAGGCCTTGGGACCGGCCCCAGCCCGGTCCTGCCACCGATTGCCACCCCCGCCGCAGCTTCCACGCCTCTCTGGGTGCCATTTTGAGTTCGGCCCCCCAGTTGTCTGAGGGACAGCAACCTGGCCCCGGCTCAAAAAGGTTGCCTACCCCTGATCTATACACTGCTTGCAGCCTAGAACTGCATTGACTTTTTTTGCTGTTGACTCATGTTCAATTTGTGGTCTACTTGGACTCCTAGATCCCTTTCACACATAGTCGCATTAAGCCATGTGTGCCCCATTCTATATCTGTGCATTCCATTTTTCCACCCTAAGTGCAGTACCTTACATCTCTCCATGTTGAAATTCTTTTGTTAGGTCTGGCCCAGCTTTCTAATCTATTAAGGTAATTTTGAATTGTAATCCTATTCTCTCTAGGGTATTAGCTTCTCCTCCTAATTTGTCCTTTTAAGCTACCCAATAATAAAGTTTCTTTACCATATTGTCATACTTGCATATCCTTCCATGAGGGGTTCAGGACAATGATGCACTTCATTGCTTAAGTGTGGTGGCAATAAGAGAAGGATTCTCAAAAGACTCAGGAAAGTACTTGTTTTTTTCTTCATTAGTCTGGACCAGGGGTAGGCAACCTTTTTGAGCCAGGGGCCGGGTTGCTGTCCCTCAGACAACTAGGGGGCCGAAGCCAAAAAATAAATAAATAAATAATTTTTAAAAAATTTAAATAAATAAATAAACCGGGACAAATGTAGGACAAAATTTTCAAATGGTGGACCCTTTTTTTAAAAAGTGGAGGACACACGAAATTTTTTTAAAAAAATGTTAACATAAATGCATGTTTCTGAGGCTTCTATAGATAATTGCCCCTGCGCGCGAGAGGCCAAAGGCCCTGGCAGCAATCGGCGGCAGGACCGGGCTGGGGCAAGTCCCAAGGCCTCGCCGGGCCACAGGTTGCCTACCCCTGGTATAGATCAAGGGAAGTCATAGTGCCACTTTATTCTACTTTGGCTCACCTGGAATACTGTGTCCAGTTCTGGGCACCACAATTCAAAAAGGATGTTGACAAGCTGGAGCGTGTCCAAAGGAGGGCAACTAAAATGGTGAAGAGTCTGGAAACCTTGCCTTATGAGGAGAGACTTAGGGAGTTGGGTATGTTTAGCCTGGAGAAGAGAAGGTTAAGTATTTGAAGAAAAGTTTAAGTATTTGAAGAAAAGTCATATGGAGGATCAAGCAAATTTGTTTTCTGCAGCTCCAGAGAATAGTACCCTAAGGAATGGTTTCAAACTACAGGAAAAGAGATTCCACTTAAACATTATGAATAATTAGGAAGAGCTGTTCAACAGTGTGGAGTGTGGTGAAGTCTCCTTCTTTGGATGTTTTTAAACAGAGATTAGATGGCCACTTTTGGAGGTGCTTTGATTGTGAGTTCCTGCATGGTAGAGAGTTGGACTGGGTGGCTCTTGTGGTCTCTTCTGACTCTATGATTCTATACTATTGATTTACAAAAGAAAACAGAATTTTTCAGTAGCAAGCTAAAAAGAGGTCCTTGAGTAGTGGTGATTGTGGTAGGAAGATACTTGTTTTGTCCCCCCCCCCCCCCCGCCGAGTCAGGCATTAATAACTTTTGTCATGAATACTTAAATCTCTTGATTTCATAAGGGCACAGTCATAACTAATTTGTGCTGGATTGTACTGTTCAAATACAATTTTGTATGCATATATTTCACAAGCTTTCTGTTTCAAAAGATCTTGGATTCCTAAACTGACAGACATTTTGCCATGAAATCCTTGATAATCGCTATTGTTCAGTAGACAATTGTGTGCTTAATGTCTGCCATAATACAGGCTCATGTACGCCATTATATGAAACAAGTAATGGAGGCTTCGTATATATTGTTCATGCAGAATCAAGGGCTCTATATATTCACATTGTGGAAATAAACTTCTTGCATAAGTTGAAAGAGCATCTGTGCACATACATATAAACATGTGAGCAGGAGCACTCACGTATGTTTTATTATGAGCCTTGATGCTATTAACAAACTCAAAGGTCTACAAAGGTGCCATTTGGTTTATTCAGTTTTTCTGTTGGTGTGCTTAGCCAGTTTGTTCAGTCATACCAGTCAGGAAATTTTGATGAGCGCTGTATGCGTGAAGCTTATAAAATAAAAGCACTTCTTGGGCTGAAGCCAGCAAAATCTGATCTGTTCAATGGATCCAAGGTTCTGTGAATATTCCCTTTGAAAATATTCCTCTCAAACTCTCGCTCTCATTCATCAATCTATGCCTCTCTCTGTTGTTATTTGAAAACAATTTCAATTCATGAGTGTGAGAGGATCTTATTCTTGTCATGTTTTTTTTCTGCTCAACAAAACTTTTTTCCCCTTCAAAGCAAATAAAAGCTGAAGGAATAACAGCAAGAAAGTTAGAGTTATTGGGTGTAGTTTTTAAAATAAACTTTTGGTTTAATACATAATTAGTTTATTGGCAGTCATAAGGGCTAGGAGAAGCCTGCAGCCCCCTCATGCACCATCATTCACAGAAACACACTCAGGAGCCATTGCACACAGTTGTAGCATTATGTTTCCTCTTTAATTGCCATGGTAACATCCTATGGAATCCTGGGATTAGCAATGGAGGGAGGGGGCCTTTAGAATCTTCATCTAGAGAGCTCTTCTCCTGCCTCTGACCAAACTGCAAACCCCAGGAGGATTCCACAGAAGTGGTGTCACTAGGGGGGTGCAGTGAGTGCAGAATGCACCAGGTGACATCGCAGACGGGGGTGTACATCCAGTGGGACAGTATACCCAGAAGGACTAACACAGCTGCTGGGTGAGCAAGAAAGTATATCACGTCCCTTTTTCACTTGCCCAGCAGCCATGCTGTAGCCCAGATGGCCCTCTGGAGGGAACACTGTCCTCTCAAACAGTGCTGCACCCTCCAGAAGGCCATCTACCCTCTGGTGTGGGTGCTGGGCTGCGACACACTTTCTTCTTGTCCAGAAACTGTGCTGAATACACAACCCCACTGAATGCTGCTGCTGCTGCTGCTGGGGGCAGTACCTTCCATTTGGGCTCTGGTGTGAACCTTTTAACTCAGAAATATAACTGAATAATGACATCTTTGGAGATAACATCCCCTCAAATTATTGCTGCTATGCTACCAAAGGGTGGGTAGGGCATCCCTTGCCATTGATGGAGAACACCCATCACTAAGCTCCCAATTGTGCTGCTGTGGCATTAGTCCTCTGGTGTGATAAATGTGTCCAGCTGCAGGCCCAAGACTGGGCAGTCCTGTGGTCTCAGTCTCCTCCTTTCTCTCCCCCCACTCCCACTTTGTTATTCCCAAAAAGGGTTTCCCCACCCTTTCTTCCCTTTCATTTTTCTTTGCTTCACTCAATCGCATTGCCATAATTGCTAAACTGTATTACAGCTTAAAAATGAAAGTAAAACTACATGAAAGGCATTCTGGGTAAGGCAATAAGGCAGGGAGGTGTGGTTAAGGCAGAGTCCAGAAGAGAGCCAAGGGACTATTGATGGCTGAAACCACCCAGTCACACTATTTAAGGGACACACGATCTTCAGGACTCCCAAACCAATATGTATCTGTTTATTCTTGCTAATGCAATTGCAATGAGAATGGGGCTAGTGTGATAATGTCCTGACTGTGTTTCTTATATGCCCATTGGAATTTAGAGTTTGGACACAAATTTTAAGGATTGCTGCTAGCATGAGGGGAAGGGAAGGAAAGTCCAATATCATCTGAGTTATTTTTCCACAGGTTCACAGTGGGCATCATAGGGGATTATTGCACCACTGAAAAAAGCGTATTACCACTGCCAAATTCAAGCTTCATTCAGGCTGTACCCTGGTGTTATCACATGGCTTTTCTTACCAAAACCTCTATCCAGGTACAGCCCAGATGCAATGTTGGTCTCTGAACTTGCTTTGATGGCCATTTTTCAAAGTCGGGAGCTTTCTGGGTTTGAAAAATGGCCACCAAAGTGAGTTCAGGGACCCACACTGGAGCTGAGCTGTATCCAGATGGTAGTTTTGGGGAGAAAAGCCATGCAATAACACCAGAATACAACTTGAATTAAGCTTGAATTCTACAGCGGTAAGACACTTTTTTCAGTGATAATCCTCTTAGTCTTGAGCCTTCTCTTTAAAAGTACCTCTGAAGAGACAGGCATAAGTTAATTCAATCCCGATACAAAATCATCGTTATCTTGTCCATGTCATGTCTTGTCAATATGTAAACAAGCTGTGGTGAGAATAACTGATTTGACTAAACATTAATTAAACTGATCCAGTAATTCAGTGAGAAATGGATTTGTGAAATGGCCTCTCCTTTCACTCTGTGTCTCTGAATCACTTCACATATTCTTCACCATGCTTGCTGAGAATAAGCAAGGCAAACTTCAAACTAAACATAATTCAACAGTGTGATGCAGCAACCAAGAAAAGTCAATGCAACTCAGGCTGCATCAATGGGGATATAGTGTCCAGATCAAGGGAACTGGTAGTACCATTCTGTTCTGCTTTGATCTGACCTCACCTGGATATTGATAAGCTGGAAAGTGTCCAGAGGAGGGTGACCAAAATGGTGAAAGGTCCGTAAAGGTGAAAGGAAGGGCTCAGGGAGTTAGGTATCTTTACCTTGGAGAAGAAAAGACCAAGAGGTGACTTGATAGCCATCTTTAATTATCTGAAGGGATGCCATGTAGAAGATGAAGCAAGCTTGTTTTCTGCTGTTCCATAGACTAGGATCCAAATCACACTATAGATATAATCCAGTTTGAGATGACTATACTGTAACTGCTTTTGTTCAGTGCTGAGGAATCCTGGGAATTGTAGTTTATTGTGGCACTAGAGCTCTCTGAGAGACTAAATGTCTCACAAAGCTTCAGTCCCCAGAATTCCCTAGCATTGAGCCAGAGCAATTAAAGCAGTCTTAAACTAGGTTATTTCTGCAGTGTACTTTGGATTTAGAACACAAATCAATGGTTTCAAATTATAGGAAAATATATTCCACCTAAACATTAGTAAGAACTTTGTTGTAAGCACTATTTGACAATGGAATTGACTGCCTTGGCAGGTAGTGGACTCTCTTTCTTTTGAGGTTTTTAAACAGTGGTTGGATAGTAATATTTCAGGAGTGCTCTAGTAGTATATTTCTGCATGGCAAGGGACTGAACTAGATGGCCCTTGTGGCCCTTTCCAGCTCTGTGATCCTATATGGGGTGGGTGAGATAGGTGCTTTTATTTTATTTATTTATTTTTGTACAATGCAGTCACTAAAATGTGTATATTTGTTATTTGTCTTAAGTTCACATCTGACTTATGGTAACCCTAAGCTTGAGGTTTCATCACAAAATTTATTCAAAGAGAGTTTGCCTCTTCCAGCACTGAGAGAGTGTGGCTTCTCCAAGATCACCCAGTGGAGATTCTTTGTCTGAGGAAGAATTCAAGCACTGGTCTCTCAGAGTCCTGGTCCAATACTCAAACCACTACACTACACTGGCTCTTGCTAGGACCAAAAATAATAAATAAGTCAGCTAGGCTGTTGTACAGGTTGTTTGGGCACAGTAACTTCAAACATTAACTTCTATCAACCAAATATAAAATATATTTCTTTTTTAAAAAAAAGTCTTGGTGGATAAGCATGTCAGTTGTTTTATTTTCCCAGAAAATCTTGTTCTGCTGTGCTTTTTTTTAAAAAAATGGAGGATGTAAAATTACTGGACGCTGTCATTATAAATATCTCCCAGTCTCTGGGGGCCGCCATGTGATATTGGACCACACAGTTGAGAATCTGGAGGAAAACGTACACTTTTACAGGATGTGTGAAGTGTTCCTCCGGTAATAA
Source organism: Sceloporus undulatus (assembly GCF_019175285.1). Classification (NCBI taxonomy): domain Eukaryota; kingdom Metazoa; phylum Chordata; class Lepidosauria; order Squamata; family Phrynosomatidae; genus Sceloporus; species Sceloporus undulatus. The sequence continues at coordinate 135,398,427 of NC_056523.1, read as the reverse complement.
ATTTTATTTGAGGGTTGCAAGGTTTAAACACCCCCTCATGCACATGCACATGCAAACACACACATACACACAGGGAGGCGATATAGAAATACTCTATTAAACAAATAATAACAAACAACAGAACTCTTCTGCAGCACCACATTTCAAAGGATTCTCTTCTTGTCAGTTTTCTTCTTCATTCAGTTTCATACCCATGCACACAATCAAACATGCCAATATATTTTCACTTATGGCTCTTAGGACCAGAATTTAAGCCATGGGAGAGGCATTTCTACCTTATAGAATGGGTAAAAACCCACCCAAAAAATTGTGATTCCCCCCCCCCCAAAGAATGGGAAAGAGGAGTCTGGCTTTCTGAGGTATCCCAGAGGGCTTGTTTGGAGCCCCTAGAGGGACAAATCCAGACCCAGGGCCTTAGCTTCTCTATTTATTTATTTACATTTATGTTATTAAAATATTTATATCCCATCATGTATCAAGAGATCTCAGGGCAGCTTACCATACTTACAAAAAGGTTAGAATAAAAACAATAACATGGTTTAAATAAGATTAAAATATATTAAACAATATAGTGAGTATATAGTAAATACAGATTTTAAATTTTTAAAAGTTTTAAAAACTATAAATGACAGTCTGGGTTGAATTCATGAGACCCAAAGATTTTGGTGAATAGCCAAGTTGCTAAGAGTGTAGGGGCCAACTGAGCCTCCAGAGGGAGAGCATTCCACAATTGAGGTGCCACAGCTGAGAAAACCCTTTCCCATATCCCAACACAGTGTTTTGATCTCACTGGTGGGACACACTGGTGGGACACAGAGGAGTCTCATATCTAATAGCATCACTGTGTGTGTGTGATGTGTGTGGGCTGCACCGGGTGACACCCCAGAAGGAGGGAGGTAACACCCAGCCAGCCCCCTGCACTGTCTCCCATCCACACACAGTGCTCCACCCCCGCTCTTGCATGCGTGCTGTGCTATGCTCCAGTCCATACGCATGGGAGGCTCCAATTTGCGCATGTGTGCTGCTCTGCTTGCTGCTCTGTCCCACATGTGCACGCCCTTGGAAACCCCACTGGAAGTTGCACCCGGGAAGTCCTACCCCCCCCCCCCCGAAGTCCTTCCCCCTCTGCACTGGGTGTCACTTGGTGCGGGAATGCCACTGCCCCTGACCCAGCTGATCTTAATCCTAGGGCAGTCACATATGTCTAGTCTAAATTACTAATAATAAGCCTTTGCTTCAGCAGGCCCTATGGATTTTGCTACAAGGGATTGTAGTTATACCATTCTGTAAATCTGAAGCTCAGTTACGTATGCTGTTTCAGACTTCACCAACAAAAAATAAGAACATGTTTGAAAAAACCAAAACACTGCTGGATAACCACACACAGCAGTTCAGTTCTAATTAAATAGGTGTGTGTGTGCGTGTGCATTTCTTCCAGAGCATAAGTGCCAGCAGCCTTGCCTGCTGCTAGCTTGCATATGTGCACACCATACAAGCTCCCACCCACAACTAAAACTCGACTTTTTTTCACAGGAGCAACACACAGACTCTGAAAACCTTTCATCTGCCTGCTTGCCCCATCAGCCTCTGAGAATCCATTGCAGGAGGCTGCTCTTATGTGAGGAATCTGCTAAAGGTGAAGCATTCTGCAGCAAGGGTTGGTTAGGCGAACAGGTAGAGAAAGGGGAGAGGCTTCAAAGAAAAATGCAAAGAAGGAAAAATGTGTCTGTATCCTGCTGACCTGGGGGAGAACCACAGGATTCGAAATGATTAGAAAACCTGACAGAAGCTCATCTCATTATCAGACTTCCATGCTTTCTGCCATCTGCCCTTCCCTGACTACTTTCCTGCTTTACATTTTCCTTTCTTTGCCTTTGACTGGGTTGGCAGAAGTGAAAGAAATTGTAGTTTTAAAAATAATCCATCACTGATGCATGGTGGCACGTACTTTTTTGACCCCCTTAAGAGTGCATCCATTTCTTCTTCTTCTTTGTATTCTTTCCTACAAAGAGTGGGGTAGTGGCTAGGGAGGAGGGCTAAAACACCCAACAGAGTGGGCCCAATCATGCACTTTCTTGCAATTAAAATGTAAAATAAGGGCCTCATTCCCACTATGGTTTAAACCGAATTGTGATTCATTATGATCCGGTTTAAACGAGCATGGTTCCCACTTAATCTGAATCGCTGAAGTGATTTGGAAAAGATGGCCATGCTTTTCACCCATTTCACCTGCGTCAAAAAGACAGTTTTTTTCTGCTCCTTCTACCCCTGTCGATGCTCAGACGCAGATCGTCGGTCAAGGCAACCATGGCAGTCTCAACCTCAAAGCCTGTCCTGAAGCCAGTTTGAAATGAGTCTAGATAATCGGTTTCATCCAAGACAGCTTGGAGTTGAAGAGCAACCGCCCTCTCGATCACCTTGCTCAAAAATGGTAGTAAAGAGACTGGTCTGTAATTATTCATATCCAGGGGGTCAAGGGAAGGTTTTTTCAGAAGTGGCCTAACAGCCACTTCCTTCAAACAAGTTGGAATATGTCCTTCCCTGAAGGATGCATTGATGATATCCATAAGGAACTTCCTCAATGCATCCCCCCAGGACGGCCAGCCATGATGGGCAAGGGTCGAGAGGGCAAGTTGTTTTCCTCACCCTACCAAGGAGCTTGTCCATGTCATCAGTACTCACAGATTGCAGCTGATCCAGAATAACTTCATCGACGGAGTCGCTGGACACCTCGCCTATAGTTGCTGTTGAAATATTGGCATCTAGGTCGGCTCTTATCTCAGAGATTTTATCTACAAAGAAATTATTAAATGCGTCACAGCAGGCCGTCGTTGGGTTAAGTAAAGGATTTGGCGCAGGGGATACCTGCGTCAGCTCCCTCACCACCCTAAACAACTCTGCTGGCCGAGACTCTGCAGACGCAATATGTGCAGAGAAGAAGGTTCTCTTCGCTGCACGTATTGCCTCCCGATAGGACCAAAGAAAGTTCCTATGGCGAGTTCTGTCAGATAAGAGTCGAGTCTTCCGCCACTTGCGCTCTAGTCGTTGTCCAAGCCGCTTCATATTCCTAAGCTCTGGTGTATACCATGGCTTACGGTTTGAAGCGGAATGGCAAGGACGCTTGGGAGCGATCATGTCAATAGCTCTGGGAAGATCGGTGTTTCAAGTATTAACCAAAGCATCAACAGGATCACCAGCATTACCAACCATTATACCCTCTAAGGCTTTCTGGAATCGGATTGGTTCCATTAGCCTTCGAGGGCAGACCATTCTAATGGGTCCACCACCCCCGGAGGGGCGGATACAGGCTCTAAGTTCCATCTTGATCAGGAAATGATCTGTCCATGACAATGAGGAGGTACTAATAATATTTCCCTGGGCAATCCTCCTCCTCCTCTTTCCTTCCGACCCTCCCCTCCCCTCCCAAGCTGCCCTGGCTCCTTCATCCTCCTCCTCCTGCTCCATTAAAGAATGTCCTCCATGGCTCCCCAGGGCTCCTTCATCCTCCTCCTCCTCCTCCTCCTCCTCCTCCTCCTCCATCATCACTTTCTCCACTCCCCCCTCCCTCTTACAGCCCTTTGCAGCCCAAAAGTCACCCTGATTTCCCCTTTTGCCTCCTCTCAGCCTCCAGTCCTTTGGCTCTTTCCTCCTCCTCCTCTTCCTCCCCCTTCCCTCGGATGAGGGGAGGGAATGCTCTGACCTCTGCCCACCCTCTGACCTTAATCCCTCCCTGAATTTGCCCCGATCATGATCAAGGACAAGTTCATATTTCACGGAACCCGGGTCTTTTGGGAAAAGATGGATTTTAGCCCGATTCCCGATAACCCGCGGTAAGGGGCATTTCCTTATGCAAACCTCGACATGGATTGTGACAGAATCAGGCCCAATATGAACTTCACATGCAAATTTCGAATCCTGAACCAGTGTAAAAGGTAATGTGAATGGCCCCTTAGCTTCACAAAAGAGCTGTTCCTGGTCTTCAGTGAAAATTGCTAAAACTGGCTTGCTGATGTAGATCAGCACAGATGCTTGCATCCTTAAACCCACCTTGACAGTGCAGCTTTGCACCTCTGCACTTCAAAAGTGACCACTACAACAGAGCTTTAAAAGCTATAATTCATTGCACCATTTGGATTTCAGCTTTTGGTGGCTGGAAGCAGTATGGTGTTGAATAACAAATTAAGCTGCCAGTGGGAGAACAAAAAGAGGAGATACAATTTCAGGTGCTTCTTCCCCTTTGCTGAGGACAGCCGTGGTGGATGTTACAGGCATTTTCCTGGAGGAAAGGTAATCAAAGCCACTTTACAAAGATGAAAAAAGGCTTGTTGCAATTGTTATTGTTTATTTATATAGCACTATCAATATACATGCCACTTTACCCATAAAAAAAAACCCAACCTGTCAGAGACATACAATCTAACATATACATGCACGTACTTACAGGGGAAGGATGCAGTAATGCAAATATAAAACTATACTGTTATAAAACAGATTATCCAGATATAATGCAAAAAAACAATGCAATATTGTATTAAATAAAACAAAATGACAAATATATATCATATAAATGCACAAGAAAAGAAAACAATTTTAAATTAAAACATCAAAAGCTTTGGTAGGAAATAAATATCCTACAACAGTATATCCATCTTCTGCCAAACTGCTGGTGAACCTAGAGCTTTTAAAATCAGGGACCTCCTTCCCTATTTTTCTGCAAGCTTTCCTGGCTTCCTTTCCTATCTAAAATCAGATCAGGATAAGGATTGATGGATTCAGCAGATACTGAAGATGGTTCTTGTCTGAAAATTGGCATCTTGTTTGGCTGCCTGCTATACCATCAGAAGTCTGCGACACTAGACATTATAACTGCTAAGTATGACTGGACTGTTGCACTTTACATTTGGTTCCTTCTTTTTTTAACTGGAGGATTTTGGAAGACAGAAAAGAGCAACTCCTCAGTGTCCTAGAATGTGACTAGATGTGTACTTATCTTGATTGTTACTGATGAAGCAGCAGTGTGGAGGGGTGTCCCTCAGAGCTTAGATATAGTAAATCTCATCATCAGCCCACCCTATTTCAGCTTTAAATCACTGTCTGGAGGCTCTGATCAGCTGGAACTGGTCACTTGGCTCATGCCAAAACTGGAATTCATATGAGCTTGGAATTCTTGGAGGTTAGAGGAAGATAGCTTACTGGCCATCAGTAGGATGATCCCTCCATGACACTGATTGATTGATTGGTTTGGTTTATAGCCCAGCTTGCTCCCATAGTATAAGTTAAAACAAAATAGCTAAAATAATATATCGTATACAGTCCGTCCTCGCCTTACGCGGGGGATCCGTTCTGGATCCCTCCGCATAAGGCGAATTCTGCCTATGCTTGAGCCCCATTGGAAACAATGGGGCTCGTGCGCGGCGGCGCGGGCACGCACAGGGCGCAACGGGTGCGCACGCCCATTCAATTGAATGGGACGCACCGCCCTTTCCGCCCCATGCGCGCCCCGCGGCTTGAGCGCATATGCTCAAGGCCGCGTATGGCGCACCCGCGTATGGCGCAGGCGCGCTGGTAAAAACTGAAAGAACATTTAACTTACTTTCTAATTACTCTCTCTCTCTTTTTATCCCAACTTTCTTCTAGTCCATCTATCATGTGGTCTTTCACTCTTTCTACTACCCTCCATCTTTCCTAGCATTATTGTCTTTTCAAATGAGTCATACTTTCTCATGATGTGGCCAATGTAAGACAGACTGAGGCCCAATACAAATGGGCACAAAGTGCCATGTTGGCGCTGAAATTAGGGTTGCAGAGAGTGCGGCAACCGTATGCTCTGCAACCCTAATATGTATGGACGGCGCCATCTTTAAGTGGCACTGTCCATATGTAGCACGTATTGATGATGTCACACGCGCACCACATCCAAACAGCGCAGCGCACACATGACATCTCTGCACCGCCCCAGGCTCCTTATGGCAGCCTGGCAGCATCACTGCAAGAAGCTTCGAAATGGAGCTCCTTTTGTGAATGGCAACCACATGGCCATGAGAACGATCCTGAGGAGAAAGGGGCCACTTTAGTCTATAAAGCCCATGCAATTTTTCCCCTGAAATTTCTTGGTACAAGCAGGGGTCAGGAAAGATAGGGGCACTAGGGACCATATTGCAAACTTTGAGTTGTGCCCAGAAATGGACCAGTAGCCAGTGAGGCTGTTTCAACAGGAATGTTATATATTCCCTATAAACGAGCTTGTCAGCAGTCTAGCATAGCTTCTCATATCGTCTGAAATGCCCTTCCGTGGAAGGCTGAGCTGGACCCCTTCCTGCTTTCCTTTCACCAACAGGCAAAAACCGTTTTGTTAAAGCAAGCTTTTAATATGTAGCTGCACCAGGGAGGATTTTTTATTGGGGTAGGGTGTTTTATTTATTTATTAACTTTTGCATGTTTATAAATAATTGTATATTGTTTTAATTGTGACTAATGTGTTTCTAAAATTGCATGAGTGGATTTTGATTTATTTCCTCCTGTGAGCCACCTTAGGTCCCACTCCAGGAGAAAGGCAGCATATAAATTAAATATATAAATAAATGAGGTGAGCTTTCCAGCAGGCATACTCATGACTGGACCATCCAAGTCCTTGTATTCTACCTCAGGGAATCAGTGTGATGTAGAGGTTTAAACACTGGACTATGAGTCTGATATCTGGTGCGGAATCCTTTCTGCTGTTGAGCAGTGGTTATTTCAGTTATGTTAAATGTCCTATTTTGGAACCATTTTTCAAGATTGCTCTCCTTTTTGGTCATCAGTGTTTTTCTTCTTTTATGTCTATCTGTGAACAGACAGACACACAAGACACAGCCCAGACAGCAGATTCCCAGTCTCTCCACCTTCTCTTTCTTTCCACTTCATCAGTACCCATTGCAATCAGATAAAGACTTCTTTTCAACCTGAAAAATAATCTTTCTTCCCACAGAGATGACAGTCTGTGCTGACATCTAGTGGCACCTGAAAGCTGGAGCAGAGAGAGCAATTTGCTGGTTCAACCATTTCCATTTCCTTCACGTGAGTCTTCCCCTAACCAGATGTGATGAACTACAACTCCCACTTTCCCAAGCCAACATCCATCAGGAAGACTATTTGACATATGATCCAAGGGGTATACTCCTTCATGCCTAAATCCTCTAAAGGCACCAGACCTTCTCTGATCTCAGCCCTGGCTAGTAATTGAATGGAAGATCACCAGCGGTTCCCAAGTACTCTGTTTCAGAGGAAGGAACTGACAAAACCATTTCTGAGTATACCTCAACTAAGAAAACCCTATGAAATTCATGGGGTCACCATAAATTGACAGTCAGCATGAAGGCACACACATGCATGCAACACACACCATTCCTCAATTCCTTTGGCAAATCTGTTCCTTTCAGGATTTGCACAATGAACATTGGCACTTGGCAAACACATTTCTTTTAACCAGCAGGTTTCCTGTTTAAAGCCACAGTTTATTCAATGTTCATTGTCATGTGTAGCAGGAATTTGCCATTTTGTTCTGCAAATGTAGCCACAAAGGCCATAAGTCAAGTGGAACCTGCCCTCTCTCAGTATATATGTATATATGCATGTTTGTGACCCCTGTATTCTCATGTTTTCTTTCTCTGTTCCTTTGTTCTGAAGAGCACATTTGAATGGATCTGGAATTACAATGAGGTTTTTCCAGGCTTGTAAAGAGGGGTGGGTGAATGAATTTCTAAACAATGGTTTGTTTTGTCCTTACTGCTGAACTTTACTGCAGTGTGAGTGAGAGAAATCCAGAGAGATGATCTGTTCATCAGAGATATGTGCACATGTTTATCTATAATAGAAGGGTGTCTGGAATGAAGACAGGTTTTCTACTTATTCCACTTATCAGATCCTCACTCTTCTGAAAAGCAGCAGGGAATCAATTATTATACACACACACACACACACAATGAAATGTTTAATATATGTGCAGCACTAGAAAAAACAAGTTTACCAACATGTCCTGCTTTGATGTTTTTCTCCAGCTTCTTCCATTAGAGAGGCTGCATTCAAAATGCAGGTAGACACCTTGGCCTGCAAACCTATACAGATGGAGTGATTCACTGGTTATTGTTGGACTGCTAGTTGTTGTTGGACCTCAACAAACCATCAGCTCTGGCCAGTACAGCCAGTGTTGCAGGATGATAGGCACTGCAGTCCAAACACATCTCAATGGTCACACCCTCCCCATGTCTGCTAAACCACACTTATCTGGAAGTAATTCAATTCACTTTTAAACTCATCTGTTGGCCCCATTCTCACTAGCCCATTTGCACTGGATAGAACTGGGCAGATCCGGTTGCCCCCATACCAAATCTGCCCAGAAAGAAGCTTGTACTACTCTTTACCTTGATCAATGAAATTTGCCCCTCTGAAGTTCACATTTACAGTACCACTTTAAAATGGAGCCTCCTTTGTTGTCAATCAAATTCACTTCCGCTTTTGTCAAAGGTGAGGTGCCGTGTCGGCATCAAGCAAACGAAAGGGAAATGTAGCACAAGCAGACACATTCTATCAATATGTATCAACCTGTAGAACAAGCATTCGCATAATCTGTCAAAAATAAAATTACCAAAAAAGAGAGAGAGAGAGAGAGAGAGAGAAAGCTGCTTGTGAGAGGGGAGGTATGTTTTGCCCTCTGCCCTCCCTCTGCCCTAAATCCCTCCCCTGAACTTGACCCGATCATGACCGGGGCCAAGTTCACATTTGCCAGCAGCAGGGAAGAAATGGGTTTTCCAAAAAGATACGGGAAATGATCCACTTTTGGAAAAACCACTCTAAGGGAGATTTGCCCTGGATCGGGTGTGCAAGACCGTAATTCTGATGTGTTTAAACCAGTGCTAATGGGAACTTCCAATTTTTAATCTGGATTACAATTCAGTACAAAATGTAGTCTGAATGGCCCCTGAGAAGATAACTTTACACCAGAGTGCACTGTCAGTGGATTTTATATGCACAAACAAGCCTAAATACCCTAAATACAGATCCCACCTGATCTTAGGAGCTAAGCAGGCTGTGTGTTGGGAAGTGCTTGGATGGGAGACCAGCAATGAATACCAGGTGCTGTAGGCTATATTTCAGAGGAAGGAACTGGAAAACCATCTTGCCTAAGAAAACTCTATGAAATTTATGGAGTTGCCATAAGTTGAGAGGCAACTTGCAGGCACATACACAAAACACAAGAGCTCAGTTACTGACTGTAAAAGATGTGGCTTGATATAATGGCTTGCTCCAGCCAGCCATTTACTCTCTGTCTTTATCTAAGGGGAATCCTGCATCATTAAACTTGTAGTGTTCCAAGAGAAACCAAAGTTGTTGGTTTTTTTACCAAACTGGAAGGCATGAGGGGCAGTCCTTTTACTAAACTATGTTATGGTTTGAGTAAAGGCCAAAGCCCACTTTCTCATTTAGCAATCAGGCATATCATAAGTGGGAGAAGACATCCTCTGCCTGCCCTGCCCTTGGAATCTGTTTTTATCGTTCTACCCTGACATTAGGAACATTAATTATTTAGGACATCTTCTGCCCTTTTCACACTGTAAAGCCTCATGGCAGGCTTGACTTATGTCAAGCCTGCCATCTTCTAACTACTTGGTCTGAACTTCATAAATGCTGTTGTTGCTTGTCAGAAAACTATCAAGGAGATGGTTTCATTTCAGTGTAATGGTGCAGAACCATTTGTTATTTTCTTTGGACAAATGAATGCACACTATACTGATCTTTCAGATGGCAATATAAAGGTGTACCTTCTTGCTCCTTTTCTGGATAGACTCCATTACCAGGATCAGTTTAAGATGACAGCAATGATGTAAGATTAACTGTGAATCCTTACTCTACCAACAAAGCTATCTCCACCAGTATTTTACCTTTTCCTTATAGTTTTGGATCAACAGAAATAATTTCTTGTTGATTCTAAACTTTAAGGAAATGGTGAAATACAGTGGATCCTTGGTATCTGCTGAGTTTTGGTTCCAGGACTTCCTGTGGATACCAAAATCCATGGATGCTCAAGTCCCATTATATATACAATGGTGTAGTAAAATAGTGCTCCTTATATAAAGCAACAAAATCTAACACAGCTGTGTGTTTGAACAAAATCAAGGTATATTGGGGTGGGGGTGGAGATGGGAGGGAATATTTTCAAAACATGGTTGATTGAATCTGTGGATGCAAAATCCATGGCTATGGGGAAACAACTGTACTGGTGAGGATGGCTTTTACAAAAGGTATACAATTTGTATTTCAAATCAGCTCTGCAATGCATGCAGAGAGGTCTTCTTAATGGTTATCCCTCAACTTTAGAATAATCCCCCAAAGAAAACTCACCAAAGCTCAGCCTTTACATATTTACTCATGTACTTACTTATCACACACATATTCTTCATTTCTTCCAATGAGCTACATGGCTCTCCCCCTCCCTGTTTTATCTTTTATCTTCACAACTACTCAATGAGGTAGTTCAAACTGAGAGAGAGAGTGGCAGCCCCAAAGGTCACACTGTGAGTATTCTGGCTTAGTGGGACCGCTAGAACCTGGTTCTTCCAAGTCCCAGTACAGCACTCTAACTAATATGCCACACTTGATCTTCTTCAAATGCTGTTAACCTATTGGTTCAAATTGGTTTTGGACCCTAGGGTAAATAAAATACCTCGGCATGGGACAGGCTTTGAAGAAGTCTGAGAGTCATGGAGTGTAATGGTCTGAGCACTGGACTACGACTGGAGACTGGTCTTCAAATCCCTGCTCAGCCATGGAAACCCACTGGGTGACTTTGGACAAGTCACATTCTCTCAGCCTCAGAAGAAGGCAGAGGCAAACCTCCTCAGGACAAATTTTGCCAAGAAACCCCTGAGATCGTAGGGTCACCATAAGTCAGAAATGTCTTGATGGCACACAGCATTGACAACAAATGAAGATATATGACCCAGTCCTTTCCTGTGTTCTTTCAATCCATTTATTGAACACGTTTTATTAAAGAAGCTCCTCACACTGTTGGCTAGAGGAACATTCAAAGCTGCCTTAAAGTGAACTAGACTAAGGTTGGCTGCTGTAACTGCCAGCAGCTTTCCACGGTTTCCAGAAGAATGGATGTCTTTCCCATTATCTGCTGCCTGATCCTCTTCAGCTTTGGGTGCCAGGGATCAAACCTGGGATATGTGCCAAGTGTGTGCTCTATCTTGAGTCTTGCTACTAAACAGTTAGATTCTTTGATATAAACTGGAAGCACATCAGGGTTTTTTTTTTTTAAATTAACAAGCAGACTAATGTGGTGTTGGAGGGCCATGAGCCAAAAATCATTAATTCATGCAGAATGTACTACCTGGGCTATAGTTCCTTCCCACTCAGTCTCTAGGAAGACAGGAGATGAAGGGAGAGGAAAAACAAGAGCTTATGGAATACAGAGTTTCAGGTAAAGCTTTAGTCCTTTACCTTCCAGGCCTTCAAATCTGATGCAGATAAGCTACAGCCAGGTCACTTAAAGGAAAATGAATAAAATTACTGCAGAAATTATTAAGCTTCCTATGATCATTTGAAATTCAAAGTATTAAAGACACTCCCAGACTGAGCATGCCTTGCTCACATATTTTAAATATAACAATGGCTCTTTCCCAGCTATGAGTCCATTTTGGGCAACTCCACTTATGATTTCACTGAAGTATATTTTTCAAAATATGAGATCCACAGAATTTATCAGGAAGGCTTGCCTCATCTTTTAGGTCATTCTTAAAAAGGAACCACCTTGGCAAGAGCAGCTGATATTCCCATTACAGGAGTATTCCAAGACATAGGCTGCTGCCACACTGCAGAATTAATGCAATTCAACATTGCTTTAACTGTCATGGCTCCATTCTATGGAATCCTGGGATTTGTAGTATGTTGTAGCACCAGAGCTCTCTGACAGAGAATGCTAAATATCTTGCTGCTGTTGTTAACTGCCCTCAAGGTGACCCCCAACCCATAGGAACCCTGTGGATGAGACATCATCACACCTTGATATTTGGAGTTCAGATCAGGGGTGACTGTGGGTCGAACAATGCGAACTGACATTATTATGTTAATGTATTTTCACACCTGGTTGCCCTTCTGTTTCCCTTCTGAACTGAGGGGGAATCGAATCCAAGGCAAGTCACGTGGTGTGGATTAATGCAAAGCGGAGTGAGTGCAAATTGTATTTCCACACTGGTGCATGCCATGGGGATTCAACTATTTGAATTGGGACCCTTGCACATGCTCAGTGAGGGATCCTGAACCTTTGCACTTCCGGGGTGAAGAAGGGAGCCTGGTTCCACTTTCATGCAAATGCTAGCCTCACCTGAATGACAGCTGCACCTTTCTTCCTCCCTTCTATTTCCCCATCCCTGGCAGCCAAATTCAAAGGGATCCTCCCTTCAGAGCCCTCTTCCATTTCAGCTACATATATCTATATCTATCCTCTTGTCATTCCCCTCATCTATTTCAGCTACAGTGTATATCTACATCTATTCTCCTGTCATTCTCCTCATCTCTTTCAGCCACAGTATATATCTACATCTATTTTCCTGTCATTCGCCTCATCTATTTCATCTACATCTCTCCTTCCCATTGTAACAGTTGCCTTCTCTTAGGTTGCATCCATACTGGGGAGATAATCTGGTTTAACTCCACTTTAACTGTCCCGGCTCAGTGCTATGGAATTCTGGGAACTGTAGTGTCCTGAGACATTGAGCCTTCTCTGTCAGAGAGCTCTGGTGCCTCAGCAAACTAATAACTTAAATTATTTCAAAAACATTAATATACATCCTTATAGAGATCTTGTTGCATCTCTGAGACTAAATGCATCTGAGGAAGCAGACTTTAGGAAAGCTCATGCTGCCAACTTCTTTCTTTCAAATAATAATAATAATGATAATAATAGAATTCAAAGACATATTTTGGAGCACCTAGATGCATCTGAGGAAGTGCTGCAAGAGGCAGCGGTGGAGGACGACCAGGGTTCAATCCCTTACTTGGGTGTAAAAAAACCCCACTGGGCTAGTCACACTGTCTCAGCCTCAGAGGATGGCAAGGGTGAACCCCTTCTGAACAATCCTCCCAAGGAAATCCTTTGGGCTAGTCACACTGTCTCAGCCTCAGAGGATGGCAAGGGTGAACCCCCTCTGAACAATCTGCCCAAGGAAACCCCTTGGGCAAGTCACACTCTCTCTATATGTGTGTGTGTGTATATATGTGTGAATGTGTATGTGTGTGTGTGTGTGTATATATATACAGTATGTGTGTGTGTCTGTATGGATGTATATGAGTGTGTGTGTATGTGTATATGTGTGTGTGTTGTATACATGTGCGTGTGATGGGTGTGGGTGTCTATATTATCTGTGTGTGTGTGTGGTGTTGGGTGTGTCGGTATGTATGTATGTGGTGTGGTTGTGTATGTGTATATGTTGTGTGTGTATGGGATGTAGTGTGTCTGTATGATGTGTGTGTGTCTTTTGTGTGTGGTGTTGTCTAAGGTGGTCTGTGTCTCTTCTGTGCGTAGTGTGTGTACTGGGTATATATAAATGTGTCTGTACGTATGTATGTGAGTGTGTGTTTATATATGTGTGTGTGTCTGTATGTATGTATATGAGTGTGTGTATGTGTATGTATATATGAATGTGTGTGTATGTTTATATATAAATGTGTATGTATGTGAGTGTGTGTATATGTGTATGTGTGTGTGTGTGTCTGTATGTATGTATATGAGTGTGTGTGTATATATATATGTGTGTGTGTGTATGTATATATGTGTGTGTGTGTATGTGTATATATAAATGTGTCTGTATGTATGTATGTGAGTGTGTGTGTGTGTGTGTGTGTGTGTGTGTGTGTGTGTCAGAGAGAGGGAGGGTGGGAGGGAGGGAGAGAAGGAGGGAGAGAGCGCTGGCTGGCCAGAATCCTCTGCCTGAGGTGCAGTGGGGAAGGAGAGGGAAGGAGAGAGAGAGCCTCCCCAGCCCTGGTTGCCCTGAAAGTGGAAAGGGACACCGGAAGGAAATGGGGCAAAATGTCAGCAGGGCATCATGGGGGATTTGCAACCCGGGGGTCTTGCGATGGTCCTCCAGAGCACCAGCAGATTGGAATTCCACACCAGCACAAACAGCAGTGGATCTGAATCCAGCTTGAATGCAGATCCTGTCAATCCACTTTTTTAGCAAACTCTTCAAAATGAGCTGCCAGTAAGGATTCACTTCGCAAGTTCCGCAGAAGGAGGACACAAGGGGCTCCCATTGAAAGCAACCAGGTGTGAAAATACATGTTAATTAGGAGGTGAATTCGCATTGCTCAATCCGCACTCACCCTCGTTCTTTTTTTTAAAATTTTTTTTAAATTTCTTTACAAACACCAAACCATCATACACGTGACAACATTACACCATAAAGGAACATTTGACATTTAACACAAAACTGACAATTCCCTCTACCCCTGACATAACTAAAATTACATATAACATACATATCACTTCCGACTGATCAGATCTCTACCTTAAATGTTATCATAATGTTGTTTAATCTTATTCTGTTTTCGAATTTATGCCTTTACGCAGTTAATGTAGTTTCTATTTTTGTCCATGTAACAGATAGGAAAAAAAATATCATAGTTATTTTTCAAAAACTAGAAACTGTATGTCCCGTCTTTTCAATCTTATGAGCAAATCTTAGTTCTTTCCTATTCATAGCATTAAGTCAATCCTAAAGTTACTAAATATTCCCTGCATTTCCCCTTTTCCCCTTACAAATAGAGCCTTCTATAATCAACAGTACTTCTTATTTATTTATTTATTTATTTATTTATTTATAAAAGCATTTTATATACAAAAACAATATAAAAGTTTCAAGTTACTACATAGTATCAGAAAATATATTGAAGTTCACAGATCAGTACTTCCAAAGTCACTTTAAAAACAATTCCCAAACACTATACCCATACATTTCAATATTCTCTTTTTTTAATATCAGTATCTCTTTTTACTTCCTGTTACCTCGAAGTATATTCCCCCAAATCGTACAATTTCTTAAGTGTTATATTACAAATAAGTTGCTTATAGATTATCGTGTCTGCATTCTTATGTCTCTAACCTGCAATTTTTCATTATCTGGTCCCACTCTTCCTCTATTAGTGTAGCGTCTTTATTAGATAAACGGCCAGTAAGAATGTCCATCTCTCGAAATTCTTGGATTTTTGCCCACCAAAGATCCAAATCAGGTATTATTTGGCTTTTCCAATATTGAGCTAATATAATTCTGGCAGCAGTTATTAAATATAGTATTGTTCTCTAATGTTTAATTTTGATTTGCGCAGGAGCTTTATCTAACATATTCAGTAAATACATTTCTGGTCTCATTTCAAAATTCAGTTGAAAAATGCGTTCAATTTCTCTGTGTATGTTTTTCCAGTACAACTTTAGTTTTGGGCCTTTCCACCAAACACATGGAACCAAGTTCCTGGTGCCTTTTCAGATTTCCAACATAGACCCGAGCCTGTTTTGTAAATTTTTGTTATCTTACTTGACATTAAATACCATCTGTGTTCTATTTTCCAATAATTTTCCCGGAGGTTTTGACATTTAGTGAATTTTTTAGTCCTTTCTCTTGCGTTCTTCCAACTATCCATCTCTATAGTATTTTGCAGATCTCAAGCCCATTTTATCATTGTATCCAAAACAGGTTCCTTTTCTTGTTCAAGTTCTCTAAGGAATCTATGTAATGTAGCAGTCTTTTTGTCAACTGTATTTAATAAAATTTTTGACGTCCGAAGTTTCTTTTTTAAAGTCTTGCAGTTTTTGGTCTATTTTAAATCTTTCTTTAATCTGCATATAAGGATACCAATGTACTTTGGGGTCAAGTTGTTTTAAATTTTCGATCAGTTTCATTTCATATGTATTATTACTTGATTTGGTTAAAATGTCTTTGTAAGTCAGCCAAATGTCGAGATCCTTCCACCTTCCAAAAAATGCTTCTTGAGAAGATACCCACAAAGGTATTTCTCGAAATGTTTTCTTCTTAATTTTTCCCCATGTTTTAAGTAAGGATCTCCTAATCAAGTGGTGTGAAAAATCCTTGTGTACAGCTACTTTATCATACCATAAGTATGTGTGCCAACCAAACTTGTTATCAAATCCTTCCAAATTAAGGAGTTTTTCATTCCTTAATACTTCTTTTCTTTTCAGGAAAGTGAGAAAAAGGGGTTGCTTAGTGAGAATGCACTCACCCTCGTTCTGAGCAGGAAAAACCCCGTTTGATAAGGTCCCAAGACCCCCTGTCCTCCACTGTTCTGCTTAGGTCCTGCAGATTCAGGTCTGTGGCCTCTCAAAATGAATCTATCCATCTGGTGTGTGATCTTTCTCGCTTCTACTGACTTCTACAAGGGAGGATCTACATAAACCCAGCCTGGATAATAAGGAAATCAAAATAGTCAAAGACTTCCTGTGATCTAAGGTACAGGGAATCTTTGATCAAAATAGAGACTGCAGTTAAGAAATAAGAAGACAGAAATGGAAAGGGCAGCCATGAAAGAACTGTATAAAATCTTAAAATGTGAAGATATACAACTGGTCACTAAAGTTAGAATCATCCATGCCATTATATTCCCCATCACCATGTACATATGTGAGAGCTGAACAGTAAAGAAAGCCAGCAAAAAGAAAGTAAATTCATTCAAGATGTGGTATTATATATTATAGTATTAAAATATAAAGATAACAGGGAATTTAAGGAAGAGGAACAAAACAAGGTCAAACAAAAATATTGTATACATAAATGTGTTAATGAAAGGTATAACAATTGCACGAAATATGAAGATGTGTATAAATATGTTTTTTTTTTATTTTATCTTTTTTGGATGGAAAATTAATAAAGAATATATATACATAAGATGTGGTGCTGGAGAAGAGCACTGAGGATAGCATGGGCGCATTACACACAAGTGATTATTAGGGTTAGGAAGAGGCATATTAGAGTTACGAAGGGGCGTCACTTCCTGACGCCCCTCAACCCTAGTATGGACTGAGTCCGTACAAAATGGCGGTGCCCATCCACACGGGGGGCGCAATTTTGACATCGCAGATGCGTAACGTCTGGACGTCATGCAGCAGAAGTGACGCCGTGAGTGCGCGACTAGCGCCTCGTGGCGCCACTTCCGGGGCGCAAAAAGAAGCGCCATTTTGGCACTTCTTTTTTGCTGCGCCCAGGAACCACGCAGTTTGGCCGCTGTGGTTCCCAGACCCAGTAACTGTAGGCGGCGGCAGACCACCGCTTTTAGGCGGTCTGTAATGAGCCATGGATGGCCCAAAAGACAAACAAATAGGTTCTTGAACAGATTGAACTCTAATTCTCTCTGGCAGCCAAGATGATAAAGCTCACATCATGAGAAGGCTAAATATCCACAAAATTACAAATCCCAGAATTCCATAGCATTGAACCATCGCAGTTAAAGCAGTGTCAAACTGCATTAATTCTGCAGTTTCTGCATTAAAAGGCATAAAGAAATCCTGCAGCACCTTTGAGACTTAAACAAATAATTCTCCAGTACATGCTTATAGGGACTCCAGCCTACTCCATCAGATGCAACTTTGTAAGATTCATTTATAATTTTTTACACTATGCCATTATTTAGGATTCAAACTCTAACAAAATACCTCAATGCAAAGAAATACAAAATAGTGCTAAAAGAGATGAGATGATGGCTAGTTTTGATAATATCAGAAAGTTTTTCTTTTCTTTTCAGGAAACTAAGTATAGGCAGCCTTTGGAAAACACAACCAAGGTAAGTTATTTAAATGTAACCCAGCTTAGTTCATGGAGCAACACTGGCATTCCAGTAGAAAAGTTTTCTTGTGAACATATGAGGCCTAAGATTGTGTTTAACCCCAGTTTGTGCCAAACTTTCCCTTATATTTCTACATACAGTATTAAGGGACTTCTTAATATTGCAGTGAGTAGGAAAGATTGTGCTGTTTAGATGCTCAGTGTGCAAGCCAGAAAACATATAGAACTTGAGAGTACATACACTGTCCTGATAATGGCTTTTAAGACAAGCAAGCCACCTTGTCTAAGTCAGTCTTGAAAACTAAGAACACTTTTTTGCATGTGGGCAAACCCATTCACAGTGGATTTAGACAACAGACTTTAGACTTTATGTTAATTAAAGCTGCAATCGTATGTGTGCTTAGTTGGAAATAAATTCCTCTGAAATTTGTAAGACTTATTTTGTTTTTCTTCTTCACAGGTGAAGCATGTCCTTAAGTATATAAAGGCTATGGTCCCAAGTGTCTCCATAAACCAGTTTAATATGTTAGGTAATATGTTCTCTCTTCTTTCCAGTTTATTACAATCAATTGAATCAGAATCAACCACTATAAAATAAACAGTAAGTTTTATTGAGAAATGTACAGAAATGAAGTATCTTATGTGAGTTAACTTCAAGTTCAGTGTGGTTACATTATAAAATAAACACTTGACAGGCTTTAGCCACTCCATCCAACTCCCTTACTCTAAACAACATTTTAGCTCCTTAGCTGTTCCAACTCTTTCCCTCCCCTGAACCAGATCAACTTTCAAAACCTCAACTGCTTTCTAACATTCCCCCTCTCATCAAGAGACCCTCCCATCGTACACAGCTCTTGGATTTTGCTCTTCCTGTGCTGTCTGATCCCAACTATGGAGCTACACTTCACCAAAATAGCCTGTTCCTAAAGCCACTTCATCACACAGGCCTATAAGGTAGAAGTAGGTTTAGTGTAGACTTCTGATGCAATGCTCTCCCAAAGTGGTCCTCACTATACTTCACCAACAAATCTGAAAAAGTAGACTATTGATATAGAATGTTGCTTAGTACATTTTACCTGTGTAATGTCACAGTAATCTTCCAATAATGAACCTTATGCTTTATTTCTTTCTTTATATTTATTTCATTTATATCCCACCTTTCTCCCTGGAGGGACCCAAGGCGGCTCACAGATAAAACTTTTAAAACTATTATAATATTCAACAATTGAAACATCTATATACAAAATCACATGAAATATATACAATAAAATATAATATAACATGACAAAATATAGTTAAGTTAAAAACAGACTAAAAACCCACCTGCTCCTTTGTTGAATCCATTTCCATCAGTGGTGTAACCCTTGACTTTTCATAGCCTGCCCATATTTTCTTCTGGTCATCTCTCTTGTAAATGGAGAAGTTCTGATTCTTTACACTAGTAAGGCATTCTGTGTCCTTGATCACCTTTTGAGTTTACTGCACTGTGGTGGCCAAAGCTGCATACAATACACAGGACAGAAACATACTGTGTGTGATTGTCATATATTGAACCATTTTTATATTTCAGTTGAAACTGCTTTCTTTCTTTCTTTCTTTCTTTCTTTTCCTCCTTCCCCCCATTTCGGTATTCAAGGTGGCTTTCAGCACTTTAAAAAAAAAACCCACAAAATTCACAAAATATGAAAGTTGAAAGATGGTTAAACTATCAAAAAGTTTTAAGTAGCTTTTTCTCCATCATCACTAGCACTGGTTCTTCCTTTGGCTGACAAATATCTAGTCTGCATTACTGTCTAGACTACAGTTATCCAGATTTCATCACACTTTGACTTGGATTCAGCTATAATCCTATCCAAATATCTCCCTCTGATTCCCCTCCCCCCGCATTTCTATGTTTTCTCTCCTGGCGCTATGTTATTAAGTTAATTGCTTAAACATCTTGTCAGGACCATATACTGTGTATTAAAGGAAGAGATACAAATTATCATATCTCAGGCATTCAGAATTCAACAACAGGGTGACATTTGTGGCCTCACCCCCCCTTTGCCCTCTACATGTGGAAGGCAATGTGTTGAAGAGGAGGATCGTTTTGAAGAGGAGGATCTCTTGAAAATTTTGAATGCTTTTCTTTTAGCATCTTTGCACCTGTGGAGAACCTCCATGGATATAGGAGGGTCACTCCTTCAGAATTCCATCCTGTTCTATTTAGAAAGTGAGGGAAACAGATGAGGAAGCACAAGGCTAGCACACTTCCTTTCCTTGTAGGTGTGTGCCTATGCAGCTTCAAGTCCACTCTTGACTTTTTGCCAGTTCCTTCCTCCGAAATAGAGCCTACAATACCTGGTATTCCTTGGTGGTCTCCCATCCAAGTCATAACTTGGGCTGATCCTGCTAAACTTCCAAGATCAGGCAGGATCTGGTGCCTTTAGTGTATTTAGATCCTCACATGTTTACCATAATCAAATCCTGAATGCCTGCATTGGGCTTATGTCACTTGCACTTCTTCTGTTTTTTTCTTAAGTCATAATTGTTCACCAAGGAATTAGATTCCAATAAGCAAAGACACCTACATTTATTGACTGCATAAATGAAAGAGAAACCACCAAAATAAAACATGACTGGTCAACATTTGCTACCTTACAGTAAATGAAGAATTACCTTCTTAAGAACAGAATACTTCCAAGGCACTTTATGTTCAAATAAATCCAATTATAGGTTGTATTGATTTAAAGAATCCTGATGCCCAAAGCAAATCTTCAAATAAATTAAATGGAACTGCAAGAGTAAAGATAAGTGGCTCTGAAAACAAAGACATTCAAAACTCCTAAAAAAAGAAGAAACATTTGCACAAAAATACTAAGAATGGCAGTATTTGCGAACACATTCATATTTCTTATTGCAGTTGAATTGCTGCATTATAAACCACACAAGAGTTTACACCTTGATAATAATTTTTAAAGAGCAAATCTACCCATGGTTTCTCCTCAAGCCTCTTGTTTTACATTCCAGTTGTATCCCTCCCCTCCCCCACTTTTGGCAGTTATTTGTGTCTTCTCGTTTTGTCAACAATCACCAGTTCACCAAAGCATTAAAAGAAAGACCACAAGTGAAATTCTACACATGTTTACATTCAGGTCAGTCCCACTATGTCAAATGGAGATTATTCCCAAGTAACTGTGGACAGCCAAACATTACATAGAAAAATATCAGTTTATTTGTCTTTAAATGTAATGAGTCTTTCCTCCCTTTGTGGAAAGAAACTAAATAAGGGCTTGTAAGTTTTCTTCATGTATTTTCCACTTCTCAGTCCCTCCTGGACTCATTGTCTGAAGGTGTATCATATCTTGGTGGAGCATTTTCTGGTGATAACCCCGTTTCAAACTTGCAGTTCAGGTGTGTGTGTAATGTACATTCATTCCTCTGGCAAATATTTTTCTACCTATTGATTCAAAATAAATAAAGGCTAACCTCCAAACATTTGCATTACATATTACTGCAGGCCACCTCTTTCCTGGAAGGCTGTCTTTAATATTTTCCTAAGGAGAGCTGGGTAGCTCTGTTCAAGGTGCTGGATTTCTGACAGACAAGCATTGTGTAAATGCCAAACAAGACTCTGAGCTGCTGCTGTATTTTATTATCATTCAGGCAGTACATCCTTCCATCTCTGCAGGTGCTGAAATGATCCTCTACACTGTTTACTGTACTTGTATTCTGATTTATCCATTACAGATACCATCTTCAGAGCATGACTCTCCCTTGATCTAAAGCTCCAAGAGTTGTTTCTCTTTCCACCCCTTTGAACTCATTCATAAGGGACATTTGAGAGAGAGAGATCAAGGTAATCACTTTACATTGTCTTTGAACTGGCTTCTCCTTTTTTACTTTATTCAAGAAGGGGGAAAACATTTTAACAATGTTCCTCTTGGAGATTGCCCCCCTCTGTGAAGATGGAAGAGCACCACAGCAGCTTGTTTTCCTTACTTGTTTCCTTCTCTTATCTCAACTGATTAGGGGCTCCTGATTCTTTTTCTTTTTAAATGCCTTCCTTAACTTTGGTGAGAAATCAAAGGGCAGCTTGCTAGCAGATCTAATTTTATCGTCACAGTAGTACTCAAGAATCCCTGCCTAGTAATTACAGTGAAGCTGTGTGAAGAACGCAAAGGCAGGAATGCATGACAAGAGGCACAGTCAGGTGAATAAAGTATATCTGGGTCTATGTTGTCAGATTCTGATTTGTTTCTGAGCACTGCTGAAGAAATGAGAGCCCGCATGGTGTGCTTCCAAAGCACGTTAAAGCACGCCTTTTCTTTCTTTCTTTCTTTCTTTCTTTCTTTCTTTCTTATTAATAATCTTTATTAATTTTTTAAAAAAACAACTGTTTAAAAACATAATTATTATATGTAAAGTTGAAGGCTTTCATGGCCGGCATCCATAGTTTTTTGTGGATTTTTCGTGCTATGTGGCCATGTTCTAGCAGAAATGTCAGAAAGAAACTCTGCTAGAACATGGCCACATAGCCCGAAAAACCCACAAAAAACTATAACTATTATAAGATACAAAATTATATATCACAAATCTCTAAATTAGTTGTTAGACAAAAGAAATAAACAAAAGTTTCAACATTGTCTTCTTTTTCCTTCCTTCTTTCTATGAAGTGTGCCTGTAAGTTTCTATTATATTTTGATCACCCTCAGTTATAACACTATAAAAAAACATAAAGTTCTAAAGTGAGTAAAACATAAACATACTTCCACTGACATGAAGTATTCATTATCTTAGTGTGATTACATAGTCCTTTAATTCAAGTATAATAAATGTCAATATTTCGATTTTCTTTTTAATGTTGATTACTCCAGACCAATCGTAAAGTCATTTCCCCATTTTGTTTTCAAATATTTTATCAGCGGTCTCCATTGCTCTTCAAATTTAGTCATAGATTCCTTTTTACTTAAATATGTTAATGTATCAATTTCTATGACCGCATATAATTTCATCAGCCATTCATTTGAGTTCAATATTATTTTTTGTTTCAATTTCTGTGCATAAACCATTCTTCCTGCTGTAAACAAATAAAACATCAATTTACCATATTTACGTTCCAGCTCTTGTGATGGGATATGTAGTACTTTCTTGAGGTTTGTTAGAAACTCAGGAAAGCAAGCGAGATTGTTTAATCTCAGTAGCCGAGTAAACACAGCAGAATATAAAGTGAGCAGGAAAACTAACTAGCTCCACTCCTCTCCCAGCTCACGTGTCCCCAATAAAAACACAGTCACTTGGTTAAAAGTGAAAAAAGAAACAAGTTTACTTACAAAATCATGTGTATGAAGAGATACACAGGTCTAGCTTCATGTTGCAAGAATTAGGAGGTAGAAAAGGTAGTTTGCATGCATCTCAGGAAAGATGCTCCCTCAGCATGCATCCATCACTCCGGACAAAGGGAAGGGAAGATAGTAAGTAATGGTGATTCTCCTTCTTCAGGGACAAAAGGTTAGGTGTGCTCTTTTTGGGTAAATAGGAAATGAGGAGGGGCAATGAGGAGGGGTTGTTAGTAAGCAATAAACTACCATAGACATGCATTACTAGAAGGTCTCAGCATGCGAAGTTGCTATATCCCAACATCTTCATTCGAAATTATATTTAATAAATACATTTTTGGATCCTTGTCAAATTTTTCTAGCAATATGATCTGTATTAACTTGTATACTTTATTTTCTTGCCTTTGAGCAACCCCACCACATATGAAACAATGTGCCGGTCTTTTTCTCACATTTCCAACAAGTCTTTTTAGCTTTTTAAAACATTTTTGACAGTTTAGGGTGTATAGTACCATCTAAGGTATATTTTGTAATAGTTTTCTTTATAATTAACATTCAAGGTATATTTTAACCTCTTCACCCATGTTTTCTCCCACTGGTCAAGATTTATGTTTTGGCCTATATCTTGTGCCCATTTTACCATATGGGTTTTGATTTGTTCATTTCCTAATTTAATCCGTAATAATAATTTATAAAATTAGCTAATTTTACCACTTTCCTCTGATTTAATAATCTTTTCTAGTTCTGGTTCTGCATTTCCAATTTTTTGGGTTTTAGCATCCACTATAAGCCTTTCTCTGATTTGTCTGTACAGTTGCATCCTTAAACTAATAATTGTTCGTGGGTTTTAATTTTCAATTCCTTTGATTTTCTATGTATCAAATCTTCATAAATTAACCATTTTTCTTTATTTAGTAGTGATCATTTGTATAAAGCTTTGTTTGATGATGCCAATTTCAGAATGGCAGGACAGCATTTTGATTTAACCTTTAGCCATATTCTTAAAAGTGAACATCTAATATAATGGTTATTGAATTCTTTATTAACCTTATGTTTGCTGTAAAATAAATATCCATGCCATCTGAAGCGTAGTTCCGGTCATTCTAAAACGAGCCCTCCTCCCGACCGCCATCTTGAGGGGGAGAGAAGCAGGCCAGCAACAACAGGCCTCCGCCTGCTAAGAAGACAAGCCCTCCTCCTGACCACCATCTTGCTTGTCTTTATTGCATGTTGTTCAATTTTTATTGGTTTTTGTGAGGTTGTTTTTATGATGTGTAAGTTTTAAATGATTCTGTGAACCGCTTTGATCACCTCGGAAAAGCAGTATAAAAATAAAGCATATTATTATTATTATTATTAATAATAATAATAATAACCTGGTGTTTTCTAATCTTATCCATTCCATGATCCAGTCCATACCACAAGCATAATAATAAGTTTTCAAATTTGGAAATCCAAGACCATCTCTTTTCACATTATCTTGTAACACTTTGAGTCTGACTCTTGGCTTTTTTCTGGACCAGAGAAATTTTTAATGTCTTTGTACCAATTTTGGAAGGGTTTGTCACTGACCAAAATGGGTAGATTTTGAAATAAAAAAAGTATTTTTAGTAACAGATTCATTTTAATTGTTGCCATTTTCCCAAATCATGACAAATTCAGTTTTCCCCACCTTTTTAAATCTCTCTTTATCTCTTGCCATAGTTTCTCATAGTTATCTTTAAACAAGTTTTTTAAGAGATATTTATTCCTAAATATTTAACTTTCTTTTGAATCTGGAAGTGGGTTTTATCTTTCAATTCATCTTTCTCGTTTTCTGGGACATTCCAAAGGAGCATTGTTGTTTTTTCTTTATTTATTCAAAAACCTGACACTTCTCCATATTCTTTTAATGTTTCTAATAATTCTTCAGTACATTCATTAGGATTTGCAATGGATAGCATCAGGTCATCAGCATAGGCACGTAATTTATATTCCATATTTTTAATTTTAACACCTTGAATTTTGGGGTTTCCTCTACTGTTGTTGTTCAGTACCTCCATTGTGGTAATGAATACTAAGGGTGAGAGGGGCATCCTTGCCTTTTTGTATTTTGAAGTTCTCAGTTTTTTCTCCATTTATTATTAATGCCACCTCTTGCTTCTCATATATCTTATATTTGCCCCTTTTTACTCGCTGCCCCTCACTCCTGGAACCTTCTTCCCCCGCGAACAAGGGCCATCACTTCCTTAACCAGCTTCAAAACGGAGTTGAAGACCATCCTGTTCAGAGAAGCTTTCCCAGGCATTGCATAATTGTCGCTTGCTATTTGATGTTCTTTTGGTGCCTGTTTTATCGAACCATTTCCTGTATTGCTATGTTCTTTATATGTATTATCTTACTAGAGAGGCAGGCTAGCTCCAACAGGCCTCCCTGGAAGAAGATTACCCATCCATTATGAAGCCAAGCCCTCCCTCCAGTCCATCTCCCCTGATCCAGGCCTCGGAGGTAGAGAAGAACTGCTGGCCCTCATCCCCTTCCCCACCACCTTTCCCTTCTCCTTTTGTGTCATGTCTTTTTAGATTGTAAGCCTGAGGGCAGGGAACCATCTAATTAAAAAGATTGTATGTACAGCGCTGTGTAAATTTGCAGCACTGTATAAATAAAGGTTAATAATAATAATAATAATAATCTTCCCTATCCAATTTTCAAAATTTATTCCAATTTCCATTCTCTTCAAAATTCCCTTCATAAATTCCCAATTAATGTTGTCGAAGGCTTTTTCCACGTCGATAAATAGTAAGGCCAATTTTTTATCTATATTATTTTCATATAATTCAATCAGATTTAGTAAATTTCTAATGTTATGTTTGATTATTCTGTTTGGGAGAAAGCCTGATTGATCTTCATGTATCCAAATTGCTAATAATTTTTTTAAGCTTTGGGCCAAGATACCAACAAATATTTTATAGTCACAATTAAGTAATGAAAGTGGATGGTTGTTTTTCAGATATAGCAAAATTTTATTTTCTTTGAGAATGATGATGATATTAGCATTAGTCCAAGTCTCAGGTATTCCATATTCTTGTATGTCCCACAGAACTCATTGCAGAGGTGTTATTAGCTGTGGCAGAAAGGTCTTGTAATATTCTGGAATGAAACCATCTGGTCTGGGTGATTTTCCTAGTTTCATTTTCTTTACACTGTCAATTATTTCCTGTTTCATAATCTTTTTATTTAGTTCTGCCCTTTGTTCTTCTGTCAATTTGTTTATTTTCTGATGGTCTAAGTATTCGGTGATTTTCATCAGTTGGAGCTTAGTTTCTTTATCTTCTTTGTACAAATTTGTAAAATATTTTGTGAATGTTTTTTATTTGTTTTTGATGTGTTTGTTCTGTTTCTCCATCTCTTATCTTAGATATTATTATATATTTTTTCTTTCTTATCATATGTGCCAGCAGTTTTCCTGGTTTGTTTCCAAACTCAAAATACTTTTGTTTTATAAATCTCATTTTCTTTTCTATTTCTTACACTGTCAGAATTGATAACTGTTTTTATGTCTTTGTATTTCTTCTTTTATTTTAAGTTCTTCTAATTTGTCAGAAAAAAAAGAGAAAAATATGAAAAAAGCACGCCTTTTCATTGATGGGGAAAACCTGTGAATAAGCTCCCAATTGTTTGGTCTGATTGTTGGACTCTGGAAACAAGGGTTCAAATTTCTGCTTAGCATAAAAGTTCATTGGTTGTCATGGCCAGCCAAGAACAGCTCTTGGAGGAGGAGGATGAAGAGGGGCCTCCTCCAGAGCAAGAGCTAATTGAGGCTACACCAGGTGCTCATCCTTCTCTGCCAGGTCCCAGCTGTGATCTTCCAGCCTCAGAGGAGGAGGCCCAACCAGGTCCTAGTGCTAGTGAGCTGCCTCCTGTGGTGCAACAGCCTAGTGGTGACTCTGGGGAGGAAGCTTGCCTGGAGGTGCCTACTTACAAACAGCGAAGGGCTGAGAGTGCCTGCAGGCGCAGGTCTAGGAGGATTGCAGAGAGGCAATCAGCAAACCAGCTGCAGGTGGCATGGGGAGAGTTTCCCTTACTTAAGCTGTAGAAAGGCCTCAACTCAGTGCCAGAGTTTATTGCATGATCTCTTGGTGTGATTCCTGCTGGTACTGGCTCCTTGTATCTTGACTCCTTGTTGCTTTGACCTCAGACTGGACCCTTGTTATCTTCTGGTTGCTTTAACCTTGAACTGCTTTGACTACTCTGACTCCCGGTATCCTAACTTTGGCTTGACTTCTTGGACTGCTCTCACGCTTACTCCTTGCAAGGTCTGGGTCCTGCTTCCACTTGCTGGGCTAAGCCATTCTTATCGGCGTGTGTCTGTGTGTGCTGGCCGCAGTCCAGGACATTGGCTGACTTTGGGCAATTCACACTGTCTCAGCCTCACAGATTGTAAAAGTCAGCCTGGCTCATATGTGTTTTGAGTTGTGCACAGAAAAGGACCAGTGGCCAGTGAGGCTGTTTCAACACAGCAGTTATATACTCTCTGTAATTAGCCTTGGTAAGGTGTCTAGCATTGCCTGGCATAGATGAGGGGAGCTTTACAGTTTGCTCATGACTAGATCATCCTAGTGTATTCTACCCTTGTAGGAGTGATGTGGTGGCTTAAGCATTCAATAGAGTTATAGGAGACACCAGAGATCAAATCATGAGCTTATGACAGAACATAAAATAAAAAATATGAAACAAAATCTTGATCAAAGGACATAGTGGAAAGTACACATATTTTTGAATGTTATACAAGGATTATGCACATACCACACACATAGAGATGGAAAAATGTGTGTGTATCCTTCTTCTAGTATAACATTTCTCTTTCTACCTATCTAGAATTCTCTCTCTCTCTCTCTCTCACACACACACACACACACACACACACACACTTTTAAGGTGTGCAATCATTTTAAATATTCCTCACACACATCTGAAAAAGGCACACTCTACCAGTATTGCAGGGATGGTAACGATGATTTTAAAAACAGCAGTGTTTTCTCATATGTGGGTAGAACATGGCCACATAGCCCAAAAAACCCACAAAAAAACTATGAGAAAGACTGTGTGACAAATCATGCAGTGGAAAGTATTGTCATTAAGGTGGGAAATCTGGACATCTGACTTTAACTGATGTGCAAATCTTTGTCCAGAGTCTATTTTGTACTTCCTTCCACATGACAGTAAATACAAGATAACAAGGAGAAAGAAGCTACCATTGCCCAGAAGCCATAGCCAGGCACTTTTCACTGCTGTGAATTATAAGCAGACACAGCAGATGGAGCACTGGGATATTAATTTTTTTTGTTGAAAATCACAGAGCCATTCACTTTAAATTTACTGCTAAATAATAAACAGCATTGGTAAAATAATCAGTGGAGATAAAGATGCACCAGTAAATCATACATTTGGCTCATAAACGCTTTATGGGACAGTCCATCTGGGAGAAGTGCTTAAAGTGGCAATCATTCTCCCTAAGCTTTAGCAAATAGCTATTTGACCAATGGGAGCTTCCAGAAATGTCAAGGCCACTGTTTGACATGCCCATTGATCACAGAGCTTTTCTTGTGGGATGCCATGTTTTCAGAAATCAGTATTTCTTTCCAGTATATCCCAGGTGGGATCCTTCTGTTGGAAATGCCACCAGATATCAATTTTGGTAGATGGGATCATTCAGGTATTGTCCCAACCTGTCCCATGAATAATAGTGAGTAACTGTGTCCTCCAAGCCCTCACGTCACACATCTGTGCCATTTCCAGGCACAATGCAAAGTGCTGGTTATGACAGATAAAGCCATATGTGGCTTAGGTCCAGGCTATTGTTAAGAGCAGTGTACTGGGTTTATTGGTTTGGGGAAATGTTTCTCCAGGCACTAGCTCTCTACAGGACCTTACAGGCTGGAGATTTTAAAAATGGACAATTAACTAGTGACTCCATGTGAGAATGAGGTAGAAGGGAAGGAATTAGGTTGAAGGTCCATTGATTTTGCAGCAAAAACCTTTTTTTTTTTAATTTAAAAGATGGGGGAGGAATAGCAGTGAGAGAAAGAGAGAGAGATATAATATGGGTGAGTCCACACCAGCTCTTCCATCTGCGGTGGGGGACGGGAGGAAGGCAAGACACCCGAAATCATACCAGACAAAGGGACATTTAGTCTCCTGCTGGTAGCAATAACAACAAGATTGCAACTGAGGATTAGATTCCACATGACTTGATATAATGGTATCACCCTTGGGAAAGAATTTCACATCCTTTCTTAGCCATATTAGATTAAAGGCTTCAGAACAAAGAGCCCCTGCCTATGGGAGAATAAATAGTCACCACATGAAAGAGACAAGGGGAAACTGTTACATCATGACTTGATGCTGGATAGCCAGGCAGACTAGCTTCACACCAGAAGCTCTAACTGGTGCACTAGAAACCATTTCCTGCTCCACTGCAGTTCGCACACATCTATAGGAGATGAGCATGTTAAGAAGAGGATGAAAGCTATGGACATTCCAATTATCCTGAATCACCGGGGTACAAAATGCAGCCTTTAGGGGGATCTTGGATATTGAAAACAGCCTGTGGCTGAAAACCATTTAGTTAGAACTTGGCATGTCTAGCTGTGAGAGTGGGGGCAGAAGGGAGAGGAATTCACAAATTACAGTAGTAAAAATGGGTTAAAAAATGAGGCTCTACTATCAAGGGAGGCAAGAATTGGCTTCTGAATCTACGTTCAAGACTGTGACAGTAACCGTATAATAGGCCTTTAAATGTCAATGAGGATAAACATAGTCTAACAGCAACAAATAAAATGGCAAGCCAGAAAGTGTCTAAGAAAACAGATGGAGAGATAGCAGCACCTATTATATATTCCTTGAAAAATAACAACAACAACAACAACAACAGATAAAATATAGAGAGATGGTAATGCAGGTTTATACTCAATCTAGTCTGTAAATCTAAAAAAACTATGTTTTCTTTTAGCTGGAAAAAAAGATGGGGAGGTGAAGAAAAAAGAGAAACTGATAAAATATAATTAGTTTGTTTTCAGAACCATTTCTTCCTTTCAGTCCAGCAGACCGAGGTGAGTTCTACAAATGAGATACAGTACATAACATTTTCAAGCTTGCTGCGGGCAAGGAAAAAAAATAGGGATAGAAGGGGAAATGAATGAGAAGGTTTATTATTATTATTATTTGAATTCTGCAGCATTCCCAGTGTGGTCAGATGAGTCAAAAATAAATAGTATGTACATGCAGCCATGTCTCCATGAGAGCGTCTCCTTACTTATCTATTGTATCTGACAATGTGGAGGCTGAAAATGTAGAGGTTTGTGCATATTTCTGCCATGCAATTCTTTCTGGAAACCTTGTTCTTTGTGGGACTTTCAGGGTGGGAGGGATAATTTTTTAAATTACAATTGTGAAACAAAGCATCTTCCTATCACTATACAGTGGTGCCTCGGGTTACGAAATTAATTCGTTCCGCGGCCGCTTTCGTAACCCGAAAAGCCTTCGTAAGCCGAATTGCCATAGGCGCTAATGGGGAAAAGCCGCGTTTCGTGCGAAAAAGCCGAAAAAAGCACCAAAAATTTTCTTCGTATCCCGAAAAAACATTCGTAACCCGGAACAATGATTTCCTATGGGATTTTTTCGTATCCCGAAAATTTCGTAACCTGGGTATTTCGTATCCCGAGGTACCACTGTACAGTTATTGATGGCTTCAACATGTGATTATACACTTTTTTAAAAGGTAATATCTCTAGGCTTTGGTCTGTATTCACAAGAACACCTCTAATTAAAGGACAATACTAACAGGAACACTGGGGAGAAGCCAATATTATGTAATTTCCATATTGTCCCATTAGGTACTGTCCATATATAGTCACCTCTTTGGTTGCCTGAAGAATGTGTTTGTGATGAACAAAGTGTTGCCCTCATAAAATTCAGTCACTCAGTCTCCTGTTTCAATTCTTGATCCTAAACCAAATTCTCCTGCAGTGTTTTGTTCTGTCCTTGTTTCCTACTTTTGTGTTCCAATCATCTATTATTACCAACGTGTCCTGTTTGGGTGTATGATCAATTGCCTCCTGGACTCCAGCATAGAATCTTTCACTTTCTTCCTCTTCTACCTTTGTAGTTGGAGCATAAATTTGGATTATTGTTATATTGATGAGTTTTCCCTGAAGTCTTGTTGATATTATTCAGTTAGACATTCAGTCATTATATCTCTTGACTGCTTTTGCTACTTCTCTCCTCACTATTAATGGCACCCCATTTCTTTATTACCTTTATTTTTCTTCTTCATTACCTGAGTGAAACGCTGTAATTATGTGATTCAAAATGTCCCATTCCTGTCCATTTTAGTTTTCTCACCCTGTGTATTACACTGTTTATACATTTCCATTTCTTGTTTCATGATGTCTAGCTTCCTCTGATTCATGCTTCTCACATTCCATGTTCCTAAAATATGTACTGTATTGCACAGCTTTCTTTTCACCTCTGAGCATATCAACAGCTAAACATCTTTTCGGAGTCCAATTGCTCCGTTAGCCACAGAGCTACTCACAGTTGTCCTTTGCTGTACCTCAGTAACTTGTTAAGTGACATCCAACCTGGGAGTGTCATCTTCTGGTACTAATTCCTTTTCATTTTGAATTGCTTATCATAGGATTTTCATGGTACAAAACATTTCAAAGGGGTTTACAGTACTTCCTTCTGTGCAGTATTAACAAATGATGGCTATAGTTCCATGACCATTGTCTCTGAGATATCTTCAACCAGTGTCACCCTCCACTACTGCTGCTACCCAGTAGCTGTTTGGCACATTTCGTCTGATTCCCCAGTAAAAGCTTGTCTCACATGGGAGATCTTGCCAGCAGCACTGCTACTGTCAGCATAGCCTCTTGCCTCAGAGGAGCACACAATCCCGGCACCACAGAAAGGTGGTGCCATGGTATGTCAACATTACATTTGTTCCCCTAAAATTATTTTTAACATCTGTGCCTGCTGAAGATGTTTATGAGCTTCAATAGCTTGTGTGAGATATTTTACACCTTTTGGTTGGCCCAATAAAGGTATTATTGCAATGTATTTTTTTAATGTTTGCTCTATTTTGTTGCATGGCTGCCATGGCTACCCCAGCATATATATCAAATAATTTGATTAACTTGATTAAAAAGTCAGGCTCCTCAAAACTGCCTTCTGGCAATCTCTGCAACTGAGACAATGCCTAAGGGCTTTGTTTATTCTGGATGCCTTGGAACCAGAGAATCCAGATGAACATGGTGGAAACTTTCTCACAGGCACATTGATATATACATTGCTATGATAGAATTGAACTCTGCCCCCTGTTAGATGAACTGCAGCTACAATGGCCTACTGAACTGAAGAGGCCATTGGACAACCTCACCATCAGATGCCTCACCATCAGAGCTCTTTCTCTGCATTTATTTTCTATGCTCCATCTGTTTATAAT
Source organism: Sceloporus undulatus (assembly GCF_019175285.1). Classification (NCBI taxonomy): domain Eukaryota; kingdom Metazoa; phylum Chordata; class Lepidosauria; order Squamata; family Phrynosomatidae; genus Sceloporus; species Sceloporus undulatus. The sequence goes on along the minus strand of NC_056523.1, from coordinate 135,365,797 downwards.
ATGTGTAATCAATACAACTGTATTTTTGTAGAATCAGTGGCTTCTTTTTATTACATCAAATCCTGAAATTTAGTATACTGAGTGGATCAGGCTCTAGTGCTTATTATAAACACTCTCCTCTTTGCCACTATATGTGGACTAGATAGGACAGCAGAGGCACTGGACAGGAATAGTAGTACTTCTACTGCCCAATTACAACAGCTTGTGGCCACTTTAGCTGCCATTGTTCCATCCAATGGAATCGTGGGGTTTGTAGTTTGATCAGAGGCACCAGAGGAGCACCTCCCTCCCCAGACCGCCAATCCCAAGATTCCACAGGATACAGTCCAGGGTAGTTACACTAGAGTCAATGGTGCTATACTGGTGTAGAATGAGGAAGAGACATGTGAAAGAGATTTAGGAGTCCTAGTAGACCACAAGTTGAACATGAGTCAATAGTGTGATGCTGCAGTTATAAAGGCCAATGTGATTCTAGGCTGCCTCAATAGAAGTACAGTGTCTAGATCAAAGGAAGTAATAATGCCACTCTATTCTGCTCTGGTCAGGCCTCACCTGGAATACTGTGTCCAGTTCTAGGCACCAAAATTCAAAAAGGATATTGACAAACTGGAGAGAAGGGTGACCAAAATGGTGAAGGGTCTAGAAACCATTTGAGCTGAGTATGTTTAGCCCAGAGAAGAGATGGTTAAGAGGTGATATGATAGCCCTATTTACATATTTTAAGGGATATCATATTGAGGATGGAACAAGCTTGTGTCCACAGAATAGAACCCGGAACAATGGATGCAAGATACAGGAAAAGAGATTCCACCTCAACCTTAGGAAGAACTTCCTGACAGTAAGAACTATTCAAGAGTGGAAGACACTCTCTCAGAGTGTGGTGGGGTTTCCTTCTATGGAGGTCTGTAAACAAAGGCTGGATGTCCATCTGTCTAGGATGCTTTGATTGCGATTTCTTGCATGGCAGGGGGCTGGACTGGATGGCCCTTGTGGTTTCTTCCAACTCTTTGATTCTATGAGATTTAATTCAGTGACATGAGGGGAAGGCACAAATTGAGGGGGCTGTTTTTTCTGTTAAAGACGTAAAGACCAGAAGCACATCTATTTCATTAACTGAGGTATTTGTTTGTTGTTAACTGCCTTCAATAGCAGCAGCAATAGCAGCTTCATTTATATATCACAGTCTCTAAGCAGTTTACAACTATAAGCTAATTGCCCCCAATAAGGTGGGTACTCATTTTAGCAACCTTGGAAAGATGCAAGGCTGAGTTGGCCCTGAGCCCCTGGCAAGTATTGAACTCACAACTTAATGGTTTGTGAGTGAGTAGCTGCAGTACAGGCATTTAACCACTGCACCACCAGGACTCCCTTCAAATCAATCTTGATTCATGGCCACCCTGTTAATGTGACATCTTCAAGACACCCTATTCTCTACCACTGTGCTCCGGTCCTTCAGATTCAGATGTCCAGGGTGAGTCTATCCATTTGTCATGAGATATTGCTCTCTTTCTACTGCCTGGCATTACTGTCTTTTCTAACAAGTCATGATTTCTCATGATGTAGCTAAAGTGTGACAGCCCCAGATTCATCATTTTGCACCCAAGGAGAGTTCAGGCTTGATCTGTTCCAGGACCCATATGGTTTCTCTTTTTGGCTATCTGCAGTATCCTCAGCACTCTTCTCCAGCACCACATCTCAAATAAGTTTATTTTCTTCTTATCCGCTTTCTTCACTGTCCAGCTCTCACATCCATACATAGTGATGGGGAATACCATGGCAAGGAAGATTCTGACTTTAGTATACAGTTATGTATCTTTATACTTTAGGGTCTTTCTAGTTTTTCATGGCTGCCCATCCCATTCCTAGCCTTCTGATTTCTTGACTGCAGTCTCCATTCTGATCAATGCATGGGGAATTTTTCCCTAGTTTGATTTCCTCATTATCTGGGTTGGATTCATGTAAATCCTCTGTGGTCATTATTTTTGTTTTCTTTATGTTCAGCAGTAAGCCTGTCTTTGCTCTTTCATGTTTAACTTTCCTTAGTAATTATTCCAAGTCTATGAGGACTTTTTCAGCTGCTGCTCCCAGACAGTGGAATGATTTGCTGAAAGTGATACAACAGCTGAAAATTTTGACTGCCTTTAAAACAGCATCAAATCTTATCTTCCGGCAGGCCTACCCAGTCAATATTGAATTATGACCTTTTTAATTTGTATACGTGCTCTTATGAATGTTTTTAAATGGTTTTATAGTATTGTATTTTAATCTGTGGGTTTATGTGTTTTTAATTGCATTTTGTGTTTCAACATGAAGTACCCTGCCTCAAGCCTTGAGGAGAGGTGGGAAATAAATTACTTATTGTTGTTGTTGATGATGATGATGATGATGATGATGTTTTCCATTAGTAGTATGATGCCATCAGCATATTTTAGATGGCTGATGCATACTGTACCTGTACTGTAAACCACTTCACACATAATGTGATTAAAAGACAGCTATATAAACCTTGCCAATCAGTCTCTCATTGCCCCTTCTGACCCCAAACGAAGATGTGCTCACCATATCACTATAAAATGATTGCCCAGGTCTTCTGTCCAAAAAAAATAATACCCATTTCCTGAAACAGACATCCAGAGAATTCACTGTGTTGGAGGAAAGCAAGGCATAGCTTCAGATTTTCCCTGCTGCTGTTTTGTGTTGCCTTGTTCTATTGTAAAGGTCACAAGAAAGGCAGAGTCATCAGCACAAAGCTCAGGTTTCATTTCATATTTCTGTTCCACACACATTTAATAGACTGGGTGCATTTTTCTCTGGCAGGGAAGGAGTGACTGCATGTACAGAGTAAATCTCAGTTGCGTTGTGCAGAGGTAACGTATCTTGGAGCAGATATTTTCACCTGTGAAGGAAATATTCCTTGCATAAATCATGAACAGAGTAGTTACTGTTCATGCCTTGTGCATCCTATATTATGTTTCCTTTGTATAAAATAATCATTTCCAAGGATGTGTTTCAATTTTCCCTCTTGTGAAATCTGAACAAATTTCAGTATAATAGAAGTTCCTTCCACAACTGGGATTATTAAACTAGCAAATTCCATACTTGTATCACACACTTAGATACCATGGCAATTGCAGGTTAATAGCTAATTGTGCACAGTTGTATGCTTCCTTTTGACAAACCATTTATTGAAATAGCTTTTGTGGGACTATTTATTATTATTATTATTATTCGGTAGTACACAATGCCTGTAACTCTAATGGACAAGTATTTGCAGAGAGCAGTCTATACATCCTGAAATCAGGCAGATGGAAACATTGGATTAGATTTTTTCAGTGGTCCTGCTCTAGTCCATGAATTTTAAGTGCGAAGTAAAGATGATTTTATTTGCCTATGTCTTTTAATTTGACCTTCTATAATTTTACTAGCTGTTGTCTTTGGAGACCTTAGTGCTTGCAAAACACAGCTGTTGCCATTTTATTTGTCATCCTTTCTTTTATTGTTCTTTTTTTTATATTAGTGTAGATTTGCAATTTGCCTTTAAAATGGGTGATAAATTGATACATGAATATAGTAATTAATCATCATGGAGAACACAGTGGCACAGTGCCTCTCTTGCCATATCCAGCCAGAGGCTTTCTTATACTGGCAATTAGAAGACACTGTGCAGCTATTCTATCTTTTTCTCATTAACAGATTTTTCACAGTAAGAAAAAAAGCAGAAGTAAAAAGAAGGAAGGGTTGTGAGAGATTACATATACATTTAACCCCACCTGTACAATCTAATGAATGGAAAATGGCAATACCATCTGGAACCATGCAGTGTGATCTACCGCATTATCTCTCCCTTCCCAATCACTCTCAATGAACATTGGATTCACCTTAGTAGGGGACAATTTGCTTCTACAAAAGATCCCCAGTTTGACTGCACTGCTTTGGACACAGTACTACTCAGGTATAAAGGAAAACATGGCTCCTGTACCTTTAGTTTCTAGTTTGAAGGGGGAAGTCAACTATTAAATGTGCAGGAGCCTTGCCCTCTTTTCATCTGACCACCCTGTTCATTCAGCAGTGGTTCTTGGTTTTAAAGGATGGCTTGCTGTTATTGAACAGGGTTGCAAAGAAACCATAGAATATAAAATAGCTGTGCCTAGATATCAAGAATTTTACAACCATATCTGATAGATAAGCACTGGACAGGAAGATAACTGCGTCATGCAGTGGGTGGGACATAAGAATTAAGAGCCCACAGTGAGCAGAACATGGAAACATTCTCTTTGGGTCTACAATTCCCACAATCTCTACATATTCTCAAGTGGTCCCAGATGATCCCAGATCTTCTCAATGATTTTCAAAGTTTTCTGAGTCTTCTGCAATCCAATTTTCTGCACTTTCTGCACCTTTCCCCACTCACAGGGAGCAGAGCAGTTGAGCAGCAGATTCTTCTGCTGACTAATTTTTCAGATTAATTGTCAGAAGGGGATTATAAAGTCAGTCCAGCAGGCACAAACAGTATCTGTTGATTCCTAACCAAATATTGTACAGTTGGCCCTCTGTTTTTGCGAGGGATCCTTTCTGGACACCCCCCCCCCCCATGAAAACAGAGACTTGCACATATTCAAGCCTCATAGGCTTGAATGGGGCGCACTTCTATGTATGTGGCCCGGGCACACGCCCCAGGTGCGCACACCATTGAAAATAGCACAGGTCGTCCCTCCGCAGATATTTGAGGTCATGGATCTCAGATCTGCGAGTTAGGAGAGGTGACTGTACATATTTGATTTAGGCTCGCACTGTATCAGTTTATGGGGCATGATTTCTATGCCATGTATAGTTACTTGGACTTAGGGAGTTACTTAGGGAGGAATGACTTAGGAGTTTATCACATGGGAAGGATCCTGTGCAGAAACGAGATTTAAAAATCCAGAAAAAAACTGCAAAAGCAGGTTGATTTTCAGACATGTTGGGGTTAATAAGCAATAACGTGACATTAACCCAAATGGAAAGTCGACAAAATCCGCTCCTTTTCCCTTTCGATATTTTCCAAAAGTAAAAAGGAGCAGGTTTTGTCTACTTTCCATTTGGGTTAATGTCACTTTAATGCTCATTAGCCCTTACATTGTGTGAAAATCAACCCACTTTTGCAGGGTTTTCCAGTTTAAATTTAATTTCTGCATGGGATCTGTTCTATGTGATAAACTCCTTAGAGAGATTAGTGTGTTTATGCTAGAAAGAATGAGACGTGAATGGCATCCTGCAATACAGTATTCGAAAGGATGTCATGTTGAACATGGCATGAGCTTGTTTTATTCAGCTCCAGAGACTAGAACACAAACTAATGGATTTAAATTACAAGAAAAGAGACTCTAGCAAAACATTAGAAAGTATTTTGCTGTAAGAGCTGTTTGACAGTGGAATAGACTGCCCTGGCATGGTGGAGTCATGTTCTTTGAAGATCTTTAGAGGTTGGATAGGCAACTGGGTAAATGTGTATAAATTAAAAAAGCAATTCTAGTCATGAATGGTCCCATCCTCCCTGAATTTATCCAGCTCAGTTTTCTGTGGAGGGATGGTGACCAGAACTGTTGATAGTAATCCAGATGTTGTTACACCATCAATTTATATAAAGGCAGTATGATATTGACAGTTTCATTTCTAATTTACCTCTCCTGGGTCCACAGCACAAAGTAAGCAAAGCATATGTGTGTCTTGTGGGTTTTTGGGAATTCACAAGCCTCCCATGAATTGTTTTTTGTGGGTTTTTCGGGCTATGTGGCCATGTTCTAGAAAGTTTATTCCTGACGCTTCACCAACATCTGTGGCTGGCATCTTCAGAGAATGTGAATTCCCATGAATTCTCTGTCACCCTGTAGAAGGGATGGTCTGCTTGATTTTTGGCTTGGCTACCTTGAAAAAGAAACTCTTTTCGACCTTTCAACCTAGGGCTGGGAATGATGTGGCAGATGTTGGACTGCAGCAACCAGCATTCAGCAACAATGCCCAAGGCTGCTAGGAGCTGCCATTCAACAACATCATTTTCCCCCTAATTTAATGTTTATTTATTGTATTCTTTTACTTTACTTTAATGATCA
>NC_056523.1:135354016-135359698 GCF_019175285.1 Sceloporus undulatus | reverse complement strand
CTTTCTGTATACTTTTAACTATAAGTTCTTTTAAACTGTAAAAAAAAAGCCTTTGGTTTTGGGAGAAAGGTAGGATAATAATAATAATAGTAATAATAATAATACCTTTTCTGATTATGGCCAATTTGGAATTCTCTCTCTCTCTCTCTCTCTCTCTCTCTCTCTTTCTGTCTTTCTTGTTTGATTGTTTTGTTAAAGCAGCCACACACAAGATTGAGATTTCCATAGATATAGTAACACTCCCCCACCCCTGGCTTCTCAGTTAGTTGTTCCCAGTTCACATCCTATCAGTATATATGTGAAGTTGGGATTTTTTGACCCAATGGCATTATACCACCCTTATTTTAGAAGCACATTTGAGATTCAGTTACTTGTTTATGAGTTTTTGAGTTTTAACATTACAATTATATATACTCACTGAAACAGTTCTGGGTGGTTGGGCAAGATAAAAGTGTAATGGGATACAGAACGACGCAACTTGTAACACTGGCAATAAATCTTCATAATGTATAAGGTGATACAAGTCTCTTTTGCAAATTCTGTATTTCCAAAAAAACTATTTTCAGATAAGCAGAATTTATTGTGTTAACATCTCAACACTAACAAGCCAGCCTCTTTACCCTTTCCTTTTTATGCCCTCTTCACTTCTGTCTTTACTCTGCATGCGAAAGTCTGCTTGACTACACAGCAAGACAATAATCTGATGCTGCATTTTTGTAACTATCCCTTTTCCCTTTTTAATTTTATGAAAACACTGAAACATCTTGGTAAATATTCCAAGGAACCCAGCCAGATCATCTTCTGAGCAGACAAACAGGAAGTCTGAATTGATGTACCTGTATCTCATTTCTTGGGGGTTTTGTGCAAAATGTTATAAAACAATTTCAAAATCTTGACACAGGTCTAGAGTGAATCAGACAATCTGTTTCTCTTCTGGGTCTGTTTTATAAAAAAGATTAAAATCTTCTTCATATTTCAAGTCTATAAATAAACAAGCATAATGGTTCAGAATAACTAAATAAGGAACAAAATACAAATGCGTTACTGTTCAGCAGTGATGTAGATCTGAGTCCAGTGACTCAGACTTGACTCAGACTCAAGTTGCTTCAAATACTCTACTTGGATTTGACTCGGCAATAAATAATGCACTGACTCAACTTGACTTGGGACTTGTATATTTTTAGCAACTGATTTTCTGGTCTAACTTCATCCAGAAACAGCAAATGCATTAGGCAATGTGCTTGAGGTGGGGCTTGAGATCGACTGAGGAGCTGCACATTGGAGGGCCTTCTAAAGTTTTGGAAAAGCTTTTGAATGATCCTTCCACCTCAAACATGTTGCCTAATATATTTGCTGCTCCCCTCTGAGAATTCCCCCATAACTTTGTGTATGTCTTCTAACTTTTCTAGTTATTGAAATCCACTCTCCCTCACCACCATCCCACCATTACCACCACCACCTCCTTTTTTTCAAGTAAAAATTACTTGACTTGAGACTTGAGACCTGACTTGAGACTTGGAGTATTTCTTTTTCATACATCTTATGGGTATTAAATCACCTGGTTTTAAATAATGGTTGTAGAGTTTCTAACGGTGTCTCCATCAAGTGTGTGGATATAGAATGTCTTTCCAAAGATCTTGGTGATATTCCAGTGCTCCTCTGTAAATTCTCCTCTGCATTTACAAAGTCAATAAGAGAGTCTTGGTTTGCATCTCCTGTTGTTCTTCATATATTGTCTGATAGTTTCTGAAGCAACCAGGTGTCCCATATGCAGTTCCACCATTTCTCTAATGTTACGTTGCCTGTTTTCCAAGAAGAAGCCATTTCACATAGAGCCGCCAGTATGAAAAATGAAAAATGTATCCTGTTTTGTGATGGTAGAAATTAGTTTTAACAGATAGTGCCAAAATTCATTAATAACTGGGCAACTTAGCCACATGTGGATGTATGTGACAGCTTGGTCTATTGGTCTGTTTGGTCTTCTGGATCTGTTGCAAAACACCAGGAAGTTAGTTTTCTGTGGGTTTTCCAAGCTATGTGGCCACGTTCTGGAAGAATATGGCCACATAGCCAGGAAAATCTGCAGAAAACTATGGACATCAGCCACGAAAGCCTTTGCCTTCACATCAGAGAGCTGCTGCAGAATTGTGAAAGAATTGCAAAAAATTGGCAGGTTTATAGCAGTGGTGTCACCAGGGGATTACAGGGGATGCAGACTGCACCAAATGATAACACTGCTCCTCAGAAACATACCTTTTGACAGAAAGGGGCTGTGGCATTTATCTGCTTCCCCTTAAACTGCTTCAAGAGATGGAGGAATTGGGGCGAAGCTCAGTGGGGGGGGGGGAGAAAGGAGAGGCCCTGGAATTTTTCTAAAATTAAAATTTCAAATTTCAAATTTTTATTTTGTAAAAAAATTAAAATTTGAATTTTTAAAAAATATTTTTTAAAAATTTTCTCTAAAAACATCACATTTTCACTAAATCTTCACTATGTATATGCAAATATATTTAAGTTGTGTGTATGACAATGTCATTTGAAGGTATAACTTTAATTTTGCTAGTTGTTTATGTCACAGCTATATGCATTACATTCAGTGGTATATGGGAATTAAGAGTTATGAGTAGTGCAAAAAAGCATTACTAAGGATATTTTATGTGTGAAATGGGAAATCAATTGGGGGGGTGGCACCATGAGTTACCGCACTGGGTGACACCAACCCTAGTGATGCCACTAGTTTAAAGCAAACTAGACAATGTTGAGTTTTAGAGTGTTTATTAGGAACCCCCAGTTGATGTTTCAGTGGAGATGATCAGACAGGGGGAGAAACCAAGAATAAAAGGCATAGTTGTGTGATCATGCTGAAGATTTTCAGACACATCGTGCTTATCCAGGACTTAACCTATGAAGTTCCAGGAATGTTCCAGCAACAAACCATGATTCATGGGGAAGCCCCATGAATGGCTTGCTGCTGGAGCATTCTTGGATCTTCATGGGTTAAGTCCTGGATAAAAGTGACATTATCTGAAAATCTTTAGCGCAATCGCACAACTTTGCTGGGAGTATCCCTTTTTCTTCCTTGATTTTTCCCTGTCTGATAATCTTCTGTTTCTCACTTTGGAAGGTGTTACAAAATGGGTTTTGTTACAAAGCACTGTACAACATTACAAAAGTTTGGCACAGGCTTGGTGTACATCAGACAATAGATGTCTTTACTAGGAACCCTGGTTTGAAACACCCATGTTTCAGTTCTGGTGCTGTTGTGAAATGCACAGTTTTTTTACAAACATTGCAAAACTTTGACATAGTTTGGAGCAAATCAGACAATGTTATAATATGGAGGTTTTCTAGGAACTCTGGTTTGAGACACCCATTTCACCATTCCCAGAGTCTTGCAAAATAGTGGTGGTGGTGTTGCAAATGTTTCAAAACAATAGCAGAATTTGGCTTATGTTTGGAGTGAATCAGACTACAAGAAAAGAGATTTCACCTCATTGTGTATGCATGTTCTTTTCTGGTGAGTGAGTTTAAAACCATAGTGAATGTGTTTAAAACAAATCCTATTCTTGTATATTATTTAACAGTTTAACTTTTTGGGAATCTTGTTCGGCAAGTCATCAAATAAAAGATACATTAATTTTGTTTTAATAGAAAGCGTAAGGTGTTAGATAAGCTCTAAAAAATAGAAGTCACTAATTAGAGAAATGATAAAATGCTAGTGAAGTTGAAATAACCAAAAGGAAGAAAAGTCAGGTATTGAGGAAAGGAAACAATCAGTGATCAATAGGAGAGGAAGTTAGAATGAAAGATAATAGTAAAAGAAAAAAAGAAGGGGAAAGAATGTGAGAAGAAGGTTAGAGTATGTGAGAAAAGGTGAGAGATAGGGGAAGACTAGGAATGATAATAAAGGAAAGAAAGTGAAGGAGGGTAGTTAAGGAGGAGGTAAGAAGGATGAATGGAATGTGAGTAGAGGTATGAGAAGGATATAGAAAAGAAATATGAAAGGTAAAGAAAGATGTAAGGAAGAAACCAGAAGTAATGAATAGAGTGTTTGGGAAAGAAAGAATTGAAATAAAGGAGAAGATAATAATGGACAAAAGGAAAGGTAATTAGCTAATTGATGAATGGATATGGATAATTGTATTTTGATTGGTTTGTAATGACTGTTATAGATGCTTGTATTTGTTTTTATTGTTTTAAATATTATGCTTTTTAAAGGTTAATAAAGATTTTCATTAAAAAAAATCCATAGCCTTAAGACTTTTAGAAGAAGAAGAAACAGTTTAAAAAGTCCTATTAAATGTGAAAATAATATTGAAGAAACACACTAAACAAGCATTTAAATGGTGTTAGCCCCAAATAGTGAGCACTACAATGGCTCAGTCTAGGCCTATGAAGAAAATTCTGTATCTCACATTCGTGATCAGCAGATTAATAGTGTAGCAGCCAGTGTAAAGAAATTCCCAAGGCCTCAATTATTTTTTTCACACCCTTTTCCTGAAGATCAGATTTGTTTTCAGGAAATGCCTCTGTCATCCCTTAGGGAGCATATGTGCCTGATTAGTTGTTTCTTGGGCTGGAGAGGATGCATCCAGAAGGTCTGATCTCAAGAATATGCATAGAGGAAATGCTAAACACCTGGGATGCGCATGACATCTGGAGAGAGTCAAGAGATGGAAAGGAATTAAATGCAGTTAGCCTGAAGGTTAACATATTCATTCATCCGGCCAAATCTGAATTCTTTTTTGAAGGGATGTAAAATACAAATGAGTTTGAATGGTGGCAGTCAAACAAATTTAAATTAATCTGACTGCTGTTCCTGCCAATAATTTTATTTTATTTTTTAAATGGTTTAAATAAAGACATACTTAAAAGTCAGTTGGATTCATTTTTATTTTCATTTCCTATGGTTCACAGGCAGCCAGGTTTCTTTGTAGCACATTACTAGAGCTGCAATTCCCTAATGCTGACCTACTTACATTTAAATTGGATAACAGCCCTGTCCACAAATTATTTCTAAGCTTTTTGCCAAGCACTGAGGACAGCTAACAGTGCCATTTTTAGGGATGAGATTGAATCCAAATCAATCACTAAAGCCAGTTTTGTCAATGTTGATCAAATCCGTTTCTGCATCTGTGGATTACAGCTTTACAAACCAATTCTGTTTGTTCATAAATGTGTCCTCCATGGAGTCTCACTTCCAGATAACAGTTCAGATAGTTCCACCACTAGTAGATATATTAATACAAGACTACCAGAGCTACTTTTCCCAGATGGTATTTTCCATCTGCACTGTAAAACAACAGTGCAATCTGTACACAAAAACACACTGGAAGTAAGGCTTTAGGATTAGGTACAAGTCCCATCTGCTGGTAGAACTGTCTTAGACCAGAGGAGATTTGCTATCTGTCACCAGAACTGCTCTGCTGGCTAAGATTCCAGCTTCTTCCAGCAGGCTTAGCCAGATGATTTTTAAATTGTGAATTTAGAGGCTGCATTTTAAATGTGGACTATTTAAAAATGTGTATGTCTTATTTGTCCTTTTAAACTGTTGCATGTTTTAATTAATGTATTTTAACGGATGTTGTTCACTGTTGATTTGTTGTTGTTCATCTCAATTCATAGGGAGAGGCAGGTAAGAAATAATAATAATAATAATAATAATAATAATAATAATAATAA
>NC_056523.1:135346043-135353916 GCF_019175285.1 Sceloporus undulatus | reverse complement strand
AATAATAATAATAATAATAATAATAATAATAATAACAACAACAACAATAATAATAAATCTGTTGGCAGATGAACCATAAAGGAAGGTTGAAAAGGGACAGGATGAGGAGAAAACATTGTTACATGAAGTCCAAGACTCCTCAAATCCAGGAACACTATCACAAAACTACTGCAAAGATAGTCCATGGCAAGGGGGCTCCTAAGTTATTTTCAACAACCATTTAATCACTCCTAAGGCTGGGAACGGTTTAGATTCAACACAATGGTCGAAAACACACTGCAGAAATAATCCAGATTGAGACTGAATTAACTGTCCTGGCTCAGTGTTAGGAAATCCTGAGAAGTGTAATTTATTGTGGCACTAAAGCTCCTTGACAAAAAAGGTTATATGTCTCACCAGGGACATAGCCAGGGTGGGGTTGGGGGTCCAGACCCCCCCCCCCCATCAGAAGTGGGGATGTTCAAGCTCCTTCCTCCTCCCCTCCATCAAAAGCACGAACTCAGATGGAGACTAGAGGGAAAAGGGGGGGAAAGTCGCAGGGAGCAGGGAGGCTGAGAGAGAGGAGGGAGGGGGAGAGAGGGAGAGTGTGCGGGTGTGTGAATCACAGGCACTTTAAAAGAGGATGGCTCTGACAGGGGCTCTGTTTGGATATGAGAAGAGTGGTCCGTTTCTTATGGAAATGCCTACCCTGCCTGAGTCCCTCGCGCTCCTGTCTGTGATTGGACAGAGCGCCCATCAGTGTGAGGAAGGAAAGCACCAATGAAAAGGTGGCGCTTGGCAAAGGCCACCCTTTTCCTTCAGCAATAGCCACTCACTGCAACTTGAGTAGTTTATCATACTAGGTTGTTATAGAGTGATTGCCATGGCAATGTGCTGTGGGATTATGGCCGTTGTAGTTCAGTGACCTCCCCCATCTCTCTATCTCTGGCTGAGCTTTCCAAATGCCCCTCACCAAACTGCAAAGCCCAGAATTCTATAGCATGGGGGAATCTACACTGTTGATATAATACCCTTTGACACCACTTTAAGTGTTGTAGCTCAGTTCTGTGGAATCCTGGGATTTGTATTTTTACAAGCATTTTTTTTCTTTGTAAAAGAGTACTGGTGCCTCACAAAACTACAAATCCCAAGGGTTTGGGTTTTTTTTTTTTTTTTTTTTTGTAGCCCTGGAAGTTAAAAGTGGTGTCAAACTGCATTATTTCTACAGTGTAGTTGCTCACAGTGTTGCCACTGCTAAAGTTAAAACAGAATATACTTCCATTACAGTGCATTGTGATCTGGGTTGTTGTTGTTGTGTGTGCTTTCAAGCCCTTTCCAACTTATGGCAACCCTAAGATGAACCTATTCTGGGGTTTTCTTGGCAAGATTTGTTCAGAAGAGCTGTGCCATTGCCTTCCTCTGACGCTGAGACAGTGTGACTTACTCCCCAAGGTCACACACTGGGTTTCATGGCTGAGCTGGAAATCAAACCCTGGTCTCCAGACTCCAGAGTCATAGTCCAACACTCAGACCACTACAACAAATTTTACCTTGTGGGTCTTACATGACAAATTGCAAAACCCATCAGGGATGTAGCCAAGGGGGGGGGGGGTTCTTGGGGTTCAGACCCCCCTTCCATTAGATAAAATGAATGGTGTGTGCTGCTGCGCCACCGCACCCAAGCCCCATTATAATGGTGGCACTTAGTCTGGACCCCCCCCCTTCCCAAAATCCTGGCTACGTCCCTGGTCTCACAAAACTACAGTTCCCAGAATTCCCTAGCATTGAGCCAGAGAGCAGTAAAAGTGGTCTCAAACTGGATTATTTCTGCAGTGTGTTTTGGACCAATGTCTTGTGGCCTTTTCTGGGCTCAGCGAACCCTTGGCCATCTTGACTGGTTAGGACTGCATATGAGGCAGCACCTATGGCTAGAAAATGGTTGCAGTCGCAGACATGGCATTTTTTAGGCTTCAATACTATGCTAGTTATGTACTGACTTACTTGAGATTAACTTCATTTTAGTAGAAAAGTTATGTGCCCTACATTACACAGGTCATTTAACTATTTGAAGGGTGGTTTATCTAAGGCTGGTTTAAAAGTAAGGAACTGTCAGAAGAGAAAACCAGGAAAGGGTCGAAGTTGTTCGTTTACAGGGCTACAGTCCAAAAATGTGTGTCAAAATAATTAATGTCATAAGATACCAAAGATTTTGGCCACATAGACCTTATGAAAGTTGTGTCAACTGCAAAATTGTGAGCTTTTTTGTGAGCAATTACTCCCCTGATTTGGCAGGGGCAAAATATCCCAGTTTCTTTCCTCTCCTTTCAAGTTTTGGTCACATTTGCAGTTACCAAAGTAACCTTTGTCCTCAGGTTACTTTGGTAACTGCAAACTGAGTTCAAAGGACATGAGTAGTTTACACCCAAGTAACTCAGCAGGGCGAGAGAAATAGAGAAGGTAGAATATCACCCTTCCCAGTAAGCTCAGGCAAAAGCAAACTGCAGCAGCCTATCCTAGTTCACCCCCATTAATAACTTTTGCCATCTTGATTACTCTCTGATGTTGTTTGGCCTGTGTTTCCAAGGGCACGCCTACATTGGCTGCTTAATTCAGGGCCAGACTGGAGCATTATGCCCCAGACTGACCCCTGAGCTGACCACATTGGAAACCACACACAAATCCTGTGTGGCACTGTGTCATTGTGCACATGGGCCCACTGAGTTAACACTGCATCGGGCTTGCTGGCCAGTCCCCCTTGTCACTGTCGCCTCACCAGCAAAGTAGCTCTCTGAGAGAGCCTGACCATTGCCATTGCTTCTGCTGAGGTCAGAATAGGGTGCCCTGTCATCTAGTTAAAGAAAGACTTGCTCTACCCCCTCCTTGTTGAACATACAAGCACCTCATTTGACCTCAGCAGGAGCAATGGCAATAACTAGGCTCTCAGCTGGTAAGGCAGCATCAGCTCTGAAGAAATGGGTTAATTCACCCTTCCCCGTAGTACTCAGCGCAAAGCAAGGGACATGGTGCTACATTTGCTGTTTGGATAATTAGATTGGGCCATATTGGACCTGATCCACCTCTCCAGACAGCCAAGAGGACTAGAGTTTACTCCTTTGGAGTAAACTACAGGTTCTCTTAAGCTGAATAAGGGGCTTAAATAAGTGGTTTTGCTGCGGATATGGCCTCTGTTGTCTGGACAGATTGCACCAGGACCAGGATGAGTCCATTGTATATCATTAGTGAAGACAAGCCCTCAGTATTCATCTGTGAGATCCTGGAAGATATGCAATTGCTAGAGCCTTTAGGAGATAGCAGTCTTCCCCAAGCCCCTTCCTGGAGCCAATTATTATATCTAAAACACGCAAAGGAAACAAGCAGTATCTATTGGAGAATAGTGCATGTAATTCTGAGCATTCAATCTGACAATCCTGTCTCCTGCAAAAGTCCACTGACATGAATTCCCTCTTCCCCTTGCTCTTCCAATTCTATCATCAAATTCCAAAAGAAGAAAGAAAAGTGGTTTCTAAATTCTAATTTCTTTTTATCTTCCCCTTTCTTTAAAGGTCAGTTGTGAGCGGCGGGAAAATTCAATACCTTGTACCTGTTTGTTTTGTATTTTCATCGGCTCTCTGCCCTCTCACTTTAAATGTGTGTCTGTTCCAGTCATATGAAAAAACACGGGTCTGCCACTACCATACATAGTTTGATTGGATTGCTGTAAATTTAAGCATATCAGCTTGAAAGTAAATTTCATCTAAAATAAGTGGATCTTACAGAAGCAGCAACGAAGGGTCTGGGATCTGTGCCAGACATCTCATATCTATTTTTCTGTTTGCTTTTAAGCAGTATAGAACATTACAAACAAACAAAGCCGTGATGGCCTGTTTCCAAATTATGGTGGATCTGTAACAATCTTTCAGTTACTTCTAAACATGTGTTTTTGTAACATTAGAAACTCTTTTACCTTCTATAAATAAGCTATTTTTGCTGCAGACCATACTGTTTCCATTGAGGGAACCAGACTTCAAATGTCCTTTGTAGATTCCACTTCAAACAGCTAAGTCCTAATAATATGGCCTCCCGGCATCAGCTGGAATTAGATACCCATTGCAGATATGAACATCCTTAATGTGCTAATATATGGCAAGCAGAAAGTAACTTGTTAGAATTTACAGTATAGATGTGTTATCTAATTGAAGGTATGTGCAGACTTTCAACCGCTAGCTCTCTTTAGCTGCTAATGAGATGACTAGAGAACCAGCCACCTACCATTTTGAAAAGATCATTTGTACTTCCTGGAATTTAAAATGAACCTTTCCTAGCAGAAAACTTTATAAATGTTCCATACTAATGCATAGTGAAGAAAATGAGAAATAAGTTATTCACACAGTATCAAAAGTGACTGCTTTAAATCTCCTGAAATAATGCAGTGCTACATTTGGTACCAGAGAGCCAGCATGGTATAGTGGTTTGAGTACTAGACTGCAACCCAGAAGACCAGGGTTCAAATCCATGTTTGACCATGGAAACCCACTGGGTAGTCTTGGACAAGTCCCACTCTCTTGACTTCAGAGGAAGGCAATGGCAAACACCCTTTGAACAAATCTTGCCAAGAAAATTCAGTGATAGATTCATCATCATAGTCAGAAATGACTTGAAAGCACACAATAGCAACAAAGCAGTTTAATAATATCTCAGCTTAAGCACCTGAATGAGTTAATAGCCATGTATTCAATGATGCCATGCCAATAGGCTTGTTTTCTCTTATCTTGGAAAGCACAGGTTTCCAAGTGAACACACCAAATGAAAGAGAGTAAGTAACCCAGCAGGTGTGTAGGATTCCTCTGGTATACCACAGAGATTGTCACGTATATAAACTAGATGCCTACTGGAGCATTAGGATAAATGATGAAGCAGAGGCTACTATGAATTAAGAATAAGACCCACATCATTCACGATCTTTTGGGGGATAAGAACTGTGAGCTGGCTTGCATTACAGAGACCTGGGTGGGGGCTGAGAGCAATGCAGTGTGGGCACAAGCTCTTCCAGCCGGGTATACTGTTAAGGAGCAGAACAGGATATGTGGGCGGGGGAGGTGTTGCCATACTCCATAAAAATACTGTTACCTTAACCAGGAACCTCATCCGGAAAACGGACTTCATTGAGTGTATTTACCTGACCTTGAAGGCTAAGGATAGTCTGGGGATCCTGTTGGTCTACCATCCACCCCGTGGGCTAACAGACTCCCTGGCCAAGCTGACACAGCTGGTCTCGGAACTGGTGCTGGAGTCTCCCAGACTTCTGGTTCTGGGAGACTCAACATCCCTTTTGAGGCCGGCTCACAAAATCTAACAGGTGCAGCTCAGGAGTTCATGGCTTCCATGATGGCCATGGGCCTATCTCAGTTAGTCTTGGGCCCGACGCGTTGCGCAGGTAATACGCTCGATGTTGTCTTTAGCACGGATTCGGTACCTCTGCTCTGTCATGGATGGATCACTTCCTGGTTGAGGTTCGACTTAAGACAACTACCCAAATCCCCCCGGGGGTGGAGGACTGATTAGGATGGTCCACCCTCGAAGGCAGATGGAACCCAAAAGGTTCCAAGAAGCCTTAGAGGGGTTTATGGTTGGATCTGACGGCGATTCTGTTGATGACCTAACTAACATCTAGGACCATGACTTCTCCAGGGCTATACACAGTATTGCTCCTAAGCATCCTTTCCGGCCCGCTTCCAATAGGAAATCATGGTATACTGAAGATCTCTGGGAAATGAAGCAGGCCACGCAACGACTAGAACGCAGCTGGCGGAGACACCAGAACTTATCCGACAAGACACTCCATGAGGCTCTTTTGAAGTCCTATGGAGTAGCATTAAGCGCAGCAAAGAACTCCTTCTATGCTGCGCGTATTGCGTCTGCGGAGTCACGTCCAGCAGAGCTGTTCAGGGTGGTTAGAGAGCTGACTCAGCTTCCTCCCACTCTGAACCCTATTTTAGAACCAACTATAGCCTGCTGTGACGATTTCAACAACTTCTTTGCAGATAAAATCTCTCGGATAAGGGCTGATCTCGATGCTGGCATTTCAACAGAAACTACAGGAGAGGTATCCAGAGCTTCCGTGAACTCTATTAAACTGTATCACTTTGAGTGTGTTCATACCGATGAAGTGGACAAGCTTCTTGGAAGCGTTAGGAAGACGACATGCTCTCTTGATCCCTGCCCTTCTTGGCTGACCGTCCAGGGTGGCGATGCTGTAACAGTATTGTTACAACGTATTATCGACATATCATTCAGGGAGGGAAAATTTCCATCAAGTTTAAAGCTAGCAACAGTCAAACGGTTGCTCAAAAAGCCCTCCCTGGACCCCCTGGTAAGGAACAACTATAGACCGGTCAGATTGTTGCCATTCTTAGGCAAGGTGATCGAGAGAGCGGTCGCCATCCAACTCCAAGCAGTCTTGGATGAAACCGATTATCTGGACCCATTTCAAACTGGCTTCAGAGTGGGATATGGAGTTGAGACTGCCATGGTCGCCTTAGTCGATGATCTCCGTCTGGGCCTCGACAGGGGAAGTGTGACCCTGTTGGTGCTTTTGGACAACTCAACGGCTTTCGATACCATTGACAACGGTATCCTTCTGGAAGGCCTGAGAGAGTTAGGTATCGGGGGCACTGCGCTCCAGCGGTTCCGTTCCTACCTCTCGGGCAGATTCCAGATGGTGCAGTTGGGGGACACTTGCTCCTCCAAGAGGGAACTGACATCTGGTGTCCCTCAGGGAGCTATTTTGTCCCCCATGCTATTTAACATTTACATGAAACCGCTGGGAGAGATCATCCGAAGACACGGGGCGCGGTGTTATCAGTACACTGATGACACCCAAATATGTTTCTCTGTGCCTCCGACTGATGCAGTGACTAAGGATGGCATCTTTCCTCTGAATGCCTGCCTGGAGTCGGTAATGGGCTGGATGAGGGAAAACAAACTCAGCCTGAATCCAGAGAAAACGGAATTACTGGTGATAGGTCCCCCAGGCCTTAGAAAGGAAATTCATCCACCTGTCCTGGATGGGGTCACACTTCCCCTGAAGGACGAAGTTCGCAGTTTAGGAGTACTTCTGGACTCGTCTTTGCAGTTGACATCTCAAGTAGATGTGACAGTCAGAAGTGCTTGCTATCAACTTCAGTTGATACGCCAACTGCGACCCTATCTGGGCCAAAGGGACCTTGAAACTGTGGTACATGCTCTGGTAACCTCTCGCTTAGATTTCTGTAATGCGCTCTACATGGGGCTACCCTTGTACCAAGTCTGGAAGCATCAGTTAGTACAAAACATGGCAGCCAGATTGGTCACTGGTGCATCCAGATTTGACCATATAACACCTATCTTGAAAGATCTTCACTGGCTGCCCATTCACTTCCAAGCGCAATACAAGGTGTTGGTTACTACCTATAAAGCCCTACATGGCTTAGGCCCGAGTTACTTGAGGGACCGCATCTCCCCATATGATCCGTCCCGCACACTCAGAACATCTGGGAAGAATTTATTGTTAATTTCACCTTCCAAATATGTTGCCACATCCCAGATGGCCTTTTCAGTGGTGGCCCCGCGGATGTGGAATGATCTACCCGAGGAGCTCCATCTGACAACCCCCTAGAAACATTCAAAAAGAGTCTTAAAACTTTACTTTTTTGTCAAGCCTTTCCCCCCTGAAGAATGAAGCTGCCTACTTTGTTGCCATCGATTTCCTATGCTTACCCCTGAATGTGAACGATTGTGTTTAAGATGTTTGTGATTGCACAGTTTTATTATGGGATTTTATCTATTTTATGCAATGTTTTTTATGGTTTTTAATTGTTTGTACACCGCTTTGATCTGTGGAAAAGCGGTATATAAA
>NC_056523.1:135300881-135346033 GCF_019175285.1 Sceloporus undulatus | reverse complement strand
TATTATTATTATTATTATTATTATTATTATTATTATTATTATTATTATTATTTGAATGCAGGCACAGTCAGGTGTCCTTCCTGGGCCCTCCAGATTGCAGGTAAAGCCTTTTCCCCAACCACAAGTGCCCTGGATTATGCTGCTGCTGCTGCTGCAACTGACACGATAGCATATTTGCAGAGATCATGCTAATAAATCTTGCCAGCTCCTTGAGAAATAAGCTTGTTGTATCTGTTAAGACTGGGCCTTTAGCCAATATTTCTGTAGGTCTGGGGAAAAGAATAAAAATGCAAGGCAAAGCAGCTGAAACAGATTTGTTTTACTGCATTCTGGAACCTCTAAAAATGTGCAGGATACACACATCAGAAGAAGTCAGTCATCAAGCAGATGTTATTTACACAGTCTCTGTTGACTAAGCTCCATTGATTTCAGAGGCATTGGTGACAAACCTGACACAAATTCTATGTTGTGACACTATACATTCAAAATAGGAGGAGTGGCTAGTCAGCAGAGGAATGGGTCGATCCTACTACACAGATCTGTGTCTATCTGATTCCACAGTCTTCTTCACGTTACTTACCATGTACCTGAGTGGAATTTATATCCAGAAAACCAGGATATGTTCAAGCTGCATAAAGTGAAAACCCCCACTCTTCAAGTACAAAGTGCATGATTACTGTTTCCGACATTGTACATGACTTGATTACTAACCTGTTCCTCTGCATCCAGCTGTCAGGGACATTGAAGAAGCATGCTTGCTAAAGAGGGGAGTGTGTGTGTATTCTCCAATGGATTGTCGTTACTATCAGATTTACCAATTTGATAGTGTTTTTTTACCATTGGCAGGCCTGTTCACTCCGATAAATAATATGGGCTGTACTCCTACTAGTTGAGAACTCAGCATTATAATTTCTTTGTTCAAAAAAAGAGATCAAACAAACCCCAGAAACTACAGGCCAGTCAGTTAATCTGATATGCCACCAAAAATATATGCACATTTTCTTTACCAAAAATTAGAGGACTAGGTAGAGCAAAACTCTGTAATTTCAAAAGAACAAACATGTTTGTGTATGTAGAGGGACCTTGTAGCACCTTTGAGACTTACTGAAAAAAAGAAATTGGCAGCATGAAGTTTTGTAGATAAGTCTACTTCATCAGATGCATTTGGCAACCTGCTGTGTTTGTCGTACTTTTGCATTTTTGCTTTTCCACATTCCTACACCTGTGCCATTCTGGTTATATGCACGTGTGATGATGTGCATTTTCCACATTGAGGTGGTGTTTTAAAGCTTCTTTTTGTTCTAGTTTTTAGTCTCGGAGCATTTTACATTGTACAACGTCTAAATAGCTTGAATAGCAAGTTGGTTTGAGGACGCTATACTTTGCCAGTGAGGAGACCCCTTCAGTTATTGTGACCTCAGGGTTCACCCTCCACTCTGCTCTGCATCCACCTTCTGGCTAGAAGTAAATAGGACAAATTAAATGTTCCTTATCACATCTCCCTAAGTAAGTGAGAAGGAATACATCCCTTATTTCACCTTGATCAGGAATGGTCTCTTTAGCTAAGATTTCTATCTTAATTTCCAAACATGAAATTTGTTTGCTGGCATGACAAGCTGTGAGCAACTGTGGTTGGTACTTTAATGAACTCACCAGAGGCCATTCTTAGGTCTCAGGTTTTATCCTCGGGATAGTGATTTCAATGATGGACTATGACTCTGGAGACCAGAGTGCAATTCCCAGCTTGACCATGAAATCCACTGGGTGACCTTGAGGAAGTCACATGCTCTCAGCCTCAGGGGAAGGCAATAGCAAACCTCCTCTGAACAAGTCTTGCCAAGGAAACCCCATGACTGCATGGCCTTAGGGTTGCCATAAGTTGGAATTACCTTGAAGGCACACAACAACCAAGTACTAACCAGGAATTATGTTGCTGATCTTGAATTAATGCAAGACCGGTGGGCTGTGATGGTATCATCCTCAACGGCACACACAAAAAAATAACGTTTGCCACATATCTTGCTACATATCCCTTTGTTGGCACAGTGATTAAATCCCAATATTGTAACCACAGGGCTCCAGGGTCCATTCAGCCAGCCATCCTTTCGTAGGTCACTAAAATGGTTACCAAGCTTGTTGGGGGCAATTGGCTAACACGTTGTAAACCGCTTAGGGAGTTGTTTGTGGGGGTTTTGGGTTATGTGACCATGTTCTAGAAGAGTTTGTTTCTGACATTTCACCAGCATTTGTGGCTGGCATCTTCAGAGAATGCTGGCATGGAAGAGAGTGGGGTGTCTCAGGGTGGGAAAGTATCAAAGAGGATTTGTTTCTGTTTAATTAGAGATCCAGTGTTTGCTGGGAAAACCACTGATTGTGGGTGGTTTTCATTTGCATTTTCTGGGTCTTGATTTTGGTGTTTTTCAGGACTGATAGCCAAACATTGGCCCAGGACAGACCGCTCCAAAAGGATGGCCTGCCGGTGGCTTATTTCCCTCCAGAGGGATGTTGCAGCTGCCAAATTCGTGCGACATCCCTCCGGAGTAAAAAGAACCCAGAAAAAACGGGGGTTTTTTGAGCCGCCGGGCAGACATCACAAATGTATATGCTGTACATCACTTATGTCAAAATGGTAGTGCCTGTGTACTTTGTAGTCTGCTGCCGTGCCATGCTAGGGTTAGGGACCGTGTGGTAGGTGCTTAGTCCCAAACCCTAGAATCAGCAGTGGCACAGCACTTTGGGACTGTCTGTCCCGCGCTGTAGTTTACTTTAAGGGTTTCATCTTTCCTGTTGATGTTATCCCAGTGTTTGTGGATTTCAATGGATTCTTTGTGCATTCTGATCTGATAGTTGTTGGCATGGTCCAGACTTTTTGTGTTTTCAAACAGTATTTTATACCCAGGATGGTTCTGCTACTGCTGATTTTTCTGGCTGACTCAGTCTGTAGTGTCTCACATGTTCCTTGGTTCAGGTTTGAACACTGCATTTGGTGGTTCCTAGGTAGACGTATCCACAGCTGCATGGTATGCGGTAAACTCCTGTGGCTCTCTTGTCCTTCACTGAGCGTAGCATTTGCTGGATTTTCTTGGTCGGTTTGTAAATCATTTGGAGGTTGTGTATCTGTCCATGTGTGTAGGTTTTCTGTATACCGTGTGACCCAAATATTGGTTTGGTTTGCGGATGACCAGGACATCCAAGAATGGCAGTGTTCCTCCCTTTTCTTTTTCCATTGTGAATTGGATGTTAGGGTGGATGTTGGTCAGATGGTTCAGAAACACAGCCAGATCTTCTTCTCCATGGCTCCAAATGGTGAAAGTGTCATTCACGTATTGAAACCATATTGTGGGCTTTTTTGGTGGTTTCCAGGGCTTGCTTTTCAAAGTGTTCCATATAAAGGTTTTCTATCACAGAGGGTTTCCTATGACCATCCCATCTCTCTGCTCATAGAATCCATTGTTCCACTTGAAGTAGCTGGTGGTGAGGCAATGTTTGAACAGGGCTGTGATGTCTTCAGGAAAAATTTGTCAGATGAGTGCCATAGTGTCCATTATGGGGACTTTGGTGAACAAGGAGACCACTTCAAAGCTGATTAGTATGTTTCTGGGTTTGCGTTCAAGGCTGTTGATTTTTCATATGAAGTGAACTGAGTCCTTGATGTAGTGGGGGGTTTGCCCTATATGGGTTTATAATTGTGAGGCCAGAAACTTGGCCAAGTCATATGTGGGGGATCCAATGGGACTTAGGGAGTGCTAGTTATAGAATCATAGAATCATAGAGTTGGAAGAGACCACAAGGGCCATCCAGTCCAACCCCCTGCCATGCAGGAAATCCAAATCAAAGCATCCCCAACAGATGGCCATCTAGCCTCTGCTTAAAGACCTCCAAGGAAGGAGACTCCACTACACTCCGGGGGAGTTTGTTCCACTGTCAAACAGCCCTTACTGTCAGGAAGTTCTTCCTAATGTTGAGGTGGAATCTCTTTTCCTGTAGCTTGCATCCATTGTTCCGGGTCCTGTTCTCTGGAGCAGCAGAAAACAAGCTTGCTCCCTCCTCAATGTGACATCCTTTCAAATATTGAAACAAAGCTATCATATCACCTCTTAACCTTCTCTTCTCCAGGCTAAACATCCCCAGCTTCCTGAGTCGCTCCTCATAGGGCAAGGTTTCCAGACCTTTCACCATTTTAGTTGCCCTCCTCTGGACACGCTCCAGTTTCTCAATATCCTTTTTGAATTGTGGTGCCCAGAACTGGACACAATATTCCAGGTGGGGCCTGACCAGAGCAGAATATAGTGGCACTATTACTTCTCTTGATCTAGACACTATACTTTTATTGATGCAGCCTAGAATTGCATTGGCCTTTTTAGCTGCCGCATCACACTGTTGACTCATGTTCAACTTATGGTCTACTTGGACTCCTAGATCTCTTTCACATGTACTTTCATTCAGCAATGTGTCTCCCATCCTATATCTGTGCATTTCATTTTTCTGCCCTACGTGCAGTACCTTACATTTCTCTGTGTTGAATTTCATTTTGTTAGCTTTGGCCCAGCTTTCTAGTCTATTCAGATCATTTTGAATGTTGGTCCTGTCCTCTGGAGTACAGTATTAACTATTCCTCCTAATTTGGTGTCATCTGCAAATTTGATAAGTGTGCTCCCATTTCTGTCATCCAGGTCATTGATAAAGATGTTGAATAACACTGGGCCCAGGACATAGCCTTGTGGGACCCCACTGGTCACTTCTCTCCAGGATGAAAAGGAGCCATTGTTGAGGACTCTTTGGGTTTGGCTGGTCAACCAATTACAGATCCATTTAACAGTTACTTTGTCTAGACCACATTTTACAACCTTGTTTGCAAGAATATCATGGGAAACCTTGTCAAAGGCCTTACTGAAATCAAGATATACTATATCCACAGCATTCCCTTCATCTACCAAGCTGGTAATTTTATCAAAGAAAGAGATCAGGTTTGTCTGGCATGACTTGTTTCTCTGAAACCCATGTTGACTTTTTGTGATGATGGCATTGCCTTCTAGATGTTCACAGACTCTCTGTTTAATGATCTGCTCCAGAATCTTTCCTAGTACTGATGTCAGACTAACTAGACGATAATTGTTGGGATCCTCTTTTTTCCCCTTTTTGAAGATGGGGACAACGTTTGCCCTCCGCCAGTCTGCTGGGATCTCTCCTGTTTTCCAGGAGTTTTCAAAGATTATTGCCAATGGCTCCGATATTACATTTGCCAGTTTTTTTAATACTCTTGGATGTAGTTCACTGATTAGCGATATAGAAATGTACTTGCTATTGTTATAGCTATTTATTTTTGGGGAGATAATCTCCTGGCTTTGTTCGCTTGCATTTATCCATTTAATGTGTGTGTGTGTGTTGTGTTGTGTTGTGTTGTGTTGCGTTGTGTGTCATCCTCAGGTCATTTCCAATTCATGGCAGCCCTGAAGCAATCCAGTCACAGGGCTTTCTTGGCAAGATTTGTTCAGAGGAGATTTGCCATTGCTTTCCCCTGAGGCTGAGAGAGTGTGGCTTGCCCAGTGTAACCCAGTGGGTTCTGTGGCTGAGCTGGGATTTGAACCATGGTCTCCACAGAAGTACAGTGGGCCCTCCCCTTATGCAAGGATCTGTTCCAGATCTCTCCGCGTAAGGGGAAATCAGCGTATGCTGGAGGCCCATAGGAATTAATGGGGTTTGTGCCTGTGGTGCACAGTAGTGCAGTGCCACACATGCGCCATTCACACACACCACATTACTTCCTCAAGAGCACATGACGGGTTCATGTGGGGTGTCTGTCAGAATATGGCGCGCCCGTGTAAAATGCAGGCGCACTGTATTTCAGTGCTCAAATGACTTGTGTCATTTAATATATATCTAGGGGTAGCAATGTTGGCCATATACCAAAGTATAATAACATCCAAAATCCCCAAAACAGTGATACCTTTATTTGGCCAGCCAAACTTTATTTGGCCTAATTTCCTCCGGAGGGCAGCCATAGCTGCCAAATCTTGCAGCTTCCCTATGGAAGAAAAAGAACCCAGGAAAAATGGGTTCTTTTTGAGTCACAGGGGCAGCGTAACAAGTGCGCCACTGCCACACTCATTACATAACATTGTTAAACCACCCACACGTACTATGGTTAGGGACCACATGGTTCCACGTGGTCCCTAACCCTAGAATTGGTACCGGTACGCTGCTAGTTGGCGATATGTACCGCACCAGAGTCTCTAGACAAACATATTGACTATGACTAACAGCATCATTTTTTTCCCTTTTCTTTCTCTTGTATGGTTCTTACCATCTTTGCCTGATGAAGGAGCCAGTGGAAAGCTTCAGAAACTTGTGATGTGTGTTTTGTGCATTTGGGTTAGCCCAATAAAGGTATCACTGTTTGGTGGCTTTTGGGTGATTCTGTACTTTGTCATTTGACTCAGGAATGCCATTCTTAAGTAGCAAGAATGTCTCAACTCAAAATATTCATTTAATATAGTCAGGAATATTTTGAGGCATTCTCTATGCTTACGGAAAGTAACACAACAGGAGGCTTACGACATGCCCCCTCGATCCTTGCCCATCATGGATGACCACCCAGGGAGGGGATGCAACAAAAAATACGATTACAGTCCATAATTAATATATCTCTCAGGGAGGGAAGATTTCCATCAAAATTAAAGCAGGCAAAAACCCTCCCTGGATTCCCTGGTGAGAAACTACTACAGACCAGTCTCCCTTTTACCATTCTTGGGCAAAGTGATCGAGAGGGCAGTTGCCTTCCAGCTCCAAGCTGTCTTGGATGAAGCCGATTATCTAAACCCTTTTCAAACCAGTTTCAGGGATATGGAGTTGAGACTGCCATGGTCACCTTAGTCGATGATCTCTGTCTAGGCATCGATGGGGGAAGTGTGACCTGCTGGTGATCTTGGACATCTCAGAGGCCTTTGATACCATCGACCACGGTATCCTTCTGGAACGCCTGAGAGAGTTAGGTATTGGGGGCACTGCGCTCTAGTGGCTCCACTCCTACCTCTCGGGTAGATTCCAGATAGTGATGCTGGGGGACAGCTGCTCTTCCAAAAGGGAGCTGACATCTGGCGTCCCTCAGGACACCATTCTGTCCCCAATGCTGTTTAATATTTACATGAAGCCACTGGGAGAAATCATCTGGAGACATGGGGCACAGTATTATCAGTACGCTGGTGACACCCAAATCTATTTCTCTATGTCTCCGACTGCTGCAGTGACCAAGGATGGCATCTCTCCTCTGGATGACTGTCTTGGCTGGATGAGGGAAAACAAACTCAAGTTGAATCCAGAGAAAACGGAGGTACTAGCAATAGGTTCCCCAGGTCCAGGGACGGAAATTTGCCAACCAGTCCTGGACGGGGTCACACTTCCCCTAAAGGATTAAGTTCGTAGTTTGGGAGTACTCCTGGATCCATCTCTACAGTTGTCATCTCAGGTAGATGTGATGGCCAGGAGTGCTTGGTACCAACTTCGGTTGATATGCCAGCTGTGTCCCTACCTCGACCAAAAGGACCTTGTAGCAGTGGTACATGCACTGGTAATCTCTCGTCTAGATTTCTGTAATGCGTTCTACTTGGGGCTACCCTTGTACCAAGTTCAGAAACTTCAATTGGTTCAAAATGCGGCAGCCAGATTGGTCACCAATACATCTAGGTTTGCCCATATAACACCAATGTTAAAATCTCTTCACTGGCTGCCAATTAGCTTCTGGGTGCAATACAAGGCGTTGGCCATTACTTTTAAAGCCCTACATGGCTTGGGCCCGAGTTACTTGCGGGAATGTCTCTCCCTACACAGTCCGCCCCGCACACTTAGAACAAATGGCAAGAACGTACTGGAACATCATAATACTAGGTTAACGACAACTTCCCATCGGGCGTTTACAGCTGCGGTTCCAAAATTATGAAATAGCCTACTGGAAGAATGTGTCATCCCAGCACCTTACATCCTTGCAAGGTGTTTTTTGGTTGAACTCTTTCTTTACATTTATTTTTCTCCAGTATCAATTACATCGTGGTTTCATGTTTATTTAAAATTGTTTATTTACATTGGTGAATAATTTCCCCCCAGCATCCCTGTATTTATTAGCATTCATACTTGGTGATATATAGTATCCCCGTTTTTTGGTTTTTTCCTCCTCTTTTCGACTGTTCTCTACACTTAAGCCTGCCTCGTGGCATTGAGGGGTCAGCTCCTGTAATATAAAACCGTGGCTTCATTTATTCTTTTGGAAACGATCATCTGCCATTTCCACCATACGGTGACCCCATGAATTTCAAAGGGAATTTTGTTAGGCAAGGAATACTCAGAAGTAGTTTTACCAGTTCCTTCCTCTGAAGTATAGCCTATAGCACCTGGTTTTCGTTAGTGGTCTCCCATCCAAGTTCTAACCAGGGCTGACCCTGCTGAGAGTCCAAAAACAGACAGATTGTGGGACTTTTTAGGCTGAATTCAGGCCAGATTTGTTTTCACAGCAGACACAACCGGGTGGTTTCTTCCATACGTCAGCCGCATCCACACTGCAGAAATAACCCAGTTTGAGACTGCTTTAACTGCAATGGCCCAGTGCTAGGGAATCTTGGGAATTGTATTTTGTTGTGGCACCAGAGCTGTCTCTGACAGAGAAGGCTAAATGTCTCGGATAACTACACTTCCCAGGATTCCATAGCATTGAACCATGGTGTCAAATTAGATTATGTCTGCAGTCTGGATGCAGCCTTCTCTCTCATTAATGCAGGACCAAGAGCCAGAGCCACCCAACGGCGCCTGTCATTCCCCTGGAGCCCTGAAGGTGGCGCGGCAACACCAAGCCTGACTTCTCGCTTTATCAAGTTACAGTGCTCTCTTCCGATTTAACAACGTCCTGTGGGATCTTGGGAGTTGTAGTTCAGAGAGGCGGAAGAGCTGGCGGGCTGAGGGCGATAGAGGCCCTTCAATCAACTACGAATCCCAGCACTCTATTTGACGTCGTCGTGACGTCAAAGTGGACTATAGAGCTGCCACAGCCACTGTAATGGAAAGGAAGCGAACTCTACGAATAAGGCCACGCCCCTCCCTTTCTCCTGCGTCTACTTCCGGTCTGCAGAAGGCCTCCTCCTTTTCCTCCTCTTGGCTGGTCGTGACGTGTCTTCCGGTTGAGGAGTGGGAGCGCCGCGTGGAGGCTGCAGAAGGGTCTGGGAGGCGTGTATATATATGAAGCTGCTATTGCTATTGCCTGCAAGTCGTTCCTGGCTCATGGTGACTCTGGGGTGAACCCATCATGGGGGTTTCTTGGCAAGGTTTCCTCAGAATGGGGGTTTGCCATGGCCTTCTTCCCCTGAGGAGGCTGAGAGAGTGTGACTTATGCCCAAGGCCTCCTGGGGTTTTATACATACATGTATATGCTTGAGTGGAGATTTGAACCCTGGTCTCCCAGAGTCCTAGGCCAACTCTCAAAGCACTAAGCCACAGCCTTAGGGGGCCCACATGTCCCTTTCTCTGCAAGAGTAGGATTAAAGGCATGAGGAGAGACCATGCTAGTCGGGAGTATTTGGCATACAAAGGGACTTTAGCAATTTAGGGAGCTGGGGATGTTTAGCCTGGAGAAAAGAAGGTTAAGAGGTGATATGACAGCCCTGTTTAAATATTTGAAGGGATGTCATATTGAGGAGAAAGCAAGCTTGTTTTCTGCTGCTCCAGAGACTAGAAGGCAGAAAAATGGATGCAAGCTGCAGGAAAAGAGATTCCACCTCAACATTAGGAAGAACTTCCTGACAGTCTGGGCTGTTCCACAATGGACCACACTCCCTTGGCAGAAAGGGAGCTCAGTATGGCAGAATGGGGTTGGACTGGATGGCCCTTGGGGTCTCTTCCAACGCTGTCATTCTGTGATCTTGTGATCAGCATGGTGTAGTGGTTTGAATGTTGGACTATGACTCTGGAGACCAGGGTTTGAATCCCAGCTCAGCCATGCAAACCCACTGGGAAACCCTAGGCAAGTAACACTTTCTCAGCCTCCGAGGATAGGAATGGGACACACACACACACTGAAGAAACTTGCCAAGAAAAACCCATGATGGCTTTGCCTTAGGGTCGCTGCAAGTCAGAAATGACTTGAAGGCACAAAAAAACAGCAGCAAAACACATTTGAAACTGTGCAAAAGAAGTTGTAGCATAAGCTTTCATGGACTTGAGTCTATTTCCTCAGATGTAGAGTGAAGTGTTACAACTCCGTGCTTCTGAAGAAGTAGGCCAAGTCTACGAAAGCCTCTGCTACAACATCTTTTGCACAGTTAGTCTCAAAGATGCTACAAGATCCCTTTTCTGTAACCAAGGATCTTGTTTCTGAGTGAAGTGCCACCCTCCATGCCCTTCAGCTTTAATAAGGAGCACTGTTATCTGGGAGTCGGGGTAGCATGGAGTAGTTGTTAAGCATGTAAGGGCCTTGAGAAGCCAGGCTTTGCAAAAAGGATGCAGGTGTTTGATATAGAGTCATAATATCCACTAAGCTACAGAGAGCATTCGTTCTGTTCTTTGTTAAGTCTGGCTGCAGTTGGAGTGCTCTGTCCAGTTGTGGAGCTAGACTTCTTATGAAAGATGTTTAAACATTAGCAGGTATCCCAAGAAGAGAAAGAGATGGTGAGGAGTATAGGATCCAAGCCTCGCAAGGAATAGTTGAAAAAATGTACTTTTTTAAATGGGAAAGACAGTATTAGAAAGAGACGAGAGTAGTATTCAAATATCTGAAAAGCTTCCATGCAAAATATAAAGTATGGGCATGTGTTTTCTGTTGATTTAGGAAGCAGTATGAGAAGCAGTACATGGAATTTGTGGAAAAGTGGGTTTTGGCAAAACATTAGAAGTTTCCCAACAGAGTTGTTTCACGGAGGAGCAGACTGCCTCAGGAGGGGTACATGCTCCTTTTCTGGAGGTATTTAAACACAGGCTGGGTGGCCACTTGTTAAGGGTTCTCTGGCTGTATCCTGTTTTCCAAAATGAGTGTGTGGTCAACAGAGATCCCGCTTATGATCTGTGGTCCCAGGTCAAATCAAATGCCCCTCTATCAGAAGTGTACTTGATTTAAATTTAGTCCAGAATAGTAGGTGGTGGAAACGCTTCCCTATAATAATGGAAAAACAGCATTTTTTCTCCTGTAACTTTTAATAGAATGTGTATGCTTTGACATAATGTACATTGTTTTATATTTAGAAGGCAAACATTCTATCAAGTATGACAATGTTTATAATGCAACTTGATTTATCTCATTTTGGAGTAATCCCCGGCGTGAAGGCTGTTTGCATATGAACATGTCAACTCTACCTTCTGGGAGCACCTCTTTTTTCTTCAGGTAACATAACTGAATGTTGCAGTACTATGGTCTTTAAAAAGCTAGTGTGTTAAGGACATAGAGATCACTGCAAGTTGTTGGCCTGTGGGCTGGGAAATGGTTGCTGGGTAGCTGGGTTTGCTAAAGCCCAGCCTTATACCTGCCAGCCTGACCTTGCCCTAGATAAAGAAGAAAACTGGCAGACTCTTTTCAGGGGTCTGCCCTGTGCAGTAACAGGTGTGAGCATTCCTCCAGTGGCTTGATGGTCATGTATGATACTGCATACACATCTACTGTGGTTTAAACAGAAAACCTTATTATAACTGTTTTAGATATTCTAATATTTGAGTTCTTTAAAAGATAGGTTAGAGGCTAATGGAGGGGAACTGCTTTCAGATGAGGGACCAATTCCCTTTCAGTCTTCTGTGCACCAGAGATTGTGCATGGGATGCCCTTGGGCTTCTCCTAAAACAGCAAAATGGGGAAGAGGTCTCAAAAGCCTTACAGGGGTGAGGCCTTTAAAGCTTCTCTGCACCACTATAGTGGGCCCTTGGTCTCCACTGGGGTTTGGTTCCAGGACCTCTTGTGGATACTAAAATCCATAAATGCTCAAGTCCTATTAAATACAATAGGATAATAAAATGGTGTCCATTGTATAAAATGGCAAAATCGAGGTTTCCTAATTGCAATTTATACTTTTTTTCAATATTTTCAAGCCATGGATATTAGAATCAGTGGATAAAAATCAGTGGGTATGGAGGGCCTACTGTACATAGAACATGTTGTGTATAGGATCTGGTGCTTGAAGGATCATCCTATAGAGAGAAAAAGTGCTAGCTGAGCTTCCTCTTTTTACCTTACCTGTAACAATACAGAATGGTATACATAGTCTTCAATGTGCAATATTGATTATTGCTGTTTAAACTCTGGGTGATTTGTATTGTTTTATTAGGGTCACCTGATAAAGCCATGCACAAAAATGGCAAAGAATTGTACTTGTGAATTCTCAGTTTGGCTGGTTAGACTTTCAGAACTTCCTGTTAAATACTAAAGTATGTGTGGAACCAATATACTGAGCATTCACCACTTGAAATTGAAGAATTTAGTTCCTTAAAAAGGAAAGTGTGTCAAATATTTATTGTATTTACTGTAGGTGGTGATGGTACAAAGGAGAACAGAGCACGAAATGCCTGTTAACTATACCAGGTAGGTGCCTGTCATGTCTTTCAAATCTTTCTAAAGATGTTCTGAATGCATACAGGTGAAATCATTGTTTACATTAGATCTTATGCCACATTAGAGATAAAGGTTTTGTATGTCTGCTGGACTATAGCTTAGGAAGAAGCAAATTGGGCCATGTGCACCAGAGCTCACTTGCTGTGCTGCTTAACTTATTGGTTCATCTGTGTCTTCATATTTATCAGTTAACATATTATCATGTTTCTAACTGTTTCCTTATTTCACATAAATCAAGATACTATTTCCCCATACAGACAGGCCAAAATAAAGCTGCTTCAGGTCACTTTGGAGGTATGCTGTTTAAATGATACATGTGTCTTAAGAGTCTGGAAGCTGCACCAAAGCTGCGCTCCAGTCCTTAGGACTGTTATTGTAGCTTTGGTGCAGCTTCCAGACTCTTAGGACGCATGCATCATTTAAAAAGCATACCTCCAAAGTGACCCGAAGCAGCTTTATTTTGGCCTGTCTGTATTGGGCCTATATCACCAATGCTTATCGACTTAGAAACTCAAAGTGGAATAAAATCATTCAGGTGCGAAACAGATGGCCAAAAGGGGGTGGCTTAGAGCTGCCCTATGTAGGCTGGATTGGGGCCACATCAAACAGATGTGCAGCCCTAATCTAGCCAGCTTTGGCCCCAAATAGGAGCGCAAAAAATCCACTTCTATTTGGGGTGGAAAAAAGCCGTCCCTGTGCCTCTAGAGCTGGCTTTTTGTTGGCTCCCGGGTAAGTGGCATTTAAACCACACCCACAAGCTGGGTAGAAGCCACCCAGTGTCTAATCGCTGGCACGGCTTTTGTCTAGCTTGGGGTGTGGCACGTCTAAACACCATGCCCCTAAGCTGGCGTATCTGTTTCGTCCCCCAGTTCCTGTAATATATGATTTAGTTCCAAAACATACTGCAGAAATAATGCAGTTTGAGGCCACTTTAACTGCCCTAACTCAGTGCTCGGGAATCCTGGGAACTGTAGTTTATTGTGGTACCAGAACTCTTACAGAGAACGCTAAATGTCTCACAGAACTACAGTTCTCAAATGGTCTCAAACTGGATTACTTATGCAGTGTGTTTTTGACCTTAGAATAGTTTCTTTCTTAAGACCAGTGAGCTTTGAAATAAATTAGATATACATAGACAATATATGGTTTTACTTGCTTAGTTTAGGGCTGCCAGCTAATTTACACAACAGGGATATTATTTGAATTACTGGAGGGTGAAGAGCAAACAACACTTTTTTTTTTTTGATAGATGTTTATGTCAAGCCTGAATGTAAGAAATTTAGTGGTTACCTTGTTACTAGTGCTACTTGAGGGAATAATGTGGTTGATGAGGTTGAACTGAGCAGTAGTTCTTCAGTCAGTGCCTAAAGAACTATTGCTGAGTTCAGTTTGAGCTGTGCACTCTATCATTTCATAGGTAGCATATTAGTTTTGTTTACCTTTGTTAATGGGGTGCTAAACTAACTGGCCACCTTGGCGCAGGGAGCCCTTGTGTGTCGTCTTGGAATGCCCTGTAAAGGTGGCCAACATTGTTCCTCAAAGCCTGTGTCTGTTTCAAGAGTACCTGCAAATTATAAATGTAACCATGCAACTCATGATTGGGGTGGACCATTGGTTAGAAGCTTTGACTAGAATGATCCAAACTAGAATTCACCAATGTGATGCTCTTTGGGTGATCTTGGACAAGGTACTATCTCCTTTGAGGAGGGAGTATGGCATAGTGGTTTAAGTGTTGGACTATGGCTCTGGAGACCAGGGTTCAATTCCCAGCTTGGCTATGAAACCCACTGAGTGACCATGGGTAAGTCACACTTTCTCAGCATCAGGGGAAGGCAGTGCAAAGAAAACCCTGTGATAAGCTTGGCTTAGGACTGCCATAAGTTGGAAACGACTTGAAGGCACACAACAACAACAAACAGTCTCTATGGCTAGCTGCATCACAAATTGCTATGAGAACAGTCTATACTGCTATCAGTTTGTAGGAAGTATGAAATTTAATATACCTTTGAGTAAACACTGCAGTTACTTCCCAGCTTAGTCAAGGACTGCTTACTTGCCCTTGCTATTGTATTTTATTTTCAGTCACTGTATCTAAAGAAAAAACTCTTGATGTGCAAGTGAGATTTCAAAAGTTCACATATTGGACCAAGAATCCACTATGAGGCTATAGTTGCTCAACTCTGACTTTGCCTCATTTTGTTGCCCCTCCTGTTTAATTCTGTGAGAACTCACCCTGTTACACCCAAGGCAGAAATTGAGTAGAATTATCCATCCTTGGATGATGGTATATATTGTGACTGTGAATAAATCACTGGTCTAACTTCCAGTCTGTATGTCCAGATCAGTAGTTTAGAAATGCAAGCAGTGGTGGGTAACTCTTTGTATTGAACACTATGAATGAAATTTTTATTGATAATAACAATAAAAGATATCTCCAATGTTATTTTAGAAAGACATGTGCGTCTTTTAAGAAAGTTGAGGAAGCACTTCAAGATTTTTATATTTCAAACTGCTGAGTTATCTTTTGCTCATTACAATAACTGTTAACACTTACTTTCCAGGTAAATGCTGATCAGAGAACAATCTTCAGGTACTGCATTGAGAAGACTATCATTATATTTCATTTGTGATATTTTTTTCCTGATGTAATTCTGGATTAACCTTAGCAATTTAATTAAAACCTAATTTTCAGACATTATCATGACTTGTGTTTTTGAATGTTTTACAAAAAGCACATATCTCAGTTTTTATTGCAATCAAACAAATCAAGTTCATTGGTTTTTTGTGGGTTTTTCGGGCTATGTGACCATGGATGCCGGCCATGAAAGCCTTTGACTTCACACGGTATTCATTATTTGTGCTAGTCGCCATTTTAGAATGTAGCATCTACGTTGTCAGATTATGCTAGATGTGGCATCTCACTCTGCCACTAGAGGGGCTAAAGGAACATGAAATGGCTTCTACATTCTTTTGTGCTTCTTCTGGTGAAAGTAAGGTCTTGGAATTGCATTCCAGGAATTGTTACATTAATGGTTTTCATATGGTAGCAAGCTGTACCAGAAACAAACCATAGACCAAACATTGTGGTTTTTTAACAACCATTTTAAAAGTCTGGAGAAACATCTCTTAGCTTTCTCTCAGCATTCTCTTTTGATTATGAGCAGCGACTTAACTGCTAACATCCAATTTCTGTCTGCTAATATATAAGAAGGAGAAGAATGGGGCAGAAGGAAATGGAGGTGTATGGTGTGCAGGGGATATATACTGTATTTTCTGGTGTATAAGACTACTTTCTAACCCAGGAAAATCTACTCAAATGTGGGGGTTGTCTTATATGCCGGGTGCAGAAACGTCCGAGCTAGACTGGTCACAGCATATGGTAGGGGGAGATCAAAAATGGCCGCGGAGCTCTGCTCTGGACCCCACAACAAACTCCAACTCCCAGAATTCCATAGCAAAGAGCCAGACCTAGAGTTAATGTGTTGCCAAACCGGGTTATTTCTCCAGTGTGGACGCATCCACAGTTCTCCTCTTTCTCCCTCTGGATCCTGTCCTTTATTTCATGCTCCTGTGCTCCTCGGGTTCACAGCAGCAGCAGAGGAATGCAAATCTCGCAGCTGCACCATTATGCAAGCAAAGCAAAGGCAAAGCAGTGCAAGGCAATGGGGAAAGCGGAGCCAAAGCCTCTCCAAATGGAACGTGTGGGGCTCAGGCTGGAGGGGAGCCTCCTCTTTTTCCCCTGCCAAGTCCTGGAAGGGGAGTAAAAAAAAAAGAGGCCCCTCTCTGAGGCATCTCTTAGCCTTAACATGCATTGGAAGAGGGGTAGTCTTATACGGAAAATATATGCCAAACTCTAACTTTTAACTGAAAAAGTTGGGGGTCGTTTTATACACCCAGTCGTCTTATACACCGGAAAATACGGTATCCCGAAAGCCTTACAGTTGTTGTAGATATGAGTTCCATAGTGCTTTTACCACAGTTAAGAGGCCTAGAAACATAACTTCTAAGCTTTGTATTTGGGGATCACATAAAGGCTCTAACTTACAGTATTACATGACATATGCAGACCAACACCCCAACAATCACCATTACTTTACATTAAACATTCATGTGGTTTTAGAAAGAGATGTGGCAGTCTTTCAGTATATGAGACATTGATAACTAAAAAGTATGTTATATGTATTTTTAAAAAAACATGGAAATGAATCTGCCACTGAGAAATGGCTTTTATACACCAGAGTAATACAGCAAAAGTGTATCTTCACAACTTTCTAAATCGTATTCTGTTTTGTGGCTTGTTAACTGGCCCTCGCCTTTAGCTCAGATAAGAGTTGTATGTCCTTAAGAATGCTTAATCATGCTAAACCACTGGGATTGGGCAGGGCTCTTTGTATAATCCGTTTTACATTATGTAATGATCATTCTGGCATGTATGGTTGGGAGTGCTTGTACTTGCCTAAAAATCACATGCTTTTCAGTTGATAAAAACATCCCTTGATGTGCAAATGCATTGAGCAAGGGATATATTCCTTAAGGCCATGAACCAACTGTTTAGAATATGAACTGTGCTTGTGAATATATATTTGCTTAATGCATTATGCAGCCCAGAAGTAAGAATTTGTGTATTTTAGAGTAGGTCTTTATTTTTATTTTTTTTAATGTCCTACTTTTTCCCCAGTTCAGGATTCAGGGTGGCTTACAGAGTTTAAATATAGCTAAAATAAAATTCACAGCATACAGACAATCCAACATATTGTGCTAGGCCCATTCCCCATGAGCAATTTGTCTTCATGGGCCTGCAGAAACTAAAAAAGGTTGCTTGCCTATGGAAAGATAACAAGGAGGATGCCAGTCTGGTCTCTCTGGGAAGGGTGTCCCAGGACCTGGGAGCAGCCACCAGGAAGGCCTTCTCCTATATTCCCACCACTTGTACATGTGGGATTGGTGGGACATGAACAGCACAAGTGTAGGGTAAAACCAGTCATAGTTCCTTCCTACTCAGACTTCTTCATGAGCTGCTTACTGAAGTAGTGTAGGAATCAGACAGGGAATCTGCTTCCATGCCACTGCTACTGTATTATTCCATGGGTGGCAAAAAATGAAGGGATATTTCATTGAGCCCAGATTACAAAGGTGTTGTCCCTTTGTCTCTTGAATTCTTGACTGAGCTGTCTTTCCACTTCCAAGTTTTTCTTCTGCGTAGCAGGCTTTAAATCAATGCTTAAAATAAAAGCAAGTTGTTATAATCTGACTCCTATAACAAGACTCCATATCTGCACTGAGTTGTAACCTGCCAATCAATCCTGCTTGCGTGGGTTGTTTTTACAAGATGTGGCTGTAACATTCTTTTAAAAAACCTTGCTTAATTTAGCACAGTGTTTGAGTCTTTCTGTTCAATGTTTTGTACCTGTACAATGTATTAGCTGTATTGGAAACTTTGTACCTAACATACTGACATGTTGCAGTAAAGTTAAATACAGGTACTTGCTTCAATGAAGAAGACACTTCTTACATGGCCTTTAACTGAAAATTCCTGGGCAGGACTCATCCAAGCTGGTAGTTCCAAGCTTGTTTTTCCTGTTTCATAAACTAGATTAATTTACATCTTCCTGTGAAATGAGCAGGAAAGGGTAAAGGACTAGAAGAGGCTTAAATAACAGCAGTTTTCTTTTTGATGGTGTGACCTTTAAAGGTCAAGTCTTTTAGTGTACAAGCATAAGAGCAAGCTAATTGTGCTGGCAATGGGTCCCTTTAGCAGTAGCATCTTCTTACTCTGCCTCTTAAAGTGCTGCTGAAAAAGTCATACTAAGTCCTACCTCCTGAACAAATGTGGTAAGAATGCCAACTTTCTGGGGAAGGAATAAAGGCATGCATAGGATGTTTTTGTGGAATTCTTACTTGAATATAGGTAGATGTACCTGCACAAATTCCAAGTTGTGATACTGTTTCATTTGCTTAGGTAGGTTTTGTGTGGAAGGAGATTTTAACTTGATATTACTAACGTATTCAAAAATAACATAGGAGAACTTTGTTCCACTGTGAGGTTTTCTGTCTGTATCCATTTTGTAGATTACTGTGGTGGTTTTAGTCACACACTACTATAATTTCTGCATTTCAAATTAACTTTCTAGCAAAGTTAATTGTATACATCATTAGAATGTAAAGGTGAAATGATATGATATGTTTGTCTATATTGTTTAACAAAGAGGCTGTGTACCTTAAAACATTTTCATGAATTTAATGTTAATCCAGGCGACTTGTCCATGGAAGTCAATATACATTTCATGGTGCCATAAAATGGGTCTCCATTGTAACAGATTAACACAACTACTGTATATACCCATCTATAAATCGAAAAATTTAAGCCCAAAAATGGGCTCCAAAATCCTAGTTGTGGGGAAGGGAGGGAAATTGGAGGCTTGTGTCCTCCCCCCCCCCTTTTTTTTTTTTTTGCAAGCCCTCAGCCTTGGGGAAGAGAGGGAAACTGGAGGTTTGTGTCCACATTTTGCATGCCCAGTCTGACCCTTGGGAGAGGTCCAGAGAGGGAGAAGGGGGGAGCGAAGTAGTGTTTCCCCCCCCTCCATTTAGTTCCTTTGTTACATGCCCCTGAATTTGACCCTCAACTTACCCATGGGTCATATCAAAATCTATGATTTTGCCCCCCAAACCTGCCCTTGACTTATTCATGAGGTTGACTTATACACTGGCGGGTTACAGACCGCCAAATAGTACGTATACAATACGTACTAGGGTTAGGAAGGGAAGCACCGCCCTAACCCTAATACGTATTGAATACGTACAAGATGGGCGCTGCCATCTTGACGTATCGGACGCTGAGCATCCGTACGTGTCTCGTCCTTTGTGACGTAGCGAGTGCACCCCTGGCGCCTCGCTACGTCACAAAGGCGACTCAAAAAGAAGCTCCATTTTGGAGCTTCTTTTTGGGTCTGCACGGGAGCCGCGCCGTGTGGAGGCTCCAGCTCCCCCGCGGACCAACTGGCGGTGGCGGCAGACCACCGCAAAGCGGCGGTCTGTAACCCGCCACTGATACTCAAAAAAGTTCACTTTGTGTATATCCTAACCCCATGTGTAACTGACACATAACTACATAGTTTAAATTCAATAGTGGACTCAAAAAGATCCTACACAGAAATGCTTGAGTGTTCCAATGTTTAATTTATTAGAGAAATTTATATCCTGTCTTTCAAATAAATCCCTAGAGTAGCTTACTGTCCAAAATCAAAAGAAAAAATGTTTTTGACACAGCAGTATAGTGAGAGGATCTGAAACCTTGCACCAGTCAGATAATGACATGTTTCCTTCACTGTCTGCTGATTTCCTAGCTCCTAAAAGATAGGGCTAAATTAAACCCAGACAGGTTGTGCACTTCTCACTGGCACAAAGACATACTGCATTTTGACACCTATGACAAGACTAAAATCTGGACTTCAAATTAAAGGAATACAGGAGGTGACCCCTGGGAAGTAACTCCAGCAGCCCTATTGTCAAATGACTTCTTCACTTCTGTTGAAACAGACCAATACAGAGATTCCTCTTTTAGCCCGTTATGTGCAGTCACAGGCCAAGTGACAACTGAATGCATCCTGTCCCAGCAGCACATGGACACCAGAGTTGGAACTTAGCATTTTGCTTTTTTTTTCCCCAAGCCTGGACTGTATATTGCACAATTTGGGCTACAGTCTCGACTGCAGGGACTTTCCACTCCAGCTTCTTGTCCTGTCTCCAGTGCACAACTCGTGTTGTGAAGATGACACCCCATACACATATTGTTAGCTTGGCTGCAGTCCTTTCCCAAAGCCACACCTTAATGGTCTTGCAGGGGTTTCACATCTCTTGCTGGTATCCCATTTTCACCAATTCTAGGCCCAGCATAATTTGAACCTAGCCATGACACCTAGGTTTCCTCACCACGCTGAATTTGAAGTTCCTGTTC
Organism: Sceloporus undulatus; assembly: GCF_019175285.1. NCBI lineage: Eukaryota > Metazoa > Chordata > Lepidosauria > Squamata > Phrynosomatidae > Sceloporus > Sceloporus undulatus. The sequence goes on along the minus strand of NC_056523.1, from coordinate 135,325,508 downwards.
CTGTTCCTGTACAGTTAACATAGAAGGTTAGAATGTATTTCCTCAGGTTTTTGGTTTGACAGCCAATCAGCATAATCTAGATCAGTGATTTCCAAAGAGGGAAATGTGCCTCTGGGAGTGATGAATAGATCCAGGGGTTGGGTGAGAGAAAAAGAGGGCAGTGGGAGAGCCATCAGTCAAAGTATTAGTGCGCAAAAAAGTCAAGGACAACCAATGGCCTGTAGGACTATGGTGGCAATGAGGGTTGCATGAAACTTGTTTTCAGAATCCCTTAAAACCACATGCAACCTCATGGATTGCTTTGTGTGGTGGTGGCTCCCGCATTTCACCTAAGCAAAATCCTTTAGCTGCATTTTAGCACTAGTAGCAAAGGGAGCAGTTGGGAAACTCACAAGGCTCAGGTGCAGGGCATCATTTCTGTGGCTTAGTGCGGCACCATTTTGGGACAGAGTGACTGGAGCAAGGATTTAGAGCACATGGTGATGGAGGAGAAGCTGTGGCACAAAGCTTAAGCTGTATGAGCTTTGCTGGGACTTCGCTAGTGGGTTGGAACTGCACTGCTGCTCCTGCTTTCTTTCACCAGACAGGCTATGAGAAAAGCTAACAACAAGTATCAATGTTTGTGGGGTGGGGACACCTGTAGCTGTGTGGGGAGGAGTATATGCAGTTGATTCTTGAAAAGTATTTTGTCTTGATGCAGCTCCTCTTCCTTTCCCTGTTGATGCCAGTTTCCAGTCCAGAGCATGTAGCCCCTATTCATGCACACCAGCGACAACTTTCACTCCAGTGAAAAAGGATTAAGAATCTTTTCTCACTAGGGGGGGAGCTTCTCCCTTTGCACCTGGTCACCTTGGGAGCAGCAACTGGGCGGACAGCATGACACCGGCGTGGGGGCAGCGTCAGGGAGTTCATCATGTGGATGCCATGCCCCCATTCTGCCCCGACACTGGCAGTAAACACCGGTCTGTTTAGCCCCTAAGTCTTTAGCTTGGTTATTGTCTTTCCTTTCCATTTTTAGAATTATAACCTCAGTGTGATAAACTCCTAGCATTTTACAAAAAATGAAATGGCAGAAGTAATATGTATAAACATTTTAAAACCAATCTTATAAAATGCAGAAATTCAGAGCAGTCCAAGTGTTTCCCTCATCCAAAGAGAAGCTTTTGTACAAGCGCTCAGCATTCATCAGATGTAATCGCATGGAAACTGTGTAAATAATTACATGGAGCATGCAAATTGTCTTCTACTTAAGCAACTTTAGAATTTTTAATGGAGCAGCATTTGCTGCTTTCAAAATACTTACACATTAGTGTAGATATATAAATCTGTATCCCCCCTCTTTTTCTTTTCTTTTTTCCCCCTCTGATACAAATACTGGCTCGGTGATGCTTTTCCTGTCAAAAAGAGCCTCACCATTAAGAACTGGCTCTTTCTTCCAAAGATTAAAAAAAAAATCGACTCCACATTTTAAAAAAATTACCTTTGAACATAAAAAACAGTACACTGTTTATATTATGCTAAGACAAAATGTTTGTCCAGGTTTCCAGTACAAAGGTTTTTCCTGAATGGGTAAGAATGGCTTTTGTTGTCAAGTATGCTTGCCTAGAGCAGTGATTTTATCTGTTTGGATTAATGCCACGTGTTGACTGCATGCACCAAAGAAGAAATGTCCACTCTGTGAAAGACCAGTTCTTTAAAAAAAAAAAAAAGATCTTCTCACTGTGGTAGTTACTTACATATATTTATTCTAGCAGTGTTGGCTGCAGCTTAGAGATGTGATAAGATTAAGGAAAAATATTTGGCAGGAGTTTCACTTTAAACTGAGGCACATTATTTCCAAATAAATATGTTTAGAAGAGGAGTAGACGTGTTACTGTCATCATGCTGGAGTGCAGTGTTAACATAAAAATTACTGTGTTATATGTAGCTGTGTTCTCTAATTGCCTCCTCTTTGCTGAAGTTGCAATTTGAAACAGCAAAACGGTGCAAGGAGAGAGGGACTGCTGAATCCTTTTCTGATATTCCCAACTAAAACTGCCTGTTCCTCTCAGTCCCCAAGTCTGTTTGTTTGTTTGCATTTTCTGGAGCAAATATACAGATGTGTCCAATAGCAGACATATTATATGGAGGCAAAGTATTCAGTGTGGAATAATATGGCTAAAAAGCTCTGCCCTTACTTCTGCTTACTATATCTTCAGGGACTGCATTTTATGGGTGGGAAGTCTTTCCCGCAGGAAACATCATGACACTGTGCATAATGTAATTTAACTGTCTCTGAATACAAGAAGTGAGGTGATTCAGCAATGTAGCTGTTTTGTACAGAAAGATACATCCTTTGACACATCAAAGGTTAATTAATGTTTTATGTTATAGGTATGTGTGAACCAGAGAGCCAGCATGGCATAATGATTTGACTGTTGCACCACGACTCTGGAGACCAGGGTTTGGTTCCCAGCTCAGCCATGGAACCCACTGGGTGACCTTGGGGAAAGTCATATGCTCTCAGCCTCTGGCAAGGCAATGGTAACCCTCCTCTGAACAAATCTTGCCAAGAAACCCCCATGACATGTTCTCCTTAGGTTGGAAATGACTTGAAAGCACACAGCAACAGCTTGCATGAACTAGGATCCATTGATATCAAATGAAAAGGTCTTCAAGGTAGGTGGAATGTACATAGAGGGTGCTTTCAGATGAAGGATTCATATGCTACCAGTCAGAGCACATTACAACTCATCCATCTTTCCTTCTGTAATTAGGGTTTTCTCTCATTAACAAAAGGACAAATCTATGGGGAAACATGGGAGGGTCACAAATGGAAGATGATGACATATGGACCCTTCCCAGCCCCAAAATCTATACATGAGGCAGGTCAACTGCAGGAGGAAGCTTCTCAGAGCATTCATAGAGAAGGACAAAAAGTAGAATCCTACAGTGGTTCCAAACTGTCCTGATGGGAATCCTAAATCGGAATCGTGATTCAGATATCTGAAACATGAGGTTTCCCATTGGCTTGGACTGGGACACTAAGGCTGTTGCCACACCAGAAATAATGCAGTTTGACACTGCTTTAATCCATGACTCAGCACTATGGAAATCTGGGATTTGTAATTTTGTGAAATATTTAACCTTCCCTATCGGAGAGCTACGGTGTCGCAGCAAGCTACAAATCCCAGAATTCGAAAGCATTGAGCCATGGAAGTTAGAGGTGCCAAACTGCTTTATTTCTGCCGTCTCGCAGCAGCCCAAGATGCCTAACACATTTCTTTTTACATACATTAAGGAAATTTTGAGATATGGTAGTCCCTTCAGAGCTGATAGTTCTTGTAGATAAGAGACTTTGTGCTAGCTATTTTAAATGGATTAAACATATTTCTTTTACAAAAATGTACAGTTCAATATTCAGTTCTGCCAACATCTGTGTGATATGTGTACTACTGACTGATTGATTGTGGGAAGGAAGAGGCAAAAGGGAGAAAAGTGAGGGCCCTTTCTTGCTCACATACAGTCACTTTATTGGCAAATAATTTTAATACAATGAGACCAACGGCACTAGATCTCTGACAAACATGAACAAAGCATGTCTGAGGCTTGGCCTCCCTCATGAGCTTGGATGTTCAGACACACTGGTTTATTGCTAGTGTCACCAGATTTTCAAAATAACAATAACGGACAGATGAAATTCATGACACGCAGGATTGGCAATCAAAAAGTGGCTATTACATTTATTCTACTTAAATACTAAATGGAAGTATTAATTTCAGTTCACTTAGCCATGTGTTTGTAAAATTAATGTATTCACATTCCTAAATCACATGACACATTGCTGTCTTTATGAAGGGCCATCTCCCAAAAATATTGGATTTTATTCAGTCTATAGAAAAAGAAAAGCTGTCCAACCCTCAAACCGCGGACATTCCTTATAATAGGGGGAAGTCTATTTGTCACATGTACGCTCAGGATCCTGCTGTCTGGTCACTTCTTGTTTGAGGGGAAGGGGAAAAGACCTGTTCGGACCTTTTTAAAAGATCATAGTCCGCTCCCCCCCCCCCCCCAAATGGCAGCATAGTGTACAGTACCTCCAAGACGGCTTTGTAGACCATTTTGAGGAACCATGTTTTGGATCCCCAACATTGTTGATTTTGTGTGTGCCCCCCAGCTCCTGCAGGTTGCTGATACATCCTTCCTTCAGTAGTTGTCCATCTGTTGCTTAGACTGACCACTATGTTCACGTTAGAGATGGAAAGTATCACTGTTCACAGTGGATAGGATCCCCAGAATTACTCCCTTCCTTGGGTTTCCCTCTTCTCTTCTAAACCCACTATCCATGTTCCTCATCTGCTTATCCTGCTTAGTCCTCATGGGGCTGTCTGGGGGGCGGATAGGGCGTTCTCCATTTGGTTGGAATATGGACACAGTCCTACCCAATCCCAGCTGTGTAATGAGATATTACTACACGTGGTTTTTAGGGGGAAAGCGGCTTTGGTGACACCGCACGACAGTGTCTCCAACTTATAGCTGCTATGTCCCGAAAGCATAGTTAAGGCATCCTTTTTCATTGATGGGGAAACCCATCAATGAGCTCACAATTGCACTCCCCAAGAGTGAAACACTGTTGCTGGGGCAGGTGAGATATTGACAGGAATATGGTGTCAGTGTCCTTTTCTCTCTCCCTGCCCTCTCCCCCTTTGGTATGTCCAAGCAACCTGCTTCCTTTTATTTATTTATTTATTTTTCTATTTTCTTTTTTAAAAAAAACAACAACCCTAAATTGCAAGTGCAGAACTCTGGAGTAGTAAGGGGGAAAATAAATTTAAATTAAATTAAAAAACCAAAAGGCATGCTGGGTAGGGCATAGGGCAGGGAGGCAGAGTTCAGGGGGAGTCAGGAAGCGCGCAATGGCAGAAGCAGCCCCAATTTCACGATTGCAAATATGTGTAGTAATGGCTATTATACAAACAAGTAAAATTTCATTTTCATTGACAAGTGCGGTTGTAGCAAGAATGGGGCTTGTGCAGTAAAGCCCATAGTCTCCATTGATTTCTATGATTAGCTCTTCTCAGGATGTATTACGAAATGACCTGTCCAAATAATGGGAATTCCCCACTCTGTATGCTTTTAAAATCTGTAACTTCCTTCATCCTCTTCTAGTTCTTTCTGTTCCCATGCAAATAGTCAGTTTTTTTCCTCTCATTTGGGACATTTCCATCTATAGGTTACATCATGCTAAAAATTAGAAAGCACTGTGCAGCTACTACCTCTTTTTTAAAAAAAAACTGGGGGAAAGTTGCTAAGGAAAAAAAAGCAATAGCTGCACAAAGTCTTCCAGCTGCTAGGTGAAGAGCAAATAAGTGATGGAAAAAGAAGAAAGCACTGTGAATATAGGACTGGTAGTGTGTGAAGCCCCTGTAAAATTCAATGACAGAATAACAACAGTGGCATGGTTAAAGTCAGGGGCATCACTGCAGTTGGTACCACCTAGTATGGCGGGGCAAACTGGCTTAGGGTTGCCATAAGTTTGGAAGAAGTCTCATGTGGAATGCTTCAAGGTTCTATCTCCAGTCCTTTGGCACCACATCTGTTCTCCAAAATTTCTCAAAAATGATGGCAAGGGATTCAGAGAGTTCATAGCAAATGCAAGAAACACAACATTGAAGATGTGTTAAAGGACAGACGTGTCAAATAATCAAGTGTCTGTTTGCAAATTACTTGTTGATCAGTGATCAGTTAAGAATCATCCGTTATGTTATAAAACCCTGTAATCTCAATTCAAACCAAAAGTTGTTGTTGTTGTTGTTATTATTATTATTATTATAGTTTATTTCTATAGTGCTGTAAATGTACACAGCACTGTACATGCAAATGATCAAATCAATAAAAATAAAACCTGCCAATGGCGTACAATCTACAAAATAGGTATAAAACAATAGGTAATAATATAAAATAGAATTGGTTAAAATAAGCAGGCAACAATTGAAAACAACAACATCAACTATCCAATCAAAAATCAGATAATCACACAGTGCCTGGGAATGCTTCCCTGAACAGGATAGTCTTCAACTCAGAAGTCAAAGAAGTGATGAGCTGTGCTTGTGGGGGAAGAAGGTTCCAGGACTGAGGGGCAGCAAGTGAGAAGGGATGAATCCAGGACAGGGCAGTGGAGATCCTAGGCTGAGACAGCAGACCTTGACTACTAGAACAGAGATACGAGTGGGAATGTGAGGAGAAAGAAGTTCAGATAAATAAGGAGGGGCCAGCCCACGCAGGGCTTTAAAAGTCAGGTTTCCACTTAATATTACCCTGGAGTCTTTCTTTGAAGTTCTTTCATCCAAATGCATTTATCTTAAGATCAGTAACAAAATCTCCTGGGAGAGGACAACTCCTAATTTCTGAATATTGCCAAATCCATTGCAAAACATTGCTGGCCAACAATAGCCTGTATCATGTTGGAATATGAGCAACTGAATCAAATCTTTGATGTTGCCGTTGGGATCATTAGGTTCTATAAGAAGGTAGGATGGATGGATACGAGGACAGAATTGGCATCTTGCCATGTTGTAGTTCAGGGAAGGAAGAAACGTGGTTTTATAGATAATATGAGATTGCAACTCCCATCATCACTCACCATTAGCAAACTGAAAAGGGTGGATGGGAGTTGCAATCCCATGAGGGTTAGAAAGTCACACATTCTCCATCCATTGTAGAGTCTGGGCCATTGTTATGTGAACTGTTGATGACAGTGAGCAGCCATTTTAGGTTAAAGGGACTACAGTTACTGGGTGTGTGGCACTTCAGATATGCTGGGGCATTACTTGTGTTCAAGTGTAGTGTAATAGTATTAGGCTTACAAAAAGATAGGGCAGGATTCTAACCCCAACCACAAACTGGCTTATGGTGAGCCAGTCACTATTTGTCAGCTTGGCTGCATCCGCACAGCAGAAATATAAGGCAGTATTCTATGTCTCTATAGCTCCTACCTTTCTTTTACTTTCATACTTGTAGAATCTAATTTCCACCCCACCCCACATCTGAAACATATCATGTTCTGGAGGACAAAGGAGAGCAGAGGTGACAAATGGAGTGTTTTAATGCTACCCAAAGAATTGTTTTCATGCTAAGCTCTTTTCTTTGTCTGCAAAATATGTCCTTGCATAGGAGAGAATGTGTTTGCCATAAACAGTCCAGCAGAAACTGCCCTGTGCATCAAGGAGTCCTTTACAAATCTTACAATGGATATAATATGGAAAGCACTAGGCAGTTTGGTAAAATGCAAATCTACAATAAATGCACACAATCTATCAAGGAGAAATGTAGCCAAGGATTTCATTAAAATTGCTGTGATATTTTTCTATCTTGAGTTGGTTTGTCAGGCATTGTGATGGTATTGCTTTGGCTCAGGTATGCCAGAATTGCTATCTGGGTCAAATAATGATAAATAATGATAAATAATAAATAGGCTGCCATTCTAGGTTAAAGGACTTGCTGGATAATAGCTTGTGCAGGCCTAGAGCAGAATCATAGCCACTCCTAGCCATGGGGTTGTTTTCAGAGACAATTCTGTGTTAGTCTGTTGAAACATAAAAAAAAGAAAGGGAGGGGAGGGAGGGAGCCTAGCAGCACCCTTAAAACTAACTGATTTATTTTAGCCTCAGCTGTCATGTATTTCAATCCACTTCCCCAGACCCACTGATGGAGTTAATATTAAAAAACAAACAAACCACGTAGTGCAGTGTCATGATTATGAGGGTGGGCTCAGAGCATCATAGAATACAGAAAGATGCAGTTTGTGACCCTGCTGTAAACTTTCAAAGGTTTGCAGGAGATGATGCAAATCTGTCAAGCTGGCAGTAATCTTGAAGTGTGAAAACAATAAATCTACGTACTCAGTTTCATTGAAGTCAGTAACATCTTAAGGGAGAAGTCTGCTGTTACACATGTAGTTGTGAAAACATAACTATAGATATGTGCACTGTGCCAAGAAATGATTATCTCTGTTCGCATCTTAGTTGATGGATTGGAATTTGTAAATACATCTCAATTCAGCTGTTTCTATTTTTACTCTTGCCTTGAAATTTCTTTGTTATAGAAATGTTATACGAAGATTCATGGTAGCATATCCAGGGGGTTTGAAACATTCTGTCACCGAATGGGATTTTTTTGCCATTTCTAATACAGTATCAATATCTAATATCAACTCTTTTAACCATATGAATGTCAACGTTAGAAACTATACACTGTGCAGGAAGAGGAGGAAACTGTCTTTTCAGTCACTGAATTTATTTAGTTACATAACAATTATTTATAATTAATGGTAGTTTTCAACAATGCTTGTCTAAGATCTCCTGTTTCTCTTATCTTCCTTCTGTTATCTCTTGCCTCCTGGATCCACCTTCTGCAAATGGGTTCCTGGAGCCTTCCCTCCAGGAAGTATTATAGGGATATTGCTACACTGATGATAATCATAGTAATAGCCTCAGTATTATATGGAAAATGCCCCTATCTGGAAGAAAGCCAGACAGAAACTTTGTTTTTACTTATTAGGAAAAATATTTTTGGACACTTCCTTTTTTGTTAGTTTCAATCTTGTGTGTTATAACTCTACAATGCCTGTATTTTTTTCCTTCCTCAAATTATAAATTTGTGCTATTAAAAACACAGTTTGAAAATACAGGAGTACTAAGAATTTTCCCTGAGAGCAATTTTTGGACTTTTTCCATTTAGTAAACAAACAAAGTTTTTCTTTCCAGGTCTAGAGTGTGATAAATATGGCTGTTGTAAATTTAGCAATTTCTGTGGAGCCTTATCGTGCCCAAACCATCTCACAGTTTGACGTCAGGCACTGCATTTTGTTTTCTCAATAGCACTGACCTTTTTTTGTTTTATTTTTTAGACGCTTCCAAGGAGATCCAGTATACTGGCTTGTTTTTTTCCTGAAACATCAGAAATGTATTAAGGCATTTAAACTCAGAGAGATTAAAAAAGAAAATATTTTTGTGATTGCAGGTTCTTCGATAACAGATTGTTTATCTAAAAATTATCATTATTAAGACTGTCAGATAAAGAGTTCTGGAAGAGTCTTCCCAACCTAATGTCCTCCAGATGTATTGGACTACAACTCCCATCAGCCCCATGTAACACGGATAGTGGTTAGGAATAATACAAATTGCCATCCCGCAGTATTTCAAAGGCCAGAGTTTCTCCATCCCTGTGTTAAAGCCCAAGACCTGCAATGATGGACTCTATGTTACTTTTGGGTATTGCAAATCTGTGGTTAAGATTTCCTTGGGTAAGACCAGCTCTTGATTCTTGGAAACTGCACTCATCTCCTGAAGAATAATTGTGTCTCAGCATGTAGAAGAATCATCCCACATCATGAAATGTGGATTTGGATTCTCAGATTTCAGTATTAATAGAAATATGATGTGTTTGGTTGTGATCCTGAGAGTGATGTGTTTCTCTTCTTTTGTATATTCCCTAAATTGGGGGATATCCATGTCGATTTGTCTACATTTTTTCTCCTGTAACGCCACCATCTTCTATCAGCCCAGGCCTCTAGTCTGAAAAGCCATTAATATTTTCCATTAGAACAAAGTACAGATGTTCTGTGGGCAAGGGTGGGCAAACAACAACATGTCCTCCAACTGTCCCAACTGGGCAGGGACGATCCTAATTAATCCTCTCTTTTCCCACTTTTTCAGCCATTTTAAAAATATCCTAGTTTCTCTCACTTCATCCCACTTTCCTCCTTTCTCCTCAGCTTACTTTAATAGTTGCACACTGAGTTCAGAGTGCAAATGCAGTTTGTGCTCAGATATTTCAGGGGGGGGGAAGAGCAGAGAATGTGGCAAAAATCTTGCCCTTCCCTGTAGACTCGGGCAAAACAAAACTGCTGCAGCCTCTCTTTGCTTGTTTCTTCATCCTCAGTAATGACTTTTGCCATCCTGACCACACTTTGATGTTGCTGGGTACACGCTTCCAGATTTTCATCTGTGAAATATGATATCGGTTTGTATGCTTCATTACAGGATTTACTTTTTTATTAGAGCCTTAAGTCTTGCTAACCAAAACTGCAAAGAAATATTAAAAATTCTCCTGATTATCTCAGATTTACTTCTTTTCAGATATAAAATGTAGATTCTAGTGGGAAAGGGAGTCATTTTGCTGTTGCTATTTATGGAATAATTGAGAGTTTGAAGTCCCCACTAATCTGCAAGTTACCTATTTGTCTGTTCCCTGGTTTGTTGTGTAGTTAAGTGTTTCTGCACCTATTTCTATTCCTTCTCCTTTTCACTTAATCATCCCAGTGGGAGGCAATATTCCTAGATCATTAATGTGTTTTGGAATATCTTCATTCATGATAATCACAGCAGGGCTTTCCTGGTTTTGCTCCAGTTGTAGAATGAAGGAGATTTCACTCTTTGCTTCATATCCATGACTTTGCACATGGATATTTGAAAAAGTAGGTAGATACATGAAGCTACCTAATTTGAAATATACTGGTCCATGTTCCATCTAGTCCAATTTTGCTTATTCTGACTGGCATTGGGTTTCCAAGTGTTAGCCGCCTGAATTAATGGCCTACATGCAATTATGAGTCCCAGACTCCCAGTTAGTCCAGTTGCATCTGAGGAAGTAGACTTTAGTCTACGAAAGCTCATGCTGCCAACTTCTTTCTTCCAGTTAAATTCAAAGATCCTACAAGATCTCTCTACATACTGATTCTACATACTAGCCTGGTTATATCTTTGAATAGTCCCAATTAGATTAGATGCATTGAATCAATGGAAAATTAGCAAGTGAACACTTATGTAAACTGCAGAAATTAAATGGGCCAGCTGTACTGGGGAACTAACAACTGGATTTAGGACAATTTTTTTATCAGAATTGTTGCTCATACTCAGAAGCCAAAACCTAGTTGCTCATCTTGATTAGAGTTTGCTGTTGTTATTGTTATTGTGTGCCTTGAAGTTGTTTCTGAATTATGGCAACCCTAAGACCAGGGACGTAGCCAAGATTTTGGGGAGGGGGGGTCCAGACTAAGTGCCACCATTATAATGGGGCTTGGGTGCAGCGGCACAGCAGCACACACCATTCATTGTATTTAACAGAAGGGGGGCAGACCCCACGGACCCCCCTCCCTTGGCTACATCCCTGATAAGATCCTTTCATGCCTGTTTTCTTGGCAAGACTTCCTCAGAGGAGGTTTGCTTGATTAGAGTAGACCCATTTAAAAATAATAGAGTGAATATACCAGCCAAGGGCTCAAGCTTGACTCAGGCTGGCATCTTTCCGAAGTCACTAAAATGAGTACCCAGTTTGTTGGGGGCAATTATCTTACACGTTGTAACTGTTTAGGGAGTGCTTAAAAGCACTGATAAGTGATATAGAAATGTACTTGCTATTGCTATATGAATGTTCACTTATTGATTCAGCTATTGATTCAAGGGTCTTATCTAGCTGGGATTAGCAATTGGACTAAAGACTAAATAAATACATTCAAAATACTTTTGATGCAAGCTGCGCACCTGCTCATATTTCAAGAATAACAGTAAATGGGTACATGTATGGTTTTCTATATGCAGGTTTTCATCTGATGCCTAGAAGATCTTAGCTGATACAAGTGTATTGTTGTGAGCCTGAAGATGGAAATAACTGCTCATTATTTGTGAAGTGTGGGTTAATCAGTTTCAAGGGTCTGGTTAACCCCAGGCATCAAAGACCTGGGGCCTCTTGAGACACTGATTTCAGTCCTCAATTGTTCTGGCCACTTTTCTTTAAGCAATCTTTTAAGCAATCCTTATATTCTGATAAGCGGTGTTGTTGTTGTTGTTGTTGTTGTTGTTGTTGTTGTATTAAATGATTTCTGGATGTAAGCTTGATTTAACATATAGAACCCATTCACAAAAGAAAAAATAGACAAGCTAGCTTTGGGCATTTAACAGCAACAGTACTGAAAATGTAGAACAGGAAACTGATCCCACCACATCACTAGGGAAATCCAGGCATGAGAATTTAAATTCCTTGAAATTAGTTCAAAACAATTTGTTATGATTATTTTGAGTGCAATGCCATATAGTCCTACCTGGTTTACATGAAGCTGAACTTATCCTAGTGTATGTGAGGGTGTGCACCCATAGCTTTCGTGGGATTCAACTCCTGTCCCAGAGTCCCCAAATCCAGTTAGTACATGAGGTTTCAATTTGCTCAAACTGTGAGCATGGCCTATACTGGCTTCCTGGATGACACACTGTGAATCCATTGTGCCTCCACCAGCATGTTTTGCATGACTCTGTATCTGCAGCTGCTCTTTACCAGATAAAAGAAGGGTCTGTTCTTGTGCCAAGCTTTCTATTAACTGCATTCAGTAATGTTAATGAGCGGTGGGTGGTTGAGGTGAAAAGAGGGTACTGCTATTTCTGCAATACCCTCTCCCCTTATTATAGTAGGAAAAGTTCTGCAAAGGAACAGCTGCAATGGCCAGATGCCTTAGCATTTCTTCACATAAAATAGAAATTGTGTCAATTTAAATGCACACTTGAGATATTTGCTTGTACAATGAAACTGGAACAAAGCCACTAGGCAACTCCCTCCTAAATAATTGCAAAAAGTTGTTTGAAGAATTAAACAGAAGAAATTCTGTTTAGCTCAGGTACCTGCAGGAAATATTTATCCTAGATAATTTTGTATCTGGCACAGATAGTTTGACTTGCAAGTTACAAGAGAGATCTTGAGAAGGAATTGCTATATGAGTGTATATAAATTGTTTTTTTTTTTAAGTGGGTAGTGTTTTTCTGAAATGTCACAGTGTTGGTTTTTAAAAAGTGTCGGAGATGGCAGAAATGGATAAATTAACATATTTATAAAGAGATAGACTGAAAGAATTATCTGAGAGATTTGAATTTATTTGTGGAATATCTAAAAAGAACAGAAGGAGATTTAATGAGAATAGGGTTTGAGGAGTGAACATTGGGACATATTATAGGAAATGAACAAAAATATAGATATTGTGTTCCATTTTGTACATTCATAGAAATATAAATTGACTGATATTTAGTTGATATTTATCGTGGTTATAGAGGTTAGAAATAATTTAGTGATACATTTATGTTTAAATTAGAGGAAGTAAACCATTAAGAGATTAGATGGGTTTGAATCACTTGTTTTATGGCAAGTAAGTAGGACAGATACCCTTCCTTTATTATCAAAAGAAAATAGTTGGCTTCAGATCCAACATTCACATTCACAACAGAGGAAAGGAAAATTACAAATCATTGATTTTTATTTTTTTTAATGAATGAATGAATGAATGAGTGCACTGGTTGGTTTTAAAATAAATAATGGACTAAAATTATTTGGACAGCCATTCCTTTAATATTTAAAGAGCTGTAAGAATAAACTGAACACAGCTGGGAAGTGACCTAAATTCCACTTGTTCTAAATTTCATTAGAAAGTGGATTTGTTTGCCTGCCAAGATTGTGACCAAGGCTGTTTGCCGCTTGTAAGAATGACTTTATCAGCAGAATTCAAAAAAGTATACAGTTAACACTGCTTGGTCTGGTTTGCTTCCACAGCTTCAGCTTTTAAAATTGTGCTTGCCAGTGCAAAATAAAGACTAGAGGCAGAAGTACTTGCACAGGCTGCTTATACTGGATAAATGGAAGTGGATTTGCTTTGAGTTTAAATAAACATCAGCCTTAGTCATTCCCATCTATGGGAAGTGCTTACCCATCTCCCACTCAATATGTCTGCAGTAAGGATGTGTGGCATAAACAGAATGTACCACGGGATGCAACAATAGCTGTGACCTAATTCAAGGGCATTGGCTGTGTGCCAGCCTCCCAATAATTCCTAAGGTTCCTGTCTGATCTCTTACCGCAGCACACCATGTTAATATTTGTGCTATGATCATCCTTTGTGACTTTAGGATCTGTTCAATGAATAGGAAATTCCAGTTTCAGACATCAGACTTCTATAGGTATAGTGGTTGCAATTTATTAATTTTCCCAGTCCTTTAATTATGTCACAATAATTCTTAATTATTTCTTAACTAGTGTCCCAGAACTACTGGTAATTGCACTTTTGATACCAGTAAGATTTGGGTTGTACCAACAGAAGGGATCTTGTATATAGTTTTATATACTGTATACTGTATATATAAAAGGCAGGTTGTACTGATTTAGAATGTACCACCATCTTAACAAGATTTGAATGCATTTGCTACTGAAAGGGACACAACGTTTTGTGCTGCATGCTAAATATACATTCTTTCTCTGGAGGTAGACAAATATATACTAGTTTATAATAAGTCATCCATGGCTACAGGATAGCATTTTTTGTGAATCACAATTGTGAATTATGAGTCACAACAACAACAAAATCACATGCTATCTTGTAGCCATGGGTAATTTATTATATTGTGAATTAATTGTGCAGTGACAGATATGCCACAGCCACTATTCATTTGCAGGGGGAGGACAGAAAGTGATGGTGATCATTATTTCTGTTTCCCTTCTTGGCAGAAAGGGAGACTCAGGGGTAAAACAGTAGTGTGAAGAAGTGGCCAGAGGCCATTCGAGCCCTGATTGGGCCGGGAGTATGGTGACCAGATGGTGGGCCGTGGCAACAGTCTTGAATGGGCCGCTGGCTGGAGCAGGTTTCATAGAATCATAGAGTTGGAAAAGACCACAAGGGCCATCCAGTCTGGGTATCACCTTCACCAGATAGGCTTTCAAAGTACTGCTGCTGCCATCTTAGTTGTCGCTATCTTTTATTGGAAGCATTAAATTGGGGTCTTCCCTTGACTACTACATCTATATTTTTAAAAAATGTGCAGTCACCCTTCACATATGCGGCTTTGACTTTTGTGGATTTTATTATTTGTGGATTTGATTTTCTATGAATCTCTAGAACTCTGCCGTTCATTTACCATAGAGCTGCACTGGAGGACCTAGAGATTCCTAGAGGCATCCTCTAGGCATTTGTACTTCCTCCAGCATGATTCTACAGTCAACTTCTGGCAGATATTGACCATAGAGTTATGCCTGGGTGTTCTCTCAGGTAAAAATAAAAGTGAATTCTTATTTGTGTGTTTGTTTTTTTCATTTTCATAGGGGTCCTGTGCCCCTAATCCCATCAAATGTGGAGAGCTCACTATAGTTAGGATTGTTCCTGCCTGTTCTCAACTGCATTTTTTTCTAAGTTAATTTAAATTGAAATGTGTTTAGAAAAGCAGGATATAAACTTTTTACTGCAAATAGCAATAAAATCTTTAGTGTCGTTCCACCTATCACAGTGGTTGCTGAGTGCTTTGACCTAAGCATGCTTGAAATGTGTTAATCATCACAAATCTACGTTGGTGCACACACAAAAACTATGGAGTGTGTCATTGTCAGTAAAAGAAACAGTTGCCTCTCAGCTGTTTCTTTTCAAAGTATCGGCTCTAGTTATGAGACATAAGTTTAGCTCAGACGTTGGTGCTGAGAGTGCTTTTCAGGGCTCCAGAGCTCTATAAGCTGTGCAAAAACAAAATCAAAAACAAGTAGGGATTTTTATTTCATGTGTATAATTTACGAAGGGTCCCGTGTCCAGTTTTTCTTGTGCTGGGGAACATCTCCACTTCAGGCTGAGAACATAGAACTGTATTAATAATTTCTTAGCAACAGTTCAATAGGAAGCTTTGAAGTGGAATTTTACTGTTATTTCCCCTCCTCCTGACCATATCCAGTTCTATTTCAGACTCATTCATTAGAATTCAGTTAAGATTATCCTCCCCCCGCCCCCACTCAACACACATATATATCCCTGACGTAAAAAGCCTGTTTATTTGTCCCCCGCCAACCCCTTTTCTGAAAACCCTCAGGCTTGGAACAGCTGACATGAGTTGCTTACAAGGATGTTGTATTTCGCTGGAGAAACCACAAGAGGTGATTCACACACACACAAAAATCACATGCTGTCTTGTGGCCATGGATGATTTATTATACACTAGTATATGTTTGCGTTTCTCTAGAGAAAGAATGTATATTTATCGGGAAGCACAGAACACTGGGTCCTTTGCAGTTGCAAATGGGTCCAAATTTTGTTAGAGTTGTTATATATTCTTAAATCAGTACAACCCAATTCCTGTTCCTCTTCAGAATTTATACTCTCATTCTGAGACATTCTAACACAATTCTAGAGCTGGAAGGTCCTACAGTTTTCCCTGCTGTGTAGGAATACACAACTAAATACACAACTAAAACACTCCTGAAAGATGCCCATTCCGCCTTTGTTTGAAGACCTCCAAAGAAGGAGAGTTCCTCACCTTCCAAGACAGTCTATTGCACTATAGCAAAGTTGTTCTTAATGTTTCAGAGGAATTTCTTTCTTTTCTTTTTTTCAGAACAATTCTCTATCACATTTCTTTACATTGCCCAGCTTTTCATTATCAACTAGTAAAAAGCAGGAAACATATTCATGCTTAACCATGTTGGACATAAAGCAAAGTAAAACAAAATATAGGTCTGTGACTCCAACACCATCATCCTCCCCCTTTTCTTCTCCTGTATGATTTTTACACTTTTTTTTTTTTGCCTGATGAAGAAGCCAGTGGAGCTTCAAAAGCTTGCATGATGTGTTTTGTGCAGTTTGGGAGGCCAATAAAGTTATCACTCTTTTGTGAATTTTGGATTTTGCTTTATTTTGCTGTATGACCTGAACATGTTTCCTGGATTTGAAGATGACAGATTTAGTCACTACAGAGGAATTAAGGACTAGGACTTAACTCTTTGAAGTTTCTAGCTCCAACAAAGATGAAACATTTTTTTGGACTATAATTGGCTGAGTTACCTATGCAGTGCCTAAAGTTTTTTTCCAGATGTAGCAGTACACAGACTTTTTGAGAAATTCATGTTTTTTGCCTAAGAAATGGCCTGGGACTTCATCGAAGACAGAAACACTTGGGATCCAACTTACTATCCTTTGACTCAGTCACCACATGTCTGAGACAGATGTGTCCTCTACCTGCACTGAGATTCCTTCAGACCAACTGAACAACAACAGAAATAGCATCTAATACAAAATGTAGGTACGTGACTCCCTTCTTCTCCAACATGATTTTAAAATATCCTTTGCCTGATGGAGAAACCAGTGGTGTTTCAAACACTTGCACAATGTGTTTTGTGCATTTTGGTTGGGCAATAATGTATTGCTCTTTTGTGGATAGTAAAAGGCAAAAGGATCTTCTGTACATTTTCTAGGTAAACATCAGCCTGTAGTCAAGATGGCAGATGTTATTAATGGGGAAGGACACACAAGCTAGGAGAGGCTGGAGCAGTTTTGGGGGGGGGGTTGTTTTGTTTTTGCCTTACCCTAATGGGAAGGGTAAGTTTCCACCCCTTCCTCTCCTCTCCCCTCCTGTTGAAATACTCAAATGCAGACTACTTTTACATTTTGAACTCATTTTGCAGCAACTGAAGTAAACTGAGGTCAAAGGAGAAAAGTGGGAGGAGGAGAGAAAAACTGGAACATTCTTAAGAGCAGCTGAAAAAATGGGACAACAGAGGATTAATTGGGGCTGTCCCTGTCAAATCTGGATAGTTGGAGGGAGAGAAAAATTTGAAAGAGAATGGGGAATGGTGATAGATTACTTAAAACATTCAGCATAATAACCTATGTGAAAACATCAACATAGATAAGTTGATGATTTGAGAATTAAAAACATTTATAGACTGACACAAATCTTTATTTGTCTGTCAGATTTAGGAACATATTCCACATCTAAGACAAAGGACTTTCTTTAATTCTGGCATCCTATATAGAAAAGGAAAGGTTCATATAACAGAGTTACCTTAAATATAATTTGAAATCTGAGACTAAGACAATAATAAATAAATAATAAAAACTTTATTTATATACCGCCTTTCCTGTAGATCAAAGCGGTTTACAATATAGTGGGTATGTGACACATGTCACAATACAGAACAATAAAACACCTCACTAGTTACAATTCACAGTTTCATAAAATCTGAGCCATATCGCGACCATTAAAACCAACAGTTATGGGGGAAGTTCCTAACTTTTTGGACATCTCATGGATGATGATTTGTAAAGTAATGTAATGCATGGAATCCTGTAAAAGGAGGAATTTAATGGTAAAAATAATAGATTAACCAAGCCAGGAGAGGAAGTACTAAGTTTATGTGTTTGTCAAAATGTTTGTCTTTGATGTTTGTTGTTGGAATCTCACAATATTAATAAATAAATATGCTGAAGATATGGTGTGCCTGAGGCAAAACTCAGTGGGAGGAGATAAGAGAGTCTCCGTTTTTTAAAAAAACCTAAATTTTAAAATTTTAAATTAAAAAGTGACATTTTAATTTTAAAAATCTTTTTAAAATTTACTTTAAAAGCATCACATCTTACCAAATGTTCACTTTAACCACATGAAAGTATATACATGTAAATACATTTAGGCTATGAGCATGATAAGGTATAATTTGAGTTTTCTTACTTGTTTATGTCGCAACTATTACCATTTCATTCAGTGATATATGGGAATTGCAATTTATGAGTAACGTTAGTACAAAACAAAAACGCCATTATGGTTTGGTCTGGGAGGGCGTCAGTGGAATGTTTGACCCCATAAGCTCCCACACTGGTTGATGCCAACCATAGTGATGCCACTGCTCCCCCTGCCACACTTAATGCCTGTCACTTCTCTGTCCTTTTAAAAGTGCCAGCTTGGTCCTGCTAGTTCCATGTGGCAAGGAAGAGGAACAGCTGTCATGTGAGCAGGAGGTGGAAATGAAAATGAGTCTGGCTGGCACAAAGAAGAGCAACTATAAGAGAGCAGGAGATAGTTCAGCAGCAGGAAAGATGGGTGAGAAATGAAAGGGATAGGTGATGGAGGGATAGCAGGAAATGGAAAGTCAAGAGAAGTAGCAGACAGACACAGAAAAGAGGTGAGAATGGGGACTGTAAAAGGAGTGAGTTTAGGTAATAACGGTGGGATCCTCTGAACAGGGGGAACAACACACTTCACTAGCCCTGGCATTCTGCCGCCTGCTTTTCACTCATGCACAGGTCATAGATTTTACATCTTGTGTTGTTTTTTTCTAAATCAGTAAGGAATAATTTTATGATAATGGGTGGAAATAATCTTCACAATAACTGACAAAAAGAGGCAATTAGAAGAGGCTATTTGAGAGGGAAATGATCACAAATCCCACAATTTTGATAGACTGGATAAAGGACAGGATCTGCAAACAAAATCTTCTCAATTAAAGAGTTGTGAACTCTTATTATACAAGTCAGGCTGTTGATCCACATGCCTCTATAATTCATTCCATTACTTTTTATACCATGTAGTAACCTGTTCCTGTTACTCATGATAGTCATGGAAAAAGTGAAGTCCTTGTATATTCCTTGTTATGTTGTTCATTGCTCTTTCTTTATTTCCTGTTGCTTTTTTTTGGGGGGGGGGAGAAGCAACCATTCAGAATGACAACAGCGTGGACAGCACTTGAAAAACCCCTGTCAAAAGGCTTCCTCAAATGCCCTTCAAATAACTAGAAGTGCTTTTACTTCTCAAAATCTTTTACACATGACTGTTATACCCTTGTTACCCAACTGACAATAAGCCAAAAGGTGTTAGTTTTGGGGGGCAAATTTCTACCAACTCCTCTCTCCACTTTACCCCACGTCAGCCTTCCAGATTATAACAGCCTCCATCCATGGGTCTTGGGAGTAATGAGGGTGGGGGTCACAGGTGAAATATATCAGCCTGCATCAGCAAAAGGTCAAAGAGTGAAATACGCCTGGATGCGAGCTATTTAATAATCTGGTACCCAAATTCTTTGGGCAAGTCACACTCTCTCAGCCTCAGAGGATGGCAGTGGCAAATCCCGTCAGGAGAAACTAACCAAGAAAATCACATAATAGGTTCTCCTCAGGGTCTCTGTAAGGCAGAAATGACTTGAAGGCACACAACAACAAAACCCAAATTTTAATTTCAGCATGAAAATATGAATTTATATGACCAAATCTCACATTTTTACAAAACTTTTAATGATTTGTTTTAGAAAAAAAGAATACTGAGACTGGCATTTTGCTCAGTTTCTGGGAAGTCCTCCAAGCTTTCCCTATTGATGTTTTTATTTCTGTGACATCAGCAGAAACTCTGCCCTTTCAGAAGCCTTGTGAATGGTGAATGACAACATTCACTGCAGTTTTGTGACCATAAAAAACCGGTAGTAGTTTGTCAGCTTTGCAGAAGAGAGAGGTGGGACAGGCTTACCAAACTTATTGTCATCACCTGGCCTTCCTAATTAAGAACATCTATGAGTCAGGTTTGGGCCTTGGACATCTATCAGCGCTGGTCTGCATAAAAATTTGAGCAATGGCATATTGACTTTGGAAGGTGAAGTCCGAATGCTGGCAGCAGAATTCACTTGGCTAACACTCAGTTCCTTGCGTTTTAATCTTCCCCCATGCCTTTAAAAAACAAAACAAAAACTGCAATGCGTAAATGAGGATGGTGACGCTGGTGTGACCAAGCAAGAAGTTGATTTGGCAATCATAGAAGTGATATGGAAAGGAGGAAAAAGAAAAGGCAAATTCAGTATTACTGGTTCTTAAGCAATAGATTGAATACGAACTACAAATATTGTGATAGCATTGTTAAAGCTACAGCACGCCACATTTAACACATCATATATGGTCTGGCGCGAGGGTCAAAAGTAACGCGCCACTGTAAAAGGGAGATGAAAAGTACAGCGCGCCTTGGTATACGCGGGGATCCGTTCCGGACCCAATATCACAAATCCGCGTATGTCAAGTCCCATTGTCCCCAAGGCGGCGGCGGTGGCGCCGCATTGGGGACAATTCCTCCCTCCCCTTCCCCCCAACCTTTCTTCTCCCCCTCCCTCCCTCCTTACTTTTCGTCGCCAGGGGCTCCGTCGCTGCTGCCGCCGACGCCACCACCGCCGCCTCAGCCGGGGAAAGGCCGGGTGGGGTTTTGGAGGCCAAGAAGCCTCCAGCCTGCCACCCGGCCCTTCTGTGGGGTGGCGGCGGCGGCAGCAGGAGCCCAGCGCCAGGGCCTCTTTGGCCCCATCCGCCGCCGCCACCGCCAGCACTCGTGCAAGGGCCAGGTGGTGGGCTGGAGGCCTCTGGTCTCCATCCGCACTCGGCCCTGCTCGAGGGCAGGCGCCGCCGTGGCGGAGTGGGGGCCGAAGAGGCCCCAGGCGCTCAGCCTCCTCCTCCTCGCCGCGGCGCCACACGGCTGACGGGGGAAAGGCCGGGCTCGCTCCTGGAGGCCTCCGGAGCAGCGCCCGACCTTCCCGTCGCCGTGGCGAGGAGGGAGGCCTCTGCACTGGTCTCCACGCCAGAGGCCTTCCCTCCGCGGCTACAGCCAGGGGAAAGGCCGGGCGCTGCTCCTGGAGGCCCCGGGCAGTGCCCGGCCTTCCCCCGTCAGCCGTGGCGGCGCCGCCATTGGGGACAAATCCCGGATTTGCCATGCGCGTATGCTTAAATCGCGCATGGCAAATCCGGTTAAGGGGACCTGTTGTAAAGGCCAATTAAAACGATCATAAGATTGGAGCACTTTCTATAAAATGAAAAGTTTAGTTTTGGGGAAAGAGAGAATTGTGAGGGGCCAGGATAGAGGTTTCAAATCTCAGAAAAACCCATGACTGATGACCTTGTTCTACAGCAATCTTGTTTTGGATATCATAGCAGTCAAATACTTTTGTTAAATGTGAGCTTTGCCTCAGGGAACCTATCTTGCTCACACAGAAATCTGACATGAAACCTATATAACACTCCGTGTGCTGGCTTTAGCAGTATAGCACTATATCTGACACAATTTCAAACATTTTTGATCTGAAGAAGTCCATTTCAGGGACTCTGTCTAAAATAGAGGCACCAGATCTCATTGACTTGAAGCAAAGCATGCCGGGTCAGCCCGGTTAGTACCTGGATGGCCCATTCTCTGACTCAGTGTTGTTAAATATATTTTGAGAAGAAACTGGTAAACCACTTCTTGTTGTCAATCTTGCATAAGAAAACTATGAAAGTCATGGGTCCACAATAAGTTGACAGGCAACTTGAGACACATACCTACATACATATTTGCAGGAATGACTACATAGTGAGAATTTTTCTTACTAATTCCATACGTAGAGCAAATTACAATGCTTAATCAGAACATTTTAAATAAAACACTCTGTAGAATTTCCAACAAGACACTATGCGGGAGACAGGCGAAATTTCTTTCATTAAGTTACATTTAGATTCATCCCGCGCAGTGATTGAAGTGTCTACCACAACTGTGGCATGATATTTATGCTTCCCCCATTTGGATAAGGCTTATCTTTGGCTTGGATAAACAACAGCCAGATTCCTGAGGGTCATTGTTTCAATTTCCAAATTTCATTCTCCTTGTATGTTTTTGCTGGAAACAGGGAAAGCTATCCAAGCTTGGTGGCTTGCCTTCACAGTATGGTGAGATATAGTGTTTGTGAGGGCTTAGGTCTCCTAACACTCGGGCACAGTGGGTGGCCATAAGTCTGGACCTCCAAACTGGGCCCTGTCGGACAAAATTTTCAAATGGAGGGCGCATTTTTTTTAACGGGTGCACACGAACAAAAATGATTGTTTTTTTTAAAACTGTTAATATAATGCATGTTTCTAGGCATGATCAAAATGGAGGACCATTTGGGCTTCTTCTCCTGACAGATGACAGAAGTAGGACTCCTTTGGCCAACACCCCCCTCCCCCATTCCAAACAGACAATTGGGATTGAACATGGCTTACTAACATGGCCCTTGCATATTGCAGAGCTTATTTGATAACCACACTCTTTGGGTTTCACACTGAACCAGGCTATGCATACTGAATAGGTCAAGGGGGTGGAACAAGAAGTGCGGGGCCATCAGGCAAACGACTGCAGAAGTGTGTCGTGGAAAGGACGGGTTGCCCCCAGCGCGCAGGGGGTAAAAAAGCTAGAGCAACGACAGCAGCACGCAGAAGCGGGATATCGCACACACAAAGCATAACAGACAGATAATAACTCCGCGTAGACTACCCTCGGTGCTACTTTTATTCCACAAACCCTTGATCTAAAACACTACTCCTCCTCCTTCTTCCTCCTTTCCTCCTCCTTTCCTCTGCCCCTCAGGCCCATAGGAGGAGGAGGTGGGGGTTGCCTTGGCGCATTCACCCGCCCGCGGCAAAGACAGCAGGCAAGCAGCCACCCCACTCGCTCTTGCATGTGCTGCGACCGTGCTCGCGTTGCTTGGGCCGGCAGGTGGAGGCAGAGGCAGAGGTGCCTGCATGGTTGGCCACTCCTTGACCTCTCCTTTGTTTCTCACGAGCCGCGTGGCCTGGAACGGAGCGGAGGAGGAGGGGGGTGGGTGGCGCGACTGCGTGAGGAGGCGGGGGAAGGTGGGTTGGCGCTGCACGGGCCCTGAACCAGGGGCTGGGGCCAAACCGCCACCGGACCGGGAGGGGCCCCAAAAAGCGGATTTGTCCTGGGGGCCGCCGGAATATGGCATCCCTAGCACAGGTAAATATATTAGTTCCTGGTCTAAGTATTAGCTGAGAAGCGCATCGATTGTCGCTCCTAATCTCTTCCAGCCTTGGTTTGTTACGCTCCCGTCGTCAAATAGGCTTAGAACAGCTTCTGCAAGTACATTTGTTTTTGATTCTTGTTCTTACACATACTATGATGGCCTTTTCATATAGCTTACTGTATAACTCTCTCTAATTAAACCTCTAGCCCAAATTGATCCAAAATCTGCGACTTTTACGTCAGCATGTATGTGAGCAGCTCTTAGATTTCCCCTGCATTTTCTTCCTGAGCAAGAGAAAGAGTCCTTGGTGATGATTGATTGTTTGTTAACATCCCTCTCCCCCCACGGACTTCTCTGTTCAGAGTGAGGCTGAAACATGAAGATCTATTGATTCTGCTTCCCTCTTGCTTGGACCCATGAAGGAGACTCCAAGTTTAACTCACTATTCATGGGTCATGCCAAATCCATATTTTGGCCAAAATTGCCTCAATTTATACATGAAGTCGATTATATTAATATATATGTATTTCTAAGCGTTTGGTATACTGTTTTTTTCTTAAGGTAGATGAAATTAAGTCCGCCTCACCATGCGGGGGATCCGTTCCGGATCTCGAGAAGGAATTCGCCTATGTCAAGCAATGGAAACAATGGGGTTGTGTGTGGTGGCGAGCGGCGTGGGCCGGGGTGAACGGGTGGCACGCCTTCATTGGAGGAGGCCGCCCTTTGCCCCGCACAGCCCTTGCGCTTGAGGCGTATGCTCAGGCCGAGTTGGCGCCCGCGTATGGCCGCCCGTATGGGCGGGCGCACGTTTCCATGACTACATCATGGTGATTGCTGGTGTCATATGCAAAGAAGGCCAGTGATTGGAAGTGGTTATGAAACATATTTTATTTATAAGTTTACTACCGATTTGACAAGCCAATGTTCCTATAAGTGAATGGAGATCAGATCTTTAATGTATGTAAAATACTGTGGAAGTAATGCTTGAATGCATTTGAAGTCACAAATTTCTGAGGAGCTAGGATTGGAACCCTCTATAACAGTGGACCCGGGATACGAATTCCAGCTTACGAATTTTTG
>NC_056523.1:135258098-135299995 GCF_019175285.1 Sceloporus undulatus | reverse complement strand
CTCCTGCGCATGCCCGCGCCCCCTCCCCACCTCCCCGCCACCTTCCCCCACCTCCCCGCGCTCCCGCGCCACCCACCTCCTCCTCCGTTCCAGGCCATGCGGCCACGCACAGGAGGCACACCGCCTCCTCCTTTGCTTCCTCCACACGGCCGCGTGGCCTGGAACGGAGGAGGAGGAGGAGGTGGGTGGCGCGACTGCGCGAGGAGGCGGGGGAAGGTGGGTTGGCGCTGCACGGGCCCTGAACCAGGGGCTGGGGGCCAAACCGGACCAGGACCGGGAAGGGGCTCCCAAAAGCGGATTTGTCCTGGGGGCCGCCGGAATATGGCATCCCTAGGCACAAGGTAAATATTTTAGTTCCTGGTCCAAGTATGTAGCTGAGAAAGCTGCATCGATTTGTCGCTCCTCATCTCTTCTTTCCAGCCTTGGTTTGTATACTGCTCCCAAGTCTGTCAAATTAAGGCTATTAGAAACAGCTTTCTGCAAAGTACATTTGTATTCTTATGATTCTTGTTTCTCTACACATACATTATGATGGCCTTTTTCATATAGCCAATTACTGTATATACTCATCTCTAAATCTAAAACTCTATGCCCAAAAATTGACTCCAAAATCCTAGGTCGACTTATTTACGGGTCAGCATGGTAATGTGATAGCAGCTCTTTCAGATTTCCCCATGCAGTTTCTTTCTGTCCTGAGCCAAGCAGAAAGAGTCCTTGGTGATTGATTGATTGCTGTTTGTTTAACAGTCCCTCTCCCACCCACGGACTTCTCTGTCTCAGAGTGAAGGCTGAAACACTGAAGACTCCTATTGATTGCTGCTTCCCTCTTGCTGCTTGCCTACACACACTGAAGGAGACTCCAAGTTTTACACTCGACCTATTCATGGGTCATGCCAAAATCCATAATTTTGGCCCCAAAACTTGCCCTCAATTTATACATGAAGTCGACTTATAGTTGAATATATATGCTATTTGCTAAGCCTGTTTCTAGGTATCACTGTTTTTTTTCTCTAAGGCTAGATGCAATATATACAGTCCGTCCGGATCCCTCCGCGTAAGGCGAATTCCGCCTATGCTCAAGCCCCATTGGAAACAATGGGGCTTGTGTGTGGTGGCGCGGCGGCGTGGGCACGCGTTGGGCGCAACGGGCGCGCACGCCCATTCAATTGAATGGGACGCGCCGCCCCTCCTGCCCCGCGCACGCCCTGCAGCTTGAGTGCGTATGCTCAAGGCTGCGTATGGCGCGCCCGCGTATGGCGCGCCCGCGTATGGCGCAGGTGCACTGTATTCCATAGACCTACATCATGGTAGATTTGCTGGTGTTCCATATGCCGAAAGAAGAGGCCCATATAGTAACTTGGAAGTTGAGTCTATGAAACATATTTTATTATACTATAGTCTTTACTACCAGATTTGACAAGCCAAAATGTATCCATTATTAAGATGAATGGAAGATCAGATCTTTTAATGTAATGTAAAATACTTGTTGGAAGATAAATGCTTGAATGTCACTCTTGAAGTCACTAAATTTCTGAGGCAGCTAGGATTGGAACCCTCTATATATAAAGGGATAATGAGAGTTAAATCTAGCAACCCCCTTGATTCTTGTCCTATTGTAGGAAATTTTGATGACTTGTATCTCTTGATTGTATGTGTAAATTTTTGGCCCCAAAAAGACATACTGATTGAAAGACATACTTATTCAGTCCAGTTTTCCCCCTTTAGGCTGTGGAGGAGTGGAGATTAAAGTTTATAATGAGTGAGTTTTAAACTCTTTTCTATTATGAATGAGTTCTAAACTCTTTTCTATTACACAAAAATAATAAATCTAACATTTATGAAACAGTATGGGGTGTTTTCATTTTTAGGCTCCTTCTTGCCTCCTCATTTACTTTAGGAATAAAATGGGATAAAGAACTATACATCTGAATAAGTAAACTCAGCATGCTACACATTTTATATAACCATTTATTTGTACATTGAAAAGCAGAACTGAATCATTTATATTGTTCAGCAAAAAGATTGCATTTCATATATTAATGCATTAAAGGCAAAGAACATTCACTAATATGAAGAACTAGTTTGAACAGCTTTTCCATAAAATGTCTCTCGTGAGTCCAGGAGGGGTAGAGAAAGGGACTGGAGTAAAATATGAACACAGCAAAGGAGGCACTCCGAGAGGAAGGAAACAGTCAATAGCAATAGCATTTACATCTCTGTACCACTTATCAGTGAACTCAGCACTCTCTAAGCAGTTTACAGTGCTGGGTACTCATTTTACTGAACTATGAAAGGATGGAAGGCTGAGTCAACCATGGACCCTGGGATTGAACTCTCAACCCTTGAGCTGGCCACCTCTTGATGCTATTCTGAGGAAGGGAGGAACTGGAAAAGGCAGAAGAAGAGGGGAGACATAAGCTTATTTATTGGTTTGAATCTTCAAATTTGGGGGAAAGGGATCCAAACAAGGATAAAGAAAAGATAAAGCCTTCTAAAAATCAATTGATTCCAGATTTACGTGTTTTGAGAATATGGTATGAACATTTCCCATACATACATTTGCCCCACTAAATTATACATGTATATGAGATTAACATATTAGGACTACATTTATTGAAACTCAGAGAAACAAAACAGCAGCTATTACATTTATAAAAGATTTATATTGAGGAGAGGTACAAGAGTGGTGTACACATACAAGAATGCTGATAGGGTGGCCCATCTCCCACACTGGATTGACTCTTACTTTGAATTTTTTTTCTTTGCACAAAGGAATGCCTTTCAAAGTCTTCAGTGTGGCAGCTTTGTTATTTGTTTGCAACAAAACCAATAAGATCTAGTTATCTACCCTTGCTTATCTAGCAGTTGTTGTTGTGTGCCTTCAAGTTATTTCTAGCTTACGGTGAACCTACCATGGGGTTTTCTTGGCAAGATTTGTTCAGAAGAGGTCTGTACAACCCATGGCCTGAGGGTGGTCATAAGTTGAAAGTGACTTGAAGGCATACAACAACAACAATATGGCAAACCTGCCATTCACAGCCTACTAGGGTTCCTAGATTCTGATAAACTAGTTTCTATAAACTGCAATGAACCATAAAAATCACTATTTTGTGACAAAGGGTTTGTTGACAGTGACCTTTGAGAATGATGGGGAGGAACTAAGGCAATTCCTGTACATTACAAGCTGAATCCTTAAATGCTAGTAGCCTGAGATGAAACTCTGTGAACGCTGTGACCTTACATAGGTCATGACTCATAGAATCATAGAGTTGGAAGAGACCACAAGGGCCATCCAGTCCAACCCCCTGCCATGCAGGAAATCCAAATCAAAGCATCCTTGACAGATGGCCATCCAGCCTCTGTTTAAAGACCTCCAAGGAAGGAGACTCTATCACCCTCCTCATTCCAGGCACAGTCTCCACTGCCACTAAATTATATACCAGAAGGCAGGAAAATCAGTATTATGATGTGTTTTCAAGTATGCAACATATGTACAGTAGATGTTGAGTTTTGCATTCCCATTTCCAGCTATTGAAAATGCAATTGGCTAATGCATTATGTCCATAAACAACAACCAGCAATATTAATATTAAAAACTTCCAGTAACCCACTGTTTAGTCATGCAGAGACTTGCTTCTGTGTTGTTAACAAGAAATGACTCAATAATAATATAAATACTGATCTTTTCCCTCTGTAAAAGCATGTGGATTATGTATATTTACTGTAGTTTCTTGAGTATCTAAGCAGCAGTTTTCAAATAGCATTCCTAAGAACAGTGGTGCTGATGGAAAGCCCAACAGGAATTGTCCTGTTAAAAGATTGGTAACAGATGATTTCACTTCTGTGAAAGGTGTGCTTGTTCATGGTGTTCAATCTTTCCTTGCAAAATGCAAACATAATCAGGTGCTGGGGTGATTTTGCCCGTATAAGGCAAGCAAAACACCTCTCAGTCTCCACCCTTTGATAACACAGAAAGAGACCTCTCTTCTGAAGAGTTGTGATATGGGACATGATTTACTCACAGTGGTTTCTTTTAACCATTTAGAAACTGTTGTGATGGTACTGGAACATGCAGTTTTACTGGATTATATTGTGATCACACTTAACCATGACACACTTAACCGTGACACTTAACCATTGGTGTATTAACTGAAGAAAGGGGACTTAGGCAGGATACAGACCGCCCAAAGCAGGCGGTCTCCCGCCGCCCTAGTTTGCTCCATGGGGAAGCCGCAGCCTCCAGACCATGGGGCTACCCCGCAGAGCAAAAAGAACCCTTAAAAGACAGGTTCTTTATGCGGCGCGCTTGTGACACCGCAATATGCCAATGGTGCACTTGCGGTGTCACAAGCGTGATGGGACATGCAGGCGCTAGGTGTCCGTCATGTCAAAATGGCGGCACCCATGTAGATTGGGCGCCGCCATTTAGAAGTCCTGGCGACGTACTAGGGTTAGGGAGCGTCTAAAAACTACGCTTCCAGGCAAACCTAGTGCGTCATCAGGACGTACTAAAAGGCCCATGTAAACAGGGCCTAACAAAACTAACCTGAAAGTTTTATTATCTCACCTACTTTTGTGCGTGTGTGAGAGAGGGTAAAGCAATGTAATACAGTATATAAAATACCTTTAATATAGACAGGCAGACAGAGAGAGACAGGCCTTAGGGCTGAGCCCTGGCATTAACATAATAATAATAATAATAATAATAATAATAATAATAATAATAATAATAATAATAATAATAGCCTTTTGCAAACTGGGGTGACCTGATGGAAGCAAGGAAGTGAAAGGGAAATAGCACAAGCACACATACACATGTAGCATTCGAATCTTACATAATAATAATAATAATAATAATAATAATAATAGCCTTTTGCAAACTGGGGTGCCTTGATGGAGGCAAGGAAGTGAAAGGGAAATAGCACAAGCACACACATATTCTATCTATATGTATCACCCTGTAGCAAAAGTTGTTTGCATAGTCTGTCAAAAATAAAAAATAAAAAGAGAGAAATCTGCCTGTGAGAGGGAGGCATGTTCCATTCTCTGCTCTCCCTCTGACTATCCCTCCCCTGAACTTTTGGCTCCATCCTCCTCCTCCTCCTTAGCCCAGATTCTGCCCTTGGCACCCTTTCTCTGGCTCCTTCCTTCCTTCTACTACTCCTCTTCGCCCGATGAAGGGGAGGCATGTTCTGCCCTCTGCCCTCCCTCTGACCTAAATCCTTCGCCTGAATTTGACCCGGGGCAAAGTTCATATTGACGGAACCCGTTTTTCCCCCAAAAGATACAGCTTTTACTCCGCTTTCAAAAGACACGTGCCAAGGGGCATTTGCCCCTGAATGGGTGTGAAAATCTCCAATTCACTTGTGGAAGAATCGGGGCCAATATGAACTTCCCGTGGTTAATCCGGGTTCTGATCCAGGGTAAAAGGTAGTCTGAATGGCCCCTCTGTGTGATCGGGGTTTTTTTGAAGCAATTGTGGTTCCCACTGGCAGCACCACTTTAAACTCCCCTGTCAATCATCTGACGTAAGCCCGGCTTGGAAATGGGGGGTGGTGGTGGTGGTTGGAGGCTGAGAGAGTGTGAGGCTGAGAGAGTGTGGCAATGGAGCAAGGCAAGGTGGGGAGAGTGGAGAAGAAGAGGAGGAGGAGACCAAGGCAAGGCTGGGAAGGGAGCTTGGGGCTGGGGAAGGGACATCGCCATGCTGGGAAGGGAGAGAGGAGGAGGAGGAGGATGGAAATGGAGGGCACTGGGACCCAGGGAGGCCTGTGAGAAGGATAGGGCATCTTTTCTTTTCTTTCTTTTCTTTCTTTTTTGTAAATACAATTAAGCGCTTAAGCAACAGAGTGGTTTAGCACATTTGCAAGTAGTTGCTAAACCATTCTGTCGCTTCATTGCTTAGTTTTATTTTATTTTTTTAAAGGAACCAAACATCACACCAATAATGATAAGACAGCACATGGGGGTGGGGGTGACATCTCCCAAAAATGGGGAGGGATGGTAAACAGTGTTCTGCCATTAGTTCCTCCCCTCCAGAATGCTACGACTCCAATCTGTCGTTCCCTCTTGCTTGACAAGCTTTGGAATAGTGTTTTTTCAAAAGAACCTCTTTTTAGCTGGTGTCTGGAAAAACCGTGTTTTTTTTTTTTTTTTTTTTTTTGCTTTTACCTCGCTTCTTCATGACAGATTCGATCACATTGCGACAGGAGCCGAGTTCAAATGGGAATGAGAGTCACTTAATTTGCTCAGCAATCCGATTCTTTTTATTGTGGGAATGGGACCTCTGTTTGTCACACTAAAATGAATAGAAAGTACCAGGTCAATACATGCAATAACAAAAAATGTATAATGATAATATTTTGATGCATCGCACATAATTGGTAGGTTCAATATATTAGGTGTTACTCTGACATTCTTTAGAATGGATAAAACTTGGAATGTATAGGGTACCAGCTAAACTTAGATGTAACAAGTTATAAGAAATGTACACCCGGTACACACCGCCAGGGAGCGGTGTCCTGGTGGTGATAGTAGTGCTCGGGACTATGCACCAACTGCACGGTCCCGAGCCCTACTACATGTGGGCGGCACCATAATTGCGGGGCACTGACCACACAAAGGGCGTATCTGTGACTTGTGGGCATCTGAGTGCCCACACGTCTTCTACAGTACAAAGCCCTATGATGGATTGCTCCAGGATGCTCCTTTTTTTGCTGTGCAGCGGTACCGCACTGTTTGGTTGCTGCGATAACACTGTGCAACCAAAAGGGACAACATTTCTCTGCCTGTCTGTCTCAGCCCTTAGTTATTGGTAACTGGTTTACTTTTCTAGGTAACAAAAAAGTAATGAAGTTATATTTGAAAGTCAGAACAAGTAGCAGCAAGGTTTTTTTTCCTAGTGTAATGGATCATGTTTTAATTACTTTCATAAGTTATTTTCCAGGAACACATTTAGAGACATTTAACAGAAATTTCCCAGTTTTATGCCATTGTCATATTAATCCTAAGATTTTGCCTCCTTCAGAAAAGTTATAGAAGGTAATTGGGGCAGGAGTAAAACAGCAGAACAAGTAATGTAATGAGCTACTCTCCAAGCACAATGTATTTATAGGTAATGACAACAGGCCACTCTGCAAACACATTTGAGAAAGTGTTTTAAGTTTTAAGATTGTTTTAAAAGTAAGTAACCGTTCAAGCTCTGGTAGCCAGTCTATGCCATTATCATCACAAGTGACATAGGAAATGGAGGGAAATTTGTGTTATACTTTGGAGGGGGCTGGAAGCAAAGGGGGCTATGGGTCTACCAACAGAATAGACAGTACCAACAGTATCCTGCCAGCTGTTCAGGCACTGTTCTGATACCTGCATCCAGTTCTTAGACCAAAACCACTCAGGTTTGCTCTACATACATACTGAAATGCACACTAGAATGACACCAGAGTGATACAAGTGCAACACAAAACTCAACCATGGTTTAGAATTACAGGAATGAACAGTACAATTCTCAAGATGATACAATTGTTTTGCACATGCAGAGATTGAAAGCTCTCTAACAATTCAGATCTAGTAACCTATGGCTTTCGAAGCCTTAGCTGGGTGGACAAGACTAAACAAATCATAATTTCAAATTAGGATCAAACTATGATCCAGACGTGAAATGAAACAGCAAACTATGGGTGGTCACTAATTGCAATTTCCAAGGGGATAGGAAGGGCAAAAGGAAGGACAGACAAAGCATAGTTATGTATGAATAGTACCCTATGTCTTACTGTAGAATTAACATGTAAGATGCTTTCACGAAGCATTGGCCTTTGCTTTTGTACTGCTGGGCCATAAGAACTTCCAGCTTGCCAAAAGTGAAATAAATTAAATGAAGCATACAAGCGTTTCCCTGTTTCTCTGCTTATTTCTTTTCTTTTCTGCTATGGCAACCGTTGGGTTGAAAATGTTTCCAAGCATTTGCAGCGACACAAAGAATTTTTTAGCACACGGTCTCCAGGGATATTGATGAGTGCCAAGGACATGGATTACATAGCACAATACACTGAGTAAGATGCCTTTTGGGTTCTTAATATTTAAAAGTGTAATATTGCTTTACAATACATAAGAGAGCTATGTTTTTTAAACTGAGAGAAACACCTGCTTTTCCTAAAGCTGCCTTCCAGCCTAGAAAGCTTATCAAGTTACTCAAAGTGATACTAAATGAGATACTGTACTAACTCACTGAACAGATGACAACAGGAGGAAGAAGCCTCTAAATCTGCCTAGGAATTTGAACATACATAATGTAAAAACAATAGTTTGGGGCATTTTGTTAGAGTATAGAGTATCCAGTGGTCCCTTGGTATCTGCTGGGTTTTCATTCCAGGACTCCCTGTGGATAACAAAATCCGTGAATGCTCAAGTCCCATTAAATACAATGACATTGTAAAATGGTACCCCTTATATAAAATGGGCAAAACCAAGGTGTGCTGTTTGGAATTAATAAATTTTTTCAATATTTTCAAACAGTGGATGTGTGAATCAGTGGGTAAAAAAAATCCATGGAAATGGAGGGCTGACTTGTATATTAATATAACCATAATATATGAATATAACAAAATTATTATTAATAATATTATTATTATTTCTTACCCATCTCTCCTAATGGATCAAGGAAGGGAAAAGTAACAGACTAACAACTACACAACCTCAGTTAAAAACACAAATCAGTTTAAAACAACAAACAAGACACATACATATTTAAAAATCCACCTTTAGAATTAATCATTTAAAATTTACAATTTAAAAACCAAGTGGATAGGCCTGCCGGAAGAGACTGGTCTTTAATGCTGTTTTAAATTCAGACAATGTATTCAGCTGTCAAATCTCTTCCGGCAGGTTGTTCCATATTTTAGGGGCAGCTGAAGAAAAAGCCCTCTGGCTGACAGATGCCAGCCTAGTCTTGGCTGACTGGAATATTAAAGGGCACCTGAGTGTATGAGGCAGATTATATGGGAGGAGGCAACCTCATAGGTAAATGGGATCCAAACCATGTACCAATAGCAATCTAGCAATTACATTTCTATACTGCTTAACAGTGCACTTAAGCAGTCCCTAAGTGGTTTGGCTGAGTCAGTCCTGGAGACACTCGCTGGGATTGAATTCACAATTTTGTGGCTTGTGAGTGAGTGGATGCAGTTATGGCATTTAACCACTGCATCACTAGGGCTCCCTGGACTGGTTGGAGTTACACTCTTGCTGAAAGACTATGGTCCAAAAACACTCTAGAAATAATCCAGTTTGAGACCGCTTTAACTGTCCTGTCTCAGTGCTAGGGATTCCTGGGAATTGTAGCTTATTGTGGCACCAGAGCTCTCTCTGAAAGAGAAGGCTCAATGGAAATGTTCACACAGGGGATATCCTGTCCTTGTCCCATTCCTGTCCTATTCTTCCTGCGCAATCGTGGGAAGGACTTTCAGATGTTGAGCAGATCCTGTCATTAAC
Source organism: Sceloporus undulatus (assembly GCF_019175285.1). NCBI lineage: Eukaryota > Metazoa > Chordata > Lepidosauria > Squamata > Phrynosomatidae > Sceloporus > Sceloporus undulatus. The sequence goes on along the minus strand of NC_056523.1, from coordinate 135,290,509 downwards.
CTGTCCAAAAAAGTGCGATTGACCGTGATTGTGCAAAAGATTTACAGTTGACATTGCACAGATCCTGCAATTAACCAGCCATTAAACCAACATTAAAGCAACATTGGCCGGCATTTTGCAATAACGGAAGTTTGCATTATTGAAATGCCACTTTAATGACGGGTTAATGGCGGGATCGGTACTACAATTTGAAAGCCTTTCACACTATTGCAGTTACGAAGGGTTTATGATGGAATAAGGACCGGGGAGCGATCCCATCCCTATCCCATCTGAGTATGAAAATCTCTAATGTCTCACAAAACTAGTTCCCAGAATTCCCTAGCATTGAGCCAGGGCAGTAAAAGAGGTCTCAAACTGGATTATTTCTGCAGTGTGTTTTGGATCTCTGTTTGCAGCTTGAGGGTGCTTCTGGATCCATTGCTCCAAATGACAGCTCAGATAGTGCTTACTGTCAGCTTCAGTTGTTACAGTAGCCGCATCCCTACCTAGCACCAGAGGACCTACAGATGGTAGTGCTCATGCTGGTAACCTCAACGCTGGACTTCTGCAATGCACTGTATGTGGGGCTACCTCTGTACCAAGTCTGGAAACTTCAATTAGTGCAAAACATGGCAGCCAGATTGGTTACTGGGACATCCAGGAGTGATCATATTACACCTCCAAACCCAGGTTAGGAGGACTGTTGACAGCAAGCCCCTCTGTCTTTCATGGATTCAGCTTCAATTTCTTCTTCCTCATCCAGTCCATTACATTTCAGGCATTTATTCAGAGGAGACACATAGTGGAAGAGGCGGGAAATAAATGAATGAATAAATAAATTATTATTATTCATATTTATATCCTGCCCTTTTCCCAAACTGGGACACTCAGGGTTGCTCACAATGTTAAAAACACAGTACAACTAAAAGCATAAAAAATAGTACATTAAAACAGAATTAGATTATTACAATATTAATTTTTTAAAACTTTATTTTAAATTTTTTACTATAAACATGAACAGTCTTGGTTCTTACAGTAAATACATTTCAACAAAAGTTTACATTGTTATAGTAGTTTTTTCCTTCTAATGCTTCCATCTTTTACTGTTTCTATAAAGACTCCATCCTTTTGATCCTTCTAGTTCTCTTTAAAATTTTCATACTTTTCTTTCTTTACTTCTGCAAATTACCTATTACAATAATAGTCACAAATAAAATGGTTTCTTTTTCCACCTCCTTTCCTCCGTCTAATCTCAAGTATGACACTCATTTTCTTCCCCTTCTCTTCTTTTTAATTTCACAATACTTTTTTTATTTTGTTGTTTCCTTGTTATTAACTGCTAGTTATTTTCCAAATTCAAATGTAACTTGTTTTAATATTGTAATAAAGTCAAATTGTTACAATATTAAAACAAGTTACATGTTAAAAAATAAGTAAAATGCAACTAAAAAGATTTTTAAAATGTTAAATATGCTTTAAACACTATCTTTAGCTGAGGCTGAAAAACCCGAGGTAGTAGGTCAACCCTTAGTGTGGATACAAAATGGGAAATGACTTGAAGGCTGTTTTTATTTGATGCGTTTTAACAACCTTTGTGGTCAAATCTTCTAAAATGTGTTCATCGTGAGCCACTTTGTGTCCCTTTCTGGGAGAAAGGTATATACTTGTCTGCTCACATTCCCTGGGGTTAGGAGCACAGGAGCAAATAACAACAACACTATGTTTTTACCTGAGAGAACAGCTCTCTAGGAATCTCTAGGTCCTCCAGTGGAACTCTGTGGTTAACATCTGCCAGACATTGACCATAGAGTTGAGCTGGAGGAGCTACAAATGCCTAGTGGAGTGACCTCTCTAGGAATCTCTAGGTCCTTAAATGCAACTTTTGATTAAAGTCAACCATAGAGTTGCGCTGGAGGACCTAGATATTCCTAGAGAGAACATATTAATAAAATCCGTGAATAATCAAATCCGCAAACATGGAGGGACAAGTGTAGATAGACAAATAAATAAGGTACACAACAACAAAATGTGTGTTTAAAAACGTGTATTTATTTGTGAGCCAGCCACTAACTGAGGGCGGCGACGCCTAGGCCCCTTCTGCTGAGCCTTGCTTTTATTTCCCCTCAGGCAGGCGAAAGAACTCAGAGCAAGAAGGAGTCGTGAGGGCGCATGCGCAGAGCCCGGGCGGCCATTCCAGCGGGGGAGGGAGGAGAGAAGAAGCCATCTCCGTCAGCGCCGCTGTTGTCGCCCTCAGTGCGCAGGCGCGCGGGTTGGCAGGCGGCAGGGCCCCTCCTCTGGCCGGTCACTGGGTAACAACGAGCCGGGCCTCCGCCTCCGCCTCCTCCTCCTCCTCTCTCCCGGAACCGGCGGGGAGAGCAGCAACACCGCTCGGAGGGGGCCGCCGCCAAGACGAAGCAGAAGACCAACAGCAGGAGCGGGAGCCGACATGAGGCGAGAGACCAGCCGGCCTTGGCGATAGAAGGTGGGCAAGGAAGCAGGCAGGGATGCTGGGGCCCTTCTCTCCCTCCCTCCTCCTCCTCCTCTCTCTTGTGTCTCTTTGGGGCCCTTTCAATGCTCTCCTCCCCTAGATGGACCCGCACCCCAAAATGGAGGACCAGGCGCCCCCAATGGAGGACATTTCCCCCTCCCAGGAGAAAATGGGGGGAGCTTTAGCAAAGATACACTCATAGCCTATACTCATGCTTCATGATCCGGGTCAGAATGGAGGACTTCTGGGGATTCCTCCTGGGCCCAAGGCTAAAATGGAGGACACCCCAAGGGGAAATGGAGGACATGGCTCAAGAAAAGCTTTAAGAAAAGAAAAGAAAAAGAAAACTCGTAGAAATGTAAATCCTTCTCAAAATGGAGGACTTATTGGCCTTCCTCCTGGACAGGAGGTGGAAATGGAGGGTGATTCCTGGGAAAGGAGGACCAAGGCTGGCCACCCTGCCCCCATCCCCACTCCTCCCTCCTCCCTCCTCCTGCCACCTCCATCTTCCCCTTCATAACACCCCTCTTTTGCTGTGGAAACACTGTCATCTGCTGCCCTTAAAACCTCATACTTGTATAGCACCCGTTCTTCTATCCATGGGCTGCTAGCTGTGTTCTCTGGAACGGTCTCTCCAAGGAGGCAGGAGGCCCATAGGGATGCAGGTGGCAGTGGGTCTTGAACTGGGCACCAGGGTGAACAGATGTCCTAAGCACCAAGGAAGACCAGGCACTATAAAATGGAGGACCTTACTAAGTGAAAAGCTAAAAGCTTTCTCCTTCCCCCTTCCCCCATGTGAGGCCTGGGTCCTTTTGCCAGACTTCTGCCACATGCAATTCAGCTGTGTACCTCTCAGCTTTCCCAACAGTCCTGCTCCCTTCCATGGTAAGATTCACACATTGAGCTTACTCTTCCAATAATAATAATAATCATTATTATTATTATTTATACCCCACTTTTCAGCCAAGGCTACTTACTCTCTGGAAAAACCTTGGATGATTCTTCTAACCCCCCTTCCCGCCCCGTCTTTCTTTCCTGCATCTCTTCTGGGACCGTGGCCCCATCATGCCACCCTGCCCATAGTGGCCCATAGTGGCAGAGTCCGTCCTTCCTCCCAAATCGTCCTTTCTGGTGTGCAAAGGTTCCCCTTCCCTCCGACTTCTTCCCCCCTGAGCTTCTTCCAGCCTTCCCTGGCCTGCCCTTGCTTCTGGCTCATTTCCCATGGATTGCTTTCCCCTTTGCCCTGAAATGTCCCAGTGCTGTTTTTGTTTTACCACTCTGGCCTTTCCAACTACCTCCTCCCTTTTACTTCCTTTTCTCTTTTTATGAAACTAAAAATTCAAGTTAGTTAACTTTTAATGGCTTTGTCTTTGGCTCAGAGGTTTTAATTTAAAATCCCCCCTTTCCTCACTATATTTGTGATGTGTTTGTCCACCCCAAAAGGGTAGCATTCAGAGACACCTAGCCTTGTGCTTCTGCAGTATCAATATGCAAAGGGACCTTGCAGCACCTTTGAGGCGTAACAGTGCGAAAGAAGTTGTGTCATGAGCTTTTGTAGACTTAAGTTTACTTCCTTAGATGCATGAGTCTACAGAAGCATATGCTCCAACTTCCTTCTCACTATTAGTCTCAAAAGTGCTGCAAGATCCTTTTGCATACTGTCCACCCTACAGTTCTTCTGCTTTTCCTGTTATGATGGTGGTGCTTTGTTCCCTTGTTGAATCTGAAATTAATTTTTTCTCCACACAGGGCAGAGGGAGAGTAGCCCAGTCATGGGGCAGTTTCCCCCCTCCTTTCCTTATTAATTGCACCCCGTTTGCTCCCAGTTCTTTCCCCATTCAACTTGCCTCTGGCGTTACAACGGGGTGCTCTAGAGAAAATTGTTGGATTATCTAGGAGCACATCTAACGGAAAGCAGTATATGAGAACTGTGTGAGTCTGTGGTGAATTAATGGAGACTAAATAGGTCCCAAATGTAGTCTCTCTTTAGTAAAAGAAAATTATTTTCTGTTTTAGATTACTTTGGGAGAGGGGAAAGAAACAATTGCTTTTCAAAGTATCTTGATTTGAACTAAGAGTTCTGCTTAAATGCCTTCACAAAGATTTTAGGCTTTGTGACTAGGTCTTTCTTTCTGTGTAGATTTTGTTTTTCTAGCCACCTAAGAATAATTGTTTGGCGCCCTGCCCACAAAGAGATCTCTGTGTGTTTCAGAGGGAGATTATTCTTTCAACTGTCTTCATTCTCAGCATTCTTTCTATGTTAAAAACAAAAGCTGTTAAGTTCCATTGACATTCCAAAGCTAATTTGGAACAGCAGCTATTTGTTTAGTTGAGCAAGTTTTCCCCCCAGCTGCAGAAACTGGTTTAGGTTGTCTGTCCTTTGAAGGGAAGCTGGGGGATGTTCAATTTTAACAGCAAGACTAAGCAAATCATGGTGCATAACAATGTTCACTGTCTTGAAATGTTTATCTCTTTGGTGTGTCCTATACAAAAGGGTGCTAGGAGCTAAATACTCTAAAGGCACCAGATCCTGTCTGATCTTGGAAGTTAAATAGGATCAGTCCTGGTTAGTACTTGGATGGGAGTCCATCAACGAATACAAGGTGCTATAGGGAACTACCGCAGAGAAGGAACTGCCAAAACCATCTCGGAGTTTTCCTTGCCTAAGAAAACCCTATGAAATTCAGGGGTTGCCATTAGTCAACAGAGAACTTGAAGGCACATTATATATATATATATATATACACACACACACACACACACACACACACAAAAGGGAATAATATTCAATTCTGTAAGGCTGTTTGGGCTTAAGAGACTGCTGGTAGTGTCACTGATCTGCAGAGTGTTATGCTGTATTTTTCATTTGCTTCTATGCCGATCCACAAATACCTGAAAGTTTTTATATACCGACTCTGTTCATGGTGCTTTTCAAGTGGAAAAGCAGTCTCTAACTCTGCTTTTTGTTACTTTAAAATATACTTGTGAATTAAAATGATTTGTTACCAGCCCAGAGTTAAATTTTTAACTCATGGTGCATTAAGATGACGATGTGGACTAATTATTCATTTGGAGGATAGTGATATGGGAAAAGGTCACCTTAAATGTTAATAACTGACATGGTCAGGACACAGATAAATCTTATTTAGGAGATACAGGCTATTCTAACGCTCTAAGACTTAAAAGTTCTTAATGTTCAATAAATGCACTGTTCATGGTTATTTGAGTTCTGAAAAATCAGTGTGCAGCAAGAATATTCTGTAAGTGTTCTTGCATTTCTTTTCTTGTGTTGCTTGTCCTGAGGTTTGTTTGTTTCATTCTTTTAAAATGCCAGCCAGCTGTGTTTTCCAGATGAAGTTGATGATTTTTTTGGATATACTGTATTGACACAAAAAATAATGGCTTGTCTCAGTAGCCTGCTGTTTGGAGAGTAAGTACTCCTCCACTCTAAACAAAAGAACTGAACCGATGTTTATCACTTATTAATAGTCCAGAAATATCTTTAAGGGCTGACAGTTAAGTCTTCTTGCATTTATGATGTATTCTCCTTTCTCATCTGTTGGCACACATTTTCATATTGTACTTCATTTGGGATATCTGGCCTGTGGCACTTCAGATATTCAGCACAAAGCGAGATCTGGAAATTAGTTTTGGAATACAGTGGTGTATATGAATGGTAAAAATCACAGACTAAGTCATGATAAACAGCAGCCCATTGTACCTACTCACAGCCACTTCACACCTCAAATGAACTCTCAGTGAGCAAACCAGGAAGATGTAGTTAACCATAGCTTCCTCTTAAACTGGGAGGGGGGGGCGATGGTTCATCACTTCCAAAAAGCCAGAATATGTCATCATGGCTTAAAATTCACCTCCTTAAACTGACTCATTGGGGAGCAATTCACAATAGTTCCCAGTTCAAAAACTTCTAGGCTTGCTTGTTTATGGATACAAGCAATGAAGATCACATAGTAACGGTGGCAGGTGATGAAGCTTGTGGATCTCTTGGCTTATTAAGCCAGCATTCAGTCTTCAAAACCTGTTCATAGTTTATCTGTGCATTTGTGCATTTGAGGTGGTTCTCTACCTTATACAGTAGATCCCTGGAATTGTGTGTTGTTGTTGTTTTTAAGAAAAGGAAGCTCCACATCAAACTGCAATGATTTGAAGGAACTGGATGTGCAAATGAAGTGGGGTGGTGATGGTTCTAATTCCCTTCCAGCTCCTGATCTTTTTACATAACAGCATTTATTTCTTATCTGCCTCTCCCCATGGATTGGGGTGGGAATACCGTAAGTAGCAAACACACAAATGCATTCATTTGTGTAGTCAGGTGTTTCTGTACAACTGTGAGCGCTTCGATCTTGACATTTCATGGCTGAAAGAAACTGTATGTATAGCAGAAAAAAATGCCCCGAACTTCCTGCTCCTGAGATGTGTTGTACATTCCTTGTTTATAACAGTATCGCTCAGCCTGTTCTGCTGTTTGTCACATTTTGAATACGAAGTTATAGAAAGAACTAAGTATGTTGCTTAAAGTAGTATATTGAGCAATGTACTGGGTAACAAATTCCCATATTCTAAGCACATTTAAAATATAGCAGTTTCTTGCTAAATACAGCTTTTCAAACTTGTTAATGGCATTAAGGATAGCTGGTAACTTTAACTATGTAATGCATCTTAAAAAACAAACAAACCTAAAATTGCTGCAGAAGAAATACTGTATTTTAGAAGTAGCATTCACTATCAGTCTGAATCACACTGACCCTGAGTTCTTGATTTTCAAAATCTTCTTGGATGTATCATTGGGATGTGGACTCCTGGTCATGGGAAGTGACATGCAACATCTCCATGGTTACTGTTTCAATTGTAATATGCATGTATTGATATCATTCCCACTGTTTTCTTGTTTTTTTCCCCATTCCAGATCTCTATAATACTAACTACTAGCAACCATGGTGCAGAAATACCAGTCCCCTGTGAGGGTGTATAAGCACCCCTTTGAGTTAATTATGGCTGTAAGTATATATTTTCTAATATATGTTGTGTTGTATTTCGTGTATTGCTAAACTGCTTGGTTGGACAACTTAGTGAAGACTAGTATTAATATTCACTAGCCTTCACTAAGTGATTATGATGGAGGTCATATTTTTTCTGAAAAGAATGGTGAAAATGTTGTCTATGGTCATTTTTTCAGTTAGCAGTAACTGTTCACATTTGCACAAGGACACGGTAACTGTTTTAACAATCTGTGAAGGCAACTGGAATAATACTGTCTGTATCCTTTGCTTATCAAGATCAGCAAAGCAGTTCATTTTTCAGTTTTGCATTACTTCAAACTGTGGTTAAGAAAGCTGATAGTGCTTTGGCATGATATTGGATTTACAGGCTTAGTTATGGTTGCTCCTTGGCTTCCAAAATCAGTTGTTCATAAAGTATAGAGTGATGTGTGGACCAGGGTTGGGGGAGAAAGGCTTACAGCTCTATAATTGCAGATTTTTATCCTTTTGAAAGATCATAGTGTGGTTGGACTCTAATTATTGCTGGCTATACCATAGTTTGATATGATGTCTGAATGGTGTGCTACATCAGATTCTAGAAACTATAGTCTTGTAACCATCTGTTTTGGTGTAATTTGAGATAATTAATAAGTGTGAGAAGGAAAGGAGAGAAAGATGTGTTTCCTGCATAAAAACTCTCACTCTCAAGCATAGCTGTAATACTGGCAGACTTGTTGTAGGAGGCACAGAAAGTCTGAAGGCGTTGACAATGGCCTTTTAAACAAATCGTCAGGACATGCTGTGCAAAAGAGTTTCTTCTGACTTTGGTGCCAAGATATTTTTAAAATGGTAATAGAAGGACAATTGAGATTAAAATTGTTATACCTGTGGCTGAGAGATCCACCAACACACACGCACACGCAATAGCAATTTAAGGGAATGTTAAGGAATTATATTAATGGTATTTAGTGGTATTTTTCTCCATTCAGTAATGAAGATATTCCTGTGGTTTACTGACACACAGTTTATTTTAGATCATGGTGGTCTTCCAAATACAATGATTTCTCTCATAACAGTATCCCCAACAAAGATGCTAACACTCATGAATGTGTTTAAAAATGGGGATAGATAAATTGTAATTTGTTTAAGTGGAAGAAAGAACCCGCTACAAAAATGAGGTAAAGAGAATGTTTTAATTATTCTTGCAACAGCAAGAAACTGATTGTGTGGATGAACACAGTAGAAGCTAGCTACCACAAAAAGCCTCCAGATTTTTTATGATTACAGTCTTTTCGGCTCTGTTTCTCAAGAAACTGCAGTATTTAAGGACAGGAATTGTGCTGATGAACAAAATGAAGTTCTCCTTATTTTGTGAATGGGGGTAGTTTGAGAGGTCATTTTATTTAGTCGAATTCACAGTTGTTTTCACTTGTTTTGAAAAAAAGCATGTTGGCAGAAATGAGAGGAGCTTTTCTGTCTGATGGTCAGAATTCTTAATTTAGCTTGAGGACATTTTGCAGGCCTTAGTGTGGTTTTGGGGGAGTTGTTCGAACAAGCATATAGTTCCCTGTGAATATTTCAATCAAGTTTCCTCCCACAAGGTGTGAAGGAAGTGACCCCCTGACTGGGAACTATGTTTTATCAAACAGTTTGTTGAGTACTTGCACATATGTTAATTCTCTCCTATAGAACATTTTCAAACAAAAGGACCTAATGGCAACAATTCTATTGGCCAGTTTAACCATGCTGGCACCAGAGGAGGTGTAAGCAGTGGCACATCAGCTGATATAATGTGGCTGTGGGTGCTGATGAGCAATGTGGGTGACTATCCTCAAAGGCCATCTTCATCAGGAGAGGAAGTTAGCCTCCCTACTCCTAACCAACCCTGGAGCCAGCAGAGTAGATTCTACTCCTGATGGAAACAGCTTTCACCATCAACCTCTGCTGTCACTTTGCTCAAAAACGTGCTTATTCCAGGTTATCAGACCTGTACAATGGTGGTTACTAACTGAATTATTTCCTGCCAGATGTATTCTGCTTTCTTGGTCATAATGTCCTTGTTAATGGGTACCCCCCATAAGTTCCTGAATATAGGCTTGTGTGGATTCATAAAATACCATCCACAGAGAAGACTACATGAAATCATATTACATTGGAACAAAACTATTGAGTTGTGCCATGTGGGAATGCAAAACTTTTCTCTTACTTAAAATAACATTTAACCACGGTATTATTGCAATTTTGCTGGAGCTAAGTAGGAGGTGGACATATGCTTGCCTTACCTTGTTTTGAAAACATGCATATTGTGTTCACTCTCATAGGTATTCCAGTTCCAGAGTGCAAAACTATGAATGGGTGTTGTAATAATAAGTGTCTTGAACTACTCTCACATACACTGGATCATTGCATTCCAGTCCTGGCAAAGATCAGGTTTTTATATACCATATATACCATGTCTACTAAAATACTTTAGTCATAGAACCAAATACAAGGGAACCGGATTTAGAATTAAATTGCAAGTGCTAACCAGGACTTAGCAAAAGAGAGAGTGCTGATGGACTAACTGGAAACAATATACTGTAATAATTGTCAATTTTTTTTACCTATGAGTGAAAAATTGCCCAAAGCAATCCAACACAGTCACATTTAATTACAGAAGAAAACACTTCTTAAAATGGAGATTTTACAAAAGAAGAAGAAGTTGGAAGAGAAAGACAAGAGGGTCATGCTTGGGGCTTATTCCAAACCACAGTAACAGGAGCTCAGCTAGAATGTGTACGGAAGGTTAGAAATGATGTCCTGAGTTGAAAAGGTCACCAACATGGCTATGAACAGCTTCAAGGAAGCTAACAGAGAAAAGAAGGTTTCCTTCAGCAAAGTTGTTGCACAAACAAGGAGAAAAAATATGAACCCACATCTGCACATAGGAAATGTCACAGAAAACAAAAGAAATACAAAAGGCTGGATTTGAGGAGTATGTCACTGATAACATTAAGTCCAGCATTAAAAAACAAGCAAGGGAGATGGTTGGACAGTTGGGTGACCAGGGAACTAAAGTAGTACTAAAAGAGAATAAGGAGATTAGAGAGAAGTTGAATAGTTTCTTTATCTCTTGTCTTCAGTGAAAAAGATTTAGGGCAGATACTCATACCTGCACTAATATTTTCAGAAAGGGAGTCTGAGGAATTGAAGCAAAGACAAGCAGTAAGAGATGACATAGACCCTTATTGACAAAGTGAAAATGTAAAATGTTGTGTACTACGGGTGTGGACATAAGCGCCCAGAAATCCTGAGCATTGGTCATAGTGGCATCCAGAACATCTGGATGACTATGGCATATACAGTTGGCCCTCTGTTTTCATGGGGGATCTGTTCTGGACCCCCCACCACCATGAAAACGGAGGCTTGTGCATATTCAAGCCCCATAGGCTTGAATGGGGCACGTGTCCCATTGAAAATAGCAGAGGTCGCCGCAGATTTTCAGGGTCTCTGATCATAGATCCGTGGGTTAGGAAGGGTGACTGTAGTTATAACTGCCTGTATGCAGTGGTGGGGTCTAATGTGAAAGAGTCAAATTCCATGTTCCTGTTGATCAGGTTAAAGGCCTTTGGCCTAATCCAGGGGTTCTTAATTTATCATCTATGGATGCTTTGAGGGTCTGTGGATGGACTTCAGGGGATCTGATCAAAGGAAATGGAAAACCAAATGGATAGAATTCAGGGGATCTGAAAGTTGGGGAACTTTAAAATTTTGGTTCCTTTTACTTTGAAAGTTATGATTGAAATACTTTATTTTTCCTGCAGAGGGGAGTATGTAATTTTCATGATACATTATTCCTAAGGGGGTTGTGACCCCAAAAGGGTTAAGAATCATTAATCTAATCAAACCAAGTCCATTGTCCTTTAAATAGTGGTAACTTTTTAAAAATTGGTGATTAGTCTGTTTCTGTGTCCAAAATAAGGTGCTGTATTCTCCTTTTTAGACTACCACATGCAAACTGATTCCTCTGTTGAATTCATACCATGTGTTTTCATCACCTAACATAGGAACAATATGGAGAGAGAATTCATTTCTCCCAATGAATCTTTATTATGGGAGCAGGAACCATGAGGAGATTGCAGAGCAGAGGTGTCCTATGATTCTTTTAAATTTCAATTTCTTCCTCACTGGAGAGTATTCCAGGCATGACAGGATGCAAATTGGGATAGCTTTTGCATACTCTTTCTTTCTCTCCTGCTTATATCGGATAGAGGAGGGGAGAGTACAGTTGGGAATAAGGTTATAAGTGCAAGTTGGATATTTGTCTCAGTTGCTTTTCCGGTGTCTGTGCTGTGCTGCAATTATGAACATCCTGAAAACATCAGGTCTTTTTTCTCCTGCCTGTTATATAAATCTCAGAAAAGTTGATTCCACAGAATCATTTCCTAGAATCTTTTTTAAAAAAAAAATTCTCCCGCTTCAGTTGAAATACTGTTCAGATGTAGGTAGCTAAGTCACAGGTTACAGTGGAGCAAGTATTCAGGCAATTTAATTACATTTGATGTATGTGAATATATCTGGAAGGCAGGTTATGACTTTGATTGTGTACAAATGTATATGAATGTTGCTATATGATAATGACTAGATAATACTTAATTACAGAAGGGTTTTATAACCAAATGGGAATTTGGATAGCAAGTGTTGGAAATTCACTGATTTGGCATGTTACCTCTGGTGATAAAGCAAAGGAGAATTGCTTATCAGTAAGGAATAGGGAAAAATAAAGATACTACTATAGTGAGACCTTGTTATATTTTCTCTTATACAAAAAAAAAACCCCGCTTATGCAGCTAAGGGAGTAAATCTTGTATATGACTGCTCTGTTGGTTTTGCGGGAAGGCTCAAATACCTACAAATACAGAGTGTGAAGCAAACATGTATGAATACCTAATGACAGAGGGTGCAGGATGCACAAGAGTTTAAAAAGAGAGGCAAGCAATTGACAGCTTTGTGCAGAATTACAATGTGACAGTAATCAATAATACTTAATAATCAAGCACACAATTGAAGAGATTTAAAGTTCTGATTTGACACATTACAACATGCAGTCTAAATTGTGATTACATAATTCATGGGTATTATATAAGGCATCCGTGTATTATTACAAAAGTGTTCAATATCATTTTATTTTATTTAAATTTGTTAAATTGAGATATTTTTCAGAAGTAGTCACTGGTGATGTAACTCAACCTGGTAACATCTGCAGGCATGTGCATTCTCCCTTCTGCACTGTGGAAGAAAGGAACATTTGATTTGGGATGTAAGACATTCCTTTCAATTGCATCTCCTTAAAATAGCGACAGACTCTACCCACTTTTCATGTTTATCCTGAAAACTGATAGTGTGGGAAAGAGAACTTTGAACACATACTAGTTGAGTTTTGTAAATAGTTTAAATGTCCTCAAGCCAAAGTTCGCCAGCAGGCAAACACCTTTAATATGTAACTGCACCCAGGGAGGCTTCTTATTGGGGTGTTTGCTTTTTTGTGTTTTTAATGATTTCATATTTTTAACATGTTATATTGATGTGAAGTTTTAACTGTGTTTTTACATTTTCCTGTTGTGTAAGTATCATTTGTGACCTGCCTTGGGTCTAATTTAGGAGGAAGGCAGAATAAATTGTAAAATATTTTCAAAATGTTGAATCAACTCTCAAACAATATAAAGTTAGAAATCACCAGATATAAAAATAACCGAGGGATGACATTCATTTATTTATTTTCTTTCAGTTAGTTTACTCTTTTAAACTCAGCCCCAGGGGCTAGAGATTGAAAGCTGAACTTCTCAGTAGTTGCAACCTGGGCCTCACTTTGCTGTAATGTAGCCCTTCTAAGTTGTGTTTGTGCTGTAAAGGTTCACAGCTGTGATCTGAAGATTGTGGATTTGGTCGTGGCCAGCTGAATATATACAGTACACATCTTTATACATGATGAACATATAAAGTTCTGTTCTAGCTGTTTTAGGCATATTATGGTTAAAATTTGAAGTAATTATGCATCCAGTGGCAATGTTTATTTTCACACATGTTGAACTTGAGTAAGAAGACAGTATGTGTGTGGCTGCCTAACATAGCACTGCAAACCTCAAGTATATGTCACATGGCAATTTCAAATGGCAACAGAGACTTTAAATGCCTGCAGAGGTTTTATGCTTGGACAATGCAGTTAAATTAATTGATTTGTTCAAGCTTGCAAAAAATAAACTAATGCTTGCTGAGTAGCAGATGCATTTTACAAATCTGTATTTTAAAAATGTAAACATATAGCTGAAGGGGTATACTGTAAAATATATTTATGATGTGACTAAATGTTAAGATGCCTTTCTTAATAAAATTAGATTCCCTAAAGTAAATCATAGAAGTATATAGGGCATAATTCTAATTTTTAAAACTCTAAAGCAGCCTCATCCATGTCTTCTGGATTTTATGCCAGTTGGTCAGTGACTGATAAGTGAGCTTGCGGAAAGAAGAGAACACACCTTTGCATTATTCTCTTCTATAGAGCAAAAATATCTTCAGAGAATTTGGGCCTCAGAATGGGAAAACAGTGTATATAATTGAGATTAAACCATATGTGGATTCCTAGGTTTATGCTCAACATCAGTAAAAATATTGATTTCTATCTCTAGTAGTATGAAGTGACTCTTGAACAGAAACCAGTGGAGTTGGATGAATGCTAACACTTCCTCCCTGCCCTCTTATACAAAGAAACAAACCCTGAAAGGACATTGTATAGTGAGAGCAACAGCAGTATTTTACAAAAAAACAAGAGGTTTTACTTGACTGTTATGTCAAGTAAAAAAACCAAAACTGCCTTCACTCTTTTTGAAGTCTGTTGCCTCATTGCATTATTGTTGATTGGTTACAATTACTTTGGCTTTTCTTAGAATGTTGTAGATTACATTGAGCCTTATCACACGTGAACCTGGAACTCCAATCCAGAGCCTTTCCGAAGTGAGGGGGAAGCAGAGTCACTTTAAATCCAAGGCAATTCATGTGATTAATTATCACACATGAAGGATGAAATTGTGCTCATTACTGAGGCAAAGCGGAGCGAGTGCAAAATAAATTACCACACAAGACGGATTCAACAATTCGAATTGGCACCCTTGCGCATGCTCAGTGGGGCTCAGTAGATAGCACCAATTGAGATCAGTGTGTTAGGATGCCTAGCTGGAGAAAACCATCCCCATCCTGACTCAGCTATCCAGAAAATTAGTGGAAAACTGAGGTCTAAACTGCACTCAGGAAATAATGCAATTTGACACCATTTTAACTCCATGGCTCAGTGCTGTGGAATTCTGGGATTTGTGGTTCAGTGGGGCACCAGAGCTCTCTGACAGGGAAGGCTAAATACTTCACAAAACCACAAATCTCAGTATTCCATAGGAAGAGGCCATGGCATTTAGAGCAGTGTGAAATTGCATTAATTATGCAGTGCAGATTAGACCTGTGGCAGTTGTAAATCAGAAACTGGACATTTCAAATGCATTGGTCAATTTCTAACAGATGAGATGAGTGCAGAAATACTACCACATATTTCGTGTTACCTTATGTAAGGGCCTTTCTAAATATATCTTGTTATTTTAATACAGCAGCAGAGGGGTATTTTCATGATCTTGCTTCAATAATACGTGAATATACATGTACCCTCCATGATTAGAAAAGGTACATACACTGTATTTCTAGCCTCCTGCTACTCACAAGTTTTTGGGAACAACTGTCATGAAATTTAGACATGTCTGGGCTACAGTAGGAGAGTAAGCAACCCGAGTTTCCTGATGGAATTGCTTACTGTTCCAAAATGTATTGTGTTTATGCCCTTGATGGGAAATGTGAATGACATCAGCTTTGGGTTTAGTTCAAGAACCTGAGTTAGCCTTCCTGTCACAGTCCCAAGGATGCTTTCTGAACCTCTATTTCAAAAACAAATTGCTTTATTTTGAAACTCTTCTTCCCACTGTTGTTGTGTGCCTGATTTTAGATTGCCAGCTACTGTGAACTATTTCTGTGCTTCTGTGCTGGTATTTCATGCTCTGTAAATTACAGCATTGATATAGCTATTGTAATGAAGAATGTGACTTTTTAAAATTGGTTTAAAATACTTGTTTGTTCATGTTTCCTGGTTTTTTTGGTTAGGCTCTCAAAGGTAGCAGGTACAGTGGAGTGTAGAAATAAATATCAGTGCATCTTTTTAAAAAGCAGAACAGAGTGCATAGGAGAGCAGAGGTTAACACAGACTCTCAGCAATTAAAACTTGCCCTGGACATAAAAGCATTCTGTGAATAGATTTTTTTCTTGGAATTTTTTGTTTTTAGTATGTTCTTTTTAAATAATTTATATCCTGCCCTTCTGCCAGGCTTATTTTCTTATTATAGAATATGGATAATATACCTTCCATTTTTTAGTCCTTATATATTCTGCCAGGGCCTACTGCAGTCTTCCACAGAATGACTACTGTGGCTCAGGGAATATTCTAACATCAGTGATGAGGAAAAACAGCACTGTATGAGCTCTTGTTTGTATGTAAGGCTATACTTACATTATATGAACATAGTGTACTGATTACAACACTGACTATGACTTTGGAGGCCAGGTATCTAATTCCTGCTCAGCCATGGACACCCACAAGGTGAACTTGGGCAAGTCACACTTTCTCAGCCTCAGATGATGGCCACGACAAATCTCCTCTGAAGAAACTTACCAAGAAACCCCATGATAGGTTCACTTTACGATTACCATAAGTCGGAAATGACCTGAAGGCGCACAACAACAACAACAACAACAACAACAACAATAATGACATACAGTACTGCAGTTGTTACTGACAACCTTTCACCAGTGTGGTAGTTACCAGATGCTTTGGATTGCAGTTCCCAGTAACTACATCCAATATTGAGGGATGCAGTTCAAAGCATCTGACTGAAGGGCACCAGGTTTGGGAGGCTATTTATGCCAACTCTTCTGTTAGTTCAGTGGTCCCCAAACCTTTCTGAGCTACTACCTCCTTTCCATTTGGAGGCAACCTTGCCCCCCCCCCTCCAATGTATATTTCATGATACTAAGGCCTGATACAGACAGGCCAAAATAAAGCTGCTTCGAGTCACTTTGGAGGTATGGTGTTTCAATGACACATGTGTCCTAAGAGCCCAGAAGCTGCACCAAAGCCATGCTCCAGTCCTAAGAACTGGAGTGCAGCTTTGGTGCAGCTTCCAGACTCTTAGGACACATGCACCATTGAAACACCATACCTCCAAAGTGACTTGAAGCAGCTTTATTTTGGCCTGTCTGTATAGGGCCCATGTCTACTGTTCTGCTGCATATTCAAAACAATCAATTTTGGTTGCTGTTCTCTTTGCACCTGGTCCCCTTGGGATCAGCGACTGAGCAGCCTCTCACACATACCAGTCTTGCAGCAGAGGTTGGTAGCTGCTCAGCCATCTGATCAGCTGCTGCTCTCAAGGTGACGAGATAAAAAGGGAAAAGTTTCTCCCTGGTGAGGAAAGACTCTCAAGCCTTTGTTGGAGTAGAGAGAGGTGCAGCAGATGTGTATGTGTAGGGGATTTCAGGGGCCACATGGTCTAGTCTTGAGACTGATGTGGATAAAGAAAGGGAGATATTTCAAATATAGGAGCCACTTGAAGGTGAAGAATTTTATCCAAGAATCAACCCTGGATACTTTTCCCTCTCCTTCCCAAGAGATGTGCCTTTCCCACACAGCCTCAAGTGCCCCCTCATAAAACACATTGTTTCTTCTGCTACCTCTTTTCTTGGCCTGTCCATTGAAGGAAAGCAGGAACAGCATTCAGCCTGCCAGCCAAATCCCAGCAAAGCTCACAAAGCTGCCACCATTTCTCCCCCACCACAATGTGCTCTAACTCCTTTCTCCAGTCAATCAGTATGTCCCAGAATGATGCCACTCCAAGCCACAGAAGCAATGCCCTGTGCCCAAGTCAAGCCACCATCACTAGTCAAAGGCATGGCTAAGGGAGTGAGTTCTCATGGGTAGGTGAAGAATGGGAGACACCACCACACAAAGCAGTCAGGGTGGCTGCACAGTGGTTTTAAGGGACCTTGAAAAGGAGTTTCATGCAACCTTCATCCCCACCATGGTCCTAAAGGATGCTGGTTCCCCTTGCCTTTTGTGCACATCAGTACTTTGACTGAAGGTCCCACCCACCCCCATTTCCCTCACTGCTCCCTTTTCCCCACACAGACAATCCCTGGATCTTTCCACCAACCCCGGGGGGGGGGGGCATACCACCCACTTGGATTCACTGTGTTAGTTGCTCTGGGGAGGATTCTCATGAATCCACTGGAGGAAATCTTCACCATGTAGAATATCACATTTTCTGAGTATCAGTTGGCGGATTTATGGCAGAAAGGTAATTGCACTTCTCTTGGAGCATATGGGCTGCCAAGGAAGTGAAAATAACCAGTGTTTAATGTCCCATGCATAGTATTTGGTTCTACTTGTATGGGAGTCAGTTTTCCTGTGTTTTCCTGGTAGGTATCTGCCTGTTGTACAAAAGAAACAGCTCACTTTCCTATCCTATAGCATTTCTTGGAGGCCACAGTGTCAGCACAAGGGAACAGAAATCTATTAAGATAGCCTCCTTTCCCCAGGACCTCTTAAGCTTCCCAATTATAGGATCATATTTTATTAGGAAGATACTTGAAATTCTGCCCCATGCTGGGCCTTATCACATCTTTGCTATTGGCAAACTGTTTAGGATACTGTGACTGTGTGATGGATGCACTTGCTGTTCCAGTTTAGCAGTAGCTCCTAGCTATGGAAGAAATATGTAACTTAAAAGTAAAAGGTCACAGCTGTCAAGGTGAGGGTGAAGCAAATGGCCAGTGGTGTCTGAATTACATATAACCCTTGTGAAAGTTGAATGCCTTTGAAAGTATTCTGCTAAGTGTTACACAATATTATCTTCAGGCTCCATTCTCAGGATTTAACCAGTCTAGGCAACTCTGTAGCAGCTGCTTCCTAGTTGAGAACTCTGACAGTAATTTACAGGTTAGAAGTCTTTACTGAGCTTGTAAGCTATCGGGTATTTTTTTAACCTTAAGTA
The DNA here is from genome assembly GCF_019175285.1 of Sceloporus undulatus. Classification (NCBI taxonomy): domain Eukaryota; kingdom Metazoa; phylum Chordata; class Lepidosauria; order Squamata; family Phrynosomatidae; genus Sceloporus; species Sceloporus undulatus. The sequence goes on along the minus strand of NC_056523.1, from coordinate 135,271,925 downwards.
TATTTTGTGGCTAAAAAAATTACAGAATGAACACATGGCACAGAATATGATGGCAGTGCCAGTATACATGGTCCTGTACTTATGACATATTCAGTTTCATAGTGAGTGTAAGTTCTCCAGACTGCTACTTTATTTCTGTCTGTATAGTGTTAAGTAACTGCCAACAGGCATTTACTACTCTGAGTAGCCATGCTATGGTCTAATGACCCACTCAGTCTGTAGAAAAAATCATATTGGGGCTTGGATTGCATACTGAGACATGGATCCATAACCATCCATTCTGTGTAATCCATCCATCCTTGGGCATGAGTCATACAGATTAATGTAGTCTGTCTCTCAAACTTGGAGCCACTTTTCTTGGCTAAGCCAAGTACTGTCTATTGAAAAATTCTCCCTCCTGAATGTGCAGGTGCTAATCATGTTTTCCAGTCTGTATCTAACCCTGTGCAAAAAGTAGAATAACTGTGTAAGAGGATTACCACTAGATCTGAAATCTAAAAAGTATTCTATAATCTGTGCTACTGTATGAGTGGTGGAGATGTATATAGAGTTAATATGCATTGTAATAAGACATCAAATTTGCTATAGATAGTCAATAATGCTTATAGACTGTTCAATATCTAAAATATAAGAAGTAGATCATTTAACTACTTGGAATATACAGTGGATTTGCCATAACACATTAAGGCTGAAGACAAACTTTACATTGGATTTTAGCGATTTTCACTGCTGTCTCATTATTAGAAAGGTGTTTTTTTTAAAAAAAAATTAAGTCCATAAAGTGCACCCCATTGAGACCTGAGTCTCTATGAGTTGAAATCAGCTTATTAATAGTTAAAGTACTCTTTCAAGCAAAAAGTATTTCAGGTCTTTTGGTTGCTTAGCAACTTCTGCATTTTCATGGATTGAGCAGAGATTTTAAGCTTGCATGTGTATGGAGGTGGGGTGGGCGGTGAGGAAGAAATATTTGAAGCTGTTTTTTAAGCTCAGCAGGTGATGGATTTTGTCATATTGTTGCATACCCAGAATTGCTCTTGGAAAATAGAATGCTACAACATGAGGTCACACACAGCTTTTGTGAGAAAAATCCAGGTGCTAAATGAACCATACAAAATAAAATTGAGAATATTTCCCCCTAAAGCATTATAAGTTATGTTCAAACCAGCATAACTAACAATACATGACCTTGCATCTGCTACATTTTTAACCATTACACTTTTGTAGCGACTACATAGAGCAAAGTCTAACAATAATAATGTAGATTGCATTAGTATTATTTCAGAGGAAAGAATTGCTAAAACCACTTCTGAGTATTCCTTGCTTAAGAAAACCCTATGAAATTTCATAAGGACATCTCAGCAGCAGCATGCACTGCGTTTTAGTGGCTCAGGTCCTACCTCTGGGCAGATCCAGATGGTGTCGCTTGGGGACAGTTATTCGTCCAAGAGGGAGTTCAAATCGTCCCTCAAGGTGCAATTCTGTCCCCAATGCTGTTTATATTTACATGAAGCCACTGGGAGAAATCATCTGGAGACATGGGGCACAGTATTATCAGTCACTGGTGACACCCAAATCTATTTCTCTATGTCTCCACCGCTGCAGTGACTAAGAATGGCATCTCTCCTCGGATGACTGTCTTGGGTAGGTAATGGGCTGGATGAGGGAAAACAAACTCAAGTTGAATCCAGAGAAAACGGGGTACTACCAATAGGTTCCCCAGGTCAGGGACGGAAATGTTGCCAACCAGTCCTGGACGGGATCACACTTCCCCTAAAGGATTAAGTTCGCAGTTGGGAGTACTCCTGGATCCATCTCTACAGTTGTCATCTCAGGTAGAGTGATGGCCGGGAGTGCTTGCTACCAACTTCGGTTGATATGCCAGCTGTGTCCCTACCTCAACCAAAAGGACCTTGTAGCAGTGGTACATGCACTGGTAATCTCTCGTCTAGATTTCTGTAATGCGCTCTACTTGGGCTATCCTTGTACCAAGCTCAGAAACTTCAATTGGTTCAAAATGCGGCAGCCAATTGGTCACCATACATCTGGTTTGCCCATATAACACCAATGTTAAATCTCTTTACTGGCTGCCAATTAGCTTCTGGGGCAATACAGGCGTTGGCCTTACTTTTAAAGCCCTACATGGCTTGGGCCCGAGTTACTTGCGGGAATGTTCTCCCTACACAGTCCGCCCCGCACACTTAGACATCTGGGAAGAATCTATTGGAACATTATAACACGAGATTAATATCGACTTCTATAGAACATTCACAGCCCCCACATTGTGGTATGTCTACCGGAAGAGATCTGTCTTATTAACCTATTCAAGAAGGCACTTGACAGATCTCTTCCAGCGGGCATATCCACCTGATTCTATATAAATACATAACTAGTGCTCCACTCTTGACGACGTTCATAGGACTATAAACTGCTTGTTATTTTTAAAGATTATATTAACTTATTAAAATATAATCATATCCGCAATTAGTTCTGCTTTAAGCTATATTTGAGAAACTCAAAGAAAAATGTGTGATTGCTATAATCCCAAAAGCTAGGCTTTAGAGACCGGTAGGAGAATTCGGGAAAGGCACCAATTAAATGAACTCAGGCAGCTGCCTGTTGCAGCGCGGCGGGAGTCGCAGCAGCCAACCGCGCGACTCCTCCGCGCTGCAAGAAGGAGCATGAAATTGTGCTCCTTTCGGCAACCCGGAAGAGACGCCGCAAGTGCCAAAGCACACACTCACGGCATCACTTCCGCCAGCGACGTGCGCGCAGAGCGTCCGTTACGTCAAAATGGCAGCGGCCGTGTGGAACGGCCGCGCCATTTGTTACGACTCTGTCCATAAAAGGGTAAGGCGTCTAGAAGAGACCCCCTTTCAAACTGGGAATCTGAGGACGTCCGAAATGGTGGGTCGTAACCGCCTTAATAAGCATCCTTAAGAGGCAGATTCATAGCAATGTTAGCAATAGTTACACTCGTATGCAGAACTAATACTGCAAGTATGTTATGGAAGTAGATTCCGTGTGCAGTAATTGCTCTATAGTTTTGTCCAGGAATGGAAATTGTATCAAAAAATGAAACTTGGTTGTCTCAGCTCCCCTATTTTTGGTGCTTTCTTGTTTGGCAGCCCATTAATCCTTCTGAATAAAGGCAACATAAGTGAGTGCATAACCCATCTCTTAGTATCTTGATTGTAAGGGGGAAATGCGCTCTTGTAACATGCTTAGCATGACCATCTTGGTATTGTAGCAAGGGAAACAACTCCCAGTACAGGTGGGGACAAATTCTCGTGTGCCAAAACAATAACCTAGCGAGAGTCAAAAACACCCAGCTATGGTAATGGAAATGCACTGACCACTTCGCTCTCTCACACAAGAGCCAACTCACAGCAGTTGCTTCTCGAGTTCTGGAAGCTTTATCTTCAGTTGCGTATACAAATGATACAAATATTTACCAACCCTCTCAGTCAGCTTCCAATTAACTACACCAACATCTGCTCTAACCAACTCCACCAGCTCCAAACTGATCCACAACTACCCACACTCTTGGTCCACTTATAAAGAGTGTTGGCCCCGAGTTATCAGTGCCCACATAGAAAGATGCAACTTACCAGCACTTTGCATCATGCATGTGCTCCCGACTCGCCAGTATGTGGCCTTTCCATGGAATATGGTCACTGTCCATCAAAATATTTTCTGTTGTTTAATGGTACATTACTCTAACAGGTATTTAGTGTGCCACAATAGGAACACAAGGTTTTATTTTAGATTTTTATCTGAAAATGAAATATTGAGTCTCCCATATCTTCCTCAACTGTTTGTGATGGATCGATCATAGAACTACATTTAGAAAAAGTTATATTGCATGTTAGAAAAATTCTTAGGCAACATAGGCTGCTTCCATGGTGACTGATAGCTTTTAGCGCTACCAGTCACAGACCTTTGTGCACTTATTCCCTCTCTCTACTAGTCATAGAAATTAAAAAGACAGAAGCAGTGGAAATAAAAATCAGAAGTGTTCACATGGGGGATTTTTTCTGCTGGACCACCCATAAAAACCTGTGCTTGTGGAAAAGTGATCTGCAGTAAAAGATCCCCATCCAGAAGTGCACACAGTTTGTAGGATTTAAAGACATAATTGCTGTAGAGTGGCTCAGACTTGTAGAGTTGAGTACCACATGTACCTACTCTTGACGCCCATATAGGGAATGGAACGCTAAAAAGTTCAACTGTAGTCAAACCACAACAATATTCATTGAACCAATTGATCTAGATGTTGGCAGCTCCAATAAATTTACTTATTTATAAATATTTTAATAAAGTAATAAATAATAATTAATTGAATCCTTTTATGTAGCCACCGAATAGTCTATACCCACTAATTTAAAAATGGGCTGCTTAGGATAGAATACCAAATGATGGTTTGAAACAGTCTTGGTGATAACAAATTCCTTAATCTCTTTCCTCTTTCACACTGCTTTATATCAAACCATAATTTGCCAATTCATCCGATCCAGAATGCCAAATTATGGCTCATGGCCGTCCTGCAAACAGGACTGGAAACTATAGACAGCTTCCATGAAAGGGCAAAGATAATTTGCTGTAAACCACATGAAGGGAATTACAGCATGCTGAGGAGGATGTTGTTCAAGGCTCATTTCATACAGTTGGTAAACTGTTACCTTGACTAATTTGGTTCTTGGAGACCACATGCTCCTTTTAATATGAGAAAGTATAAATGTTTCAGAGGAAGGGTGTGGTTTGGTGTACAGTATTTCGGTGAGAAAGCTATTGGTTTTTCTGTGGGTGGAATCTGTAGATATTTCCATTTGGACTGCTGTGGCTTGAGTGTCATGTTTGATTCTAGTTCAGAAGATACAGACAATCAGATTTGTGGAAATATTTAAGCTACAAATTATATAGGGCAAATTGTTTTCCAACTGCACATAATTGTTTTCATTAAATACAGGGTGTGCAAAATTCCCTTTGTGGTGACAGTTCTGTAGATGTGAGGAATTAAAGTTGTACTCATTACCTGATAAATGGGTACAATAGTTTACTGTCATCATGACATTATGTTAAGAGTGTGCCAGCCATCATGAAAGGTGAAAAGAGGTGGAAAACAAGCTGCTATAACTTGCTGTAGTTGTTCATAATCAGCTTTGAGATTGATCACAGTAATCTAGTGAAGTCTTTCTCTCGCAAAGAAACATGGGACAGGTGGAAGGGGGCAAGTAGACTGTATATTGCCATAGCTACACTTTCATTTTGAGAATAGCCTGGGGCACAATATCCTCTAGTACAGAACATAATGTCCTGTACTTCTTCCCTTAAAAGAAAACACATCATGGAAGTATGAAGCACACATCACAGAAAGGTTTTCTTTTTGGTTTTTTTGCACTCCCTAAATATTTTGGAAATAGTTTCTTACTTTTGTGTATTGAACTCAGCCCATTCTCTCAGTCTGTGTTGTATGTTTTAAGGAAAGTTTGATTTATAACAACTGTAGTCTTGTATCACTTCAATATGGAATCCCAAATATTGACTATTTCTTGAATTAACTGAATAACAAACTGGTATTTCAATCCAGGGGGTTGTTCCGATGAACACCACTGCAGAAGAAGAAAAATGTTTGTGGACAGCTAATGAGAATCACACAGAATATGCTTATGTATGGAAGAAAAATAATAAAAAATGTTTAGGAGCCTGGTGGCGCAGTGGTTAAATGCCTGTACTGCAGCCATTCACTCAAAACCACAAGGTTGCGAGTTCAAGACCAGCAAAAGGGCCCAAGCTCGACTCAGGCTTGCATCTTCTGGGTCACTAAATGAGTACCCAGACTGTTGGGGCTAATTAGCTTACTTACTGTTCACCACTATGATCTTTGGAATAGCGGTATATAAATAAAACAAATTTATTATTATTATTATTATTATGATGATGATGATTGATGATGTACTTATGTATAAACATAGATGTTTTGTTTTATGCTAGTATTCTGGGAAAGATTTTAATACAATTGAGGATACAACATGTCAGGAACTTTCTCCATGCAGCTCTTGTTCTTTCTTCCCAGTGGTATTTTTTTTCTATGAATATCCTACAAGGCAGTGACATGTCTTCGTTATGTAAACAAATTTGGTGTTCTGATTAGCAATATTTCTTTAACAGAAGCAGTCCCATAGATAATTGAAAGAAATGATATAATACAAATGTAAGAACAAAATAATAATATAATAATAATAATAATAATAATAATAATAATATATGGTGTATTTGTAATCCACTTTTCCAGAATTGATCAAAGCGGCATACAATAATATATAGAAAACATTCCAATAAAATCAGTTAAAAACAGCATAAAAAAGAGCACAGTGATCATAACAACATAAGGGCCAGTTGGATGGGGGAGTCAATATACACATTCCAGGGTCATCGATAAAAGGTGTAAGGGATACAATGATATCTCACGGTGGGAAGGCTTGGGGGGAAAAAATACATCTTTAGATTCTTTTTAAAAGATCTATAGTATGTGGTTGGAGCGGAGCTTATCTGGGAGACTATTCCAAGATCTAGGGCTAAGATAGAAAATGGCCTCTTTGAGGTCCTCACATAGCGTGTGTTGTAGGACCTCCAACAATTCATTCCCAGTCGACCTGAGTGTGCAGGGTGGATTATGGGGAGAGGCGGTCCTCCAAGTACCCTGGGCCCAAGCCGTTAGGGCTTTATAGGTCATTACCAACACCTTGTATTTGAGCCCGGAAGCGAATAGGCAGCCAGTGAAGATCTTTCAGAATGGGTGTATATGGTGAGACCTGAAGAACCAGCGACCAGTCTAGCTGCCATATTCAAGGTCCCTCCGGTCCAGTATGGACACAGCTGGCGTATCAGCTGAAGCTGATAACAGCACTCCTGATGGTCGCATCCACCTGAGATGACAACTGGAGCGACGAGTCCAGGAGCACTCCCAAGCTGCGGACCGAGTCCTTCAAGGGGAGCGTGACCTCGTTCAGTACCGGATGGCAAATCTCACCACCCAGACCGGGGGAACCTATCACCAGTACTTCCGTTTTCTATGATTACCCTGAGTTTGTTTCCCCTCATCCAGCCCATTACCGACTCCAGCAGGCATTTAGAGGAGAAATGCCATCCCTAGTCACTGCATCAGTTGGAGACACAGAGAAACACATTTGAGTGTCATCAGCATACTGATAACACCGCGCCCCGTGTCTCCGGATGATCTCTCCCAGCGGTTTTCATGTAAATGTTAATAGTATGGGGGACAGAATCTCCTTGAGGACACCAGATGCTAGTTCCCTCTTATCGGAGCAAACATCCCCCAGCTGCACCATCTGGAATCTACCCGAGAGGTAGGAACGGAACCACTGGAGCACAGTGCCCCGATACCCAACTACCTCAGGCGTTCCAGAAGGATACCATGGTCGTAGTTTTATCTTACAATAATAATAGTTACATCAGGAAATATTTCCCTTTTCACAGTTGCATAAGACTAGGCCCAGTGGTATAGTGGTTTGAGCAGTGGACCATGAGTGGAGAACAAGGTTCGAATCCCTGCTCAACCATGAAAAACTGTCTATGTGACTGTAGGCAAGTCACAATCTCTCAGCCTCAGAGGATGTCAGTGGCAAAGTCAAACCAAACCAAACCCCCTCTGAAGAAACTTGCCAAGAGAGCCTTTGATAGGTTCACCTTAAGGTTGCCGTAAGTTGAAAACCACTTAAAAGCAAACAAACACACACAAGGCCCAAATAGTAAAATAACTCCACTTGCTCTGAAGAAGATCAAAGAAATTGCACATGAGATCAAGGACTACTGCCACTTTCAAGCAAATTAATTTCTTGACAAGCAGAGTAGCTACAGTTAGATTTTTAAAGGAAATAATAGTCAGAGCCTAAATCTCATCACAGAGGTGCTAGCTTAAACTTTGTCCTACAGCTTCCTAAAAATGAACTTATGGCTCTGTCCCTTCCACTCTCACACACTGAGATATCTACAAACGATGTGGGAATTTATTTTTTCAACTTATGAAAATGGCTGTAGTGGAAAGGAAAGTGTGTCAGTGTAAGTGGAGCAAATGAAGATACAGTGGTACCCGGGCTACGATACCAGCTTACGAATTTTTCGGGATACGAAAAAATCCATAGGGATTTATTGTTTCGGCTTACGAAGGTTTTTTCGGGTTACGAAAAAACCGGCGCTGTTTTCAATGGAGCCGCGGCAGAGCCGCGGTTTTTTTCCATTAGCGCCTATGGCATTCGGGTTACAAGGTTTTTCGGGTTACGAAATTAGCCGCGGAACGAATTAATTTCGTAACCCGAGGGAGCATGTATAAGGCTTAGCACCTCGAACCACGTTTACAGTAGTTTAATCTACAAGCACAAAGCAAATACTTCCTCATTTGACATTATTATTCATTGCTGAAAAATAATTGGTGAGCAGAAGAAAAGAAGAAAGCATGTGTATTTCTATTTCACTCCATAAATAAAAATGACATTGTGAGTGTGGAAGATGAGATCAAGTTCTAGACATTTCAAGAAACGTTTAAAGTATTTTGTTCAAAAGCAAGGTGAATGAGTTTGGTGCTCCATTCAAGGGCCTCTGCCACCTGCAGCCCTATGTGCCTTCTGCATTGCCCTCCTCTGTGCCTCTTGGACTGTCTGGATAATACACTTAGGCGCCCACGGATAGAAGAATGGGTGCTATATAAGGCAGACATCGATATTTGTTCCCATAGAAAATGTGAAATATTTTGCATGGCAGAAAGAAAGGGATGGGTTGTGTTTTTCCTTTGATTACTGTTTGTGTTAAAGATTCCATTGCTCCCAATGGTAGGGATAAAGTTTGCTAGCCTCAAGATTGCTATAGTTATTGCCTTATTCCAGTGTGACTCAGGAGGAATGGGAGAGTTTTGCTCGCTCTGCTGCCCCAATGCTCACGGCACAAAACTAACAGTAATGAACCTTTCTACTATAGCAGCAGTTGAATATTCCCGCGTTTAGAGCTCTGTTTAGTGAGAAGGAGTTTATTTTCCAGTGGTCCTTGAAAAACACCCATACAGAGACCCTTGGGAGCCTTAAGAGTTAATTTGGCTGTTCCTTTACATTGTTGTTCCTCTCTCCGGGCTTTGCTGTCTCCTCAGACGGATAGGTAGGAACTTATGATTTGAATGCCCTTTTACTCTGTCAACTAGTGTGGGGACTAGGCTTAGAATCCTCTCCTGCTTTATAGTTGTCTGCATGAGTTGAAATGTACAGCTCAGGTACTGACTGCTCAGGTGAATGCGATGGTCAAGAGTCCTGTTATCAGCTTCGGCTGATTCGCCAGCTGCGCCCATACCTGGCCCAGAGGGACCTAGAAACTGTTGTACATGCTCTGTAACCTCGAGACTGGATTTCTGCAACGTACTCTACATGGGGCACCCTTATACCAAACTCGGAAGCTACAAATGGTGCAGAATATGGCGGGCCGGCTGGTCACTGGTGCTCCCAGACCAGCCATATAACACCTGTTCTTAGGGACCCTCCATTGGCCCCATCCGCTTCCGAGCTCAATATAAGGCGTGGTTATTACCTATAAGCCTAAATGGCTTGGGCCCAGGATACCTAACGGACCGTCTCTCCCCGTACATTCCGCCTCGCACCTCAGAACGTCTGGGCAGCAACTACTGAAGGTGCCTGGGGCCAGATTAGTCTCACTTCGCGGAGGACTTTTCCATAGCTGCCCCAGCCCTTTGGAATAAGCTGCCCACTGAGCTCCGCTCATCTACCACCCTGGCCCAATTTAGGAGGATCTCAAAACCTTCCTATTCCAGCAGGCATTCCCGAATAATATCCTGTGGGCCTCCCTCCTCTTCCGTGCCATGAGGTTGGGCTATAGGGCTTTTTATTTTCTATGTTATTGTGTTATGGTTTTAACTTTTCATTGTATTTTTCATTGTATTTTTTATGTATTTTAATCCTGTGTTAGCCGCCCTGATCCCTGGAAGGGCGGGATAAAAATAAAAATTTTATTTTTATTTATTAGCTCTTCTGGCTCTGTGTATTTTTGTTTGTTGTATGAAAAGAGCTTTGCTATGTGAACCTCACCTGCAGTCTGAAGGACTACAGTCCAGACAGATTACCACTGTAGCCAAATAGGTCTATCACAATAGCCCAAACCATGTTTTAAAGAGACCATGCCAAATACTGCAATTTCAATGAAGATCCAGGCCATCCTAGCAAGGCGCCATCTTAAAATCCATTTTCTTGCAAGCATCTGTTTTCCTTCCCACTATCTCTCTCTACCTCTTGATTGATTCCTTTAGGGACGAAGACCTGCTATTTTTGGTAATTGGTTTGCTATGGGGAGAGATATACCCGTAACAAATCAGCCACTGGCCTTACTGCCTTTACCCACCTTTTCTCTGTGTTTGTTCTGCAACAAAACAAACCCTTGTGAATTAAAAGTAAAAAGAATAGCACAATAAAACCTTGTTGCTGTGGTTCTATGTGTTACAATATGGCCTGTTGAAATGGCTATCATTTTGGCCGAGTATGCGTTTGAGGCCTCTGTTATTTTACTGTAGGGATGGAAACGGGCTTTGGTGGAGTGTGCAACTGCAAAACTTTGTTCCTATGTTGCTCTCAGAATAAGGACTATCAAGTTTTACTAATGGAAGTTGCGGTTTAAGATTTTGTATTGTTGTGCTTGCTTGGAGTTGCCTTTTGATATTCCTGGTTTTCCATATAATGTAATTTCTATCTTCTTGATAAAAACACACAACATAGATTCACAAACTGTTGTGATCATTTAGTGTGTCCAACTGGGGCCATTATTGTGTGGACAGCATAAGAGAGGACATTTATTTTGTTGAGCGAAGTAGAACCTGGTAAATGGTTTGTAGTCATTAGATAAATGGAGCTGCTGTACTTAGGAACACTATTATGGGTTACACAGAGACTTTAGATGTCTTTAGCAGACTCTAGGGAGGCACTTGGGCAAGCTCTCAGGGTGGTTCTTTAAAGGAGTGAAATTAGTCTCTTTTAAAGTACTCTAGTGCCACATTACAGCTCTTGATGATAGATATTTGAAATACACATAGTCGCTTCTTTTAATATTTAATGGGCTTTAACAATTGAGTGAGCAGAACAGTTGCAATCAATTTAACTTAGCAGACAAAATGCTGTTCTGGAGAGTCTGTGTAAAATCTTTGAAGTATGTTTTCTCCTTTCTTTCCACTCCAGGCTTATGAAAAAAGGTTTTCCCACATCCCTCTCATCCCCATGTTTTGTAGGCAGTGATACTGTGAATGAATTCATGAGCGAGACAGGGCGGTCCATTGTGATTGAAAGGCGCTGTAAACTGGATGTAGATGCACCACGGCTCCTGAAGAAGGTATTCAATTTGCCTACTTGGGAAGCCTAAACAGTTTCTTATAAGGCTGCTAGCTGCTTAATAACCTAGTCTGTGCTCTCCTCTCAGTTTGCAGGAGTAGATTATGTTACTTCATTCAGAAGACTCCTTGAACAAAAAAAGACCGCACTTTACACATAGAGGCCTACAATGAAACTTTTCAAATAGAGTTGTTATCAATGACGCTGCTGTTAACCGTAAGTAAGAAGTGGCTTGAATGCAGTCTTCAGAATGTTTGTTGTAGTAGAGATTGATTTTGGTCCTTCTAGAATATGGAAGCATTACTCATAGTGATACATGTCATTTTCCAGCTGCTTAATATGTTAATAACAGTGTTCTGTCGTTGTTCCTTACTTAACAGAATACCTACGGTGTTTTTATGTAAGCACTATCATCTTTAAAATTCTGTGTTTGTGACGTAAAAACAGCAATCTGTTAGGAGTTTTGTTGTGCTTTCAGAAGTATTAACATTTCATTCTAACTCAGCATATGTGTGGCTTAAGTCTTACCTGCTAATACGCTGGCACACAGCCATAGGTGGCATGACAAATTATTGAACAGTGTTTAACAAGTTGGAGGAATCCATGTTTTTCCTGAATCTCTTTCTCAAGAAAACTTTAAAGTATGAAAGAAGAAAAGATCTATAGTGAACACTTTTGCATCTCAGTGCTTAAAACAATTGTTTGGGCCCCATCCACATTCAAAACCTTTGGTGATACTGATAAAACGTTGCATGCTCACGTCATAGTAAGCAGGCAGGAAGTACCATTTATTTTCTTTTTCTTTTTCTTTTTTTACCAGTATACATGGCTAAGATCATCTGAATTTTGTTGGTTTGAATAAATTGTGTTATATGAGTTTTTCAAAGTTCCATCTTTTGCTTAAGTCTAAACATTTCACATTCCATGAGTTAATTTAAGTTTCTCAGTCCCATGCAAGCCATATTTCGTAAGATGACATACTGTGGGAGAGTGAGAGTAGTATATTAAAATAAGCAAGAGTAGGCTTTCAGGTTTTTATCATTTGCTTCATTTTTGGAAGAAGATAGATCCTTGTGGTCAAGCCATATTCAGAATAATGGTTCAGGAGAGAGGTTGGAGCATAACACACATTGAAGTCAGTGGAAGGAAACCAGTTGCTACAATGTCAGGATGTAACAGCTTAATTTGCAGAGTGGAGGGAGGTTTCAGTGACTTGCTATTCTTGTTAACTAATGTCAAAAACACACTGCAGAAATAATCCAGTTTGAGACCGTTAACTGCCCTGGCTCAGTGCTAGGGAATCCTGGGAATTGTATTTATGTGGCATCAGAGCTCTCTTAAAGAGAAAGGCTGAAATGTCTCACAAAGCTATAATTCCCACAATTCCCTACACTCGCCGGGCAGTTAAAGTGGTCTCAATTGTATCTTTCGCTTGTGTTTTTGGACCTGAGAAACTCATGATGATATATTGTAATTGTCTAGTAAATTTTAAAACATGAAGATACTATCTGAGTGAACTCTTTCTCTTCCCTTCTTGGTTTTGAAGACCAAACATTGTTGTGTGAAAAAGCACAGGAGGTTCCCCCCCCCTTTTATTCCTAACCTTGGTTAGGTTAGCCATGTATCCCAGGCTGGGAGGTGGACATGAATGGAATCATCAAGCTCCGGGGATTCAATGAGAAAAGAAAGTTCTTGCTCATCATATTATTCCGACAACGTCTAGACTAGGAAATGCTCAAGTATATTATGATGTGATCACAATTATTGTGGATCTCTCCTATCCCATTGAGGTGATCATAACATAAGAACTTGAGTTTCATATGAATTGCCAATATTGTGTGTGAGAAAACCAGTTAAGAAGTCCTATAATTGGGCCTGTGTTCACTGTTTGCATATTTTAAAAGTAGGTTAGACACCAATGCTGAGGAGCAGGGCTAACAATCCATCTCTCAAAGATAGGGGAATTTAGACAGCTCCTCTCTGAAAGATGACAGTATCTCAGCAGGCACCAGAAGTCTCTAGCTGCTTATTATAAAAGCAGAGAGCCAAACTGAGAACATGTTGAATATCTATGAGGAGGAAGAGAAAATAAAAGTAGCAAATGGCATTTTCGCTGTGGAAAGTTAAAATACTGTACTTAGTATTCCATAGAATAGCTTAAATGGATGCAACTAATTAGTCAATATTCCAACTGAAATAAGGCATTGTTGGAGTAATATCCAAGAATTTATTTAGTAGGTGTCAGAGTTTGGTTGTCCAAAAGTGTGTACATAGCTACTTTCAACTTATAGCCTTTTACCTTACAAAAGTATGAAGTGAACCTATAATAAATGGGTGGTTAGTAGTGCAGCCATACCCATTTCTTCTTCTTCTGTTACATGTTTATATGTTCACTTAAACAATACACACTATTGTATGTGCTGTGCTACTCGAAAAT
>NC_056523.1:135241641-135258073 GCF_019175285.1 Sceloporus undulatus | reverse complement strand
CCAATGCTGTTTAATATTTACATGAAGCCACTGGGAGAAATCATCTGGAGACATGGGGCACAGTATTATCAGTACACTGGTGACACCCAAATCTATTTCTCTATGTCTCCGACTGCTGCAGTGACTAAGGATGGCATCTCTCCTCTGGATGACTGTCTTGGGTAGGTAATGGGCTGGATGAGGGAAAACAAACTCAAGTTGAATCCAGAGAAAACGGAGGTACTAGCAATAGGTTCCCCAGGTCCAGGGACGGAAATTTGCCAACCAGTCCTGGACGGGGTCACACTTCCCCTAAAGGATTAAGTTCGCAGTTTGGGAGTACTCCTGGATCCATCTCTACAGTTGTCATCTCAGGTAGATGTGATGGCCAGGAGTGCTTGGTACCAACTTCGGTTGATATGCCAGCTGTGTCCCTACCTCGACCAAAAGGACCTTGTAGCAGTGGTACATGCACTGGTAATCTCTCGTCTAGATTTCTGTAATGCGCTCTACTTGGGGTTATCCTTGTACCAAGTTCAGAAACTTCAATTGGTTCAAAATGCGGCAGCCAAATTGGTCACCAATACATCTAGGTTTGCCCATATAACACCAATGTTAAAATCTCTTCACTGGCTGCCAACACAATACAAGGCGTTGGCCATTACTTTTAAAGCCCTACATGGCTTGGGCCCGAGTTACTTGCGGGAATGTCTCTCCCTACACAGTCCGCCCCGCACACTTAGAACATCTGGGAAGAATCTATTGGAACATTATAACACGAGATTAATATCGACTTCCTATAGAACATTCACAGCCCCCCACATTGTGGTATAGTCTACCGGAAGAGATCTGTCTTATTACCTATTCAAGAAGGCACTTAAGACAGATCTCTTCCAGCGGGCATATCCACCTGATTCTATATAAAATCATAACTAGTGCTCCACTCTTGACGACGTTCATAGGACTATAACTGCTTGAATATTTTAAAGATTATATTAACTTTAAATAATAATCATATCCGCAATTAGTTCTGCTTTTAAGCTATATTTGAGAAACTCAAAGAAAAATGTGTGATTGCTATAATCCCAAAAGCTAGGCTTTAGAGACCGGTAGGAGAATTCGGGAAAGGCACCAATTAAATGAACTCAGGCCACTGCCTGGAAACAACTCCCAGTACAGTGTGGGGACAAATTACTCAGATGTGCCAAAACAATAACCTAGCAGAGTTCAAAAACACCCAGCTATTGGTAATGGAAATGCACTGACCACTTCTCTCTCACACAAGAAGCCAACTCACAGCCAGTTGCTTCATTCAGAGTTCTGGAAGCTTTTATCTTCAGTTGCATTGTATACAATATGATACAATATTTACACACACCTCTCAGTCAGCTTCCAATTAACTACACCAACATCTGCTCTAACCAACTCCACCAGCTCCAAACTAATCCACAACTACCCACACTCTTGGTCCACTTATAAAGAGTGTTGGCCCCGAGTTATCAGTGCCACATAGAAAGATGCAACCTTACAGCAACTTTGCATCATGCCATGTGCTCCCGACTCAGCAGTATGTGGCCTTTCCATGGAATATGTGTCACTTGTCAATCAAAATATTTTCTGTTGTTTAATGGTACATTACTCTAACAGGTATTTGGTGTGCCACAATAGGAACACAAGGTTTTATGTTTAGATTTTTATCTGAAAATGAAATATTGATGTCTCCCATATCTTCCTCAACTGTTCTGTGATGGATCGATCATAGAACTACATTTAGAAAAAGTTATATTGCATGTTAGAATAAAATTACTTAGGCAACATAGGCTGCTTCCATGGTGACTGATAGCTTTTAGCGCTACCAGTCACAGACCTTTGTGCACTTATTCCCTCTCTCTACTAGTCATAGAAATAAAAAAGACAGAAGCAGTGGAAATAAAAATCAGAAGTGTTACACATGGGGGATTTTTCTGCTGGACCACCCATAAAAACCTGTGCTTGTGGAAAAGTGATCTGCAGTAAAAGATCCCCATCCAGAAGTGCACACAGTTGTAGGATTTAAAGACATAATTGCTGTAGAAGTGGCTCAGACTTGTAGAGTTGAGTACCACATGTACCTACTCTTGACCGCCATATAGGGAATGGAACGCTAAAAAGTTCAACTGTAGTAAAACCACAACAATATTCATTGAACCAATTGATTCTAGATGTTGGCAGCCCCAATAAATTTACTTATTTATAAATATTTTAATAAAGTAATAAATAATAATTAATTGAATCCTTTTATGTAGCCACCGAATAGTCTATACCCACTAATTTAAAAATGGGCTGACTTAGGATAGAATACCAAATGATGGCTTTGAAACAGTCTTGGTGATAACAAATTCCTTAATCTCTTTCCTCTTTCACACTGCTTTATATCAAACCATAATTTGCCAATTCATCCAGATCCAGAATGCCAAATTATGGCTCATGGCTGTCCTGCAAACAAGGACTGGAAACTATAGACAGCTTCCATGAAAGGGCAAAGAGTAATTTGCTGTAAACCACCATAGAAGGGAATTACAGCATGCTGAGGAGGATGTTGTTCAAAGGCTCACTTTCATAACAGTTGGTAAACTGTTATCTTGACTAAATTTGGTTCTTGGAGACCAATGCTAACTTTTAATATGAGAAAGTATAAATGTTTCAGAGGAAGGGGTGTGGTTTGGTGTACAGTATTTCGGTGAGAAAGCTATATGGTTTTCTGTGGGTGGAATCTGTTTGTAGATATTTCCATTTTGGACTGCTGTGGCTTGAGTGTCCATGTTTGATTCTGGTTCAGAAGATACAGACAATCAGATTTGTGGAAATATTTAAGCTACAAAATTATATAGGGCAAATTGTTTTCCAACTGCACATAATTGTTTTCATTAAATACAGGGTGTGCAAAATTCCCTTTGTGGTGACAGTTCTGTAGATGTGAAGGAATTAAAGTTGTACTCATTACCTGATAAATGGGTACAATAGTTTACTGTCATCATGACATTATGTTAAGAAGAGGTGCCAGCCATCATCACCTTTCAATTCCATAGTGAAAAGAGGTGGAAAACAAGCTGCTATAACTTGCTGTAGTATGTTCATAATCAGCTTTGAGATTGATCACAGTAATCTAGTGAAGTCTTTCTCTCGCAAAGAAACATGGGACAGGTGTAAGGGGGCAAGTAGACTGTATATATGCCATAGCTACACTTTCATTTTGAGAATAGCCTGGGGGCACAATATCCTCTAGTACAGAACATAATGTCCTGTACTTTCTTCCCATTAAAAGAAAACACATCATGGAAGTAGTGAAGCACACATCACAGGAAAGGTTTTCTTTTTGGTTTTTTTGCACTCCCTAAATATTTTGGAAATAGTTTCTACTTTTGTGTATTGAACTCAGCCCATTCTCTCAGTCTGTGTGTATGTTTTAAGGAAAGTTTGATTATAACAACTGTAGTCTTGTATCACTTCAATATGGAATCCCAAAAATATTGACTATTTCTTGAATTATCTGAATAACAAAACTGGTATTTCAATCCAGGGGGTTGTTCCGATGAACACCACTGCAGAAGAAGAAAAATGTTTGTGGACAGCTAATGAGAATCACACAGAATATGCTTATGTATGGAAGAAAAAAATAATAAAAGATGTTAGGAGCCCTGGTGGCGCAGTGGTTAAATGCCTGTACTGCAGCCATTCACTCAAAACCACAAGGTTGCGAGTTCAAGACCAGCAAAAGGGCCCAAGCTCAACTCAGGCTTGCATCCTTCCGAGGTCGCTAAAATGAGTACCCAGACTGTTGGGGGCTAATTAGCTTACTTGCTGTTCACCACTATGATCTTTGGAATAGCGGTATATAAATAAAACAAATTATTATTATTATTATTATTATTATTATTATTATTATTATTATTATGTACTTATGTATAAACATAAGGTGTTGTTATTTATGCTAGTATTCTGGGAGAGATTTTAATACAAATTGAGGATACAACATGTCAGGAACTTTCTCCATGCAGCTCTTGTTCTTTCTTCCCAGTGTATTTTTTTTCTATGAATATCCTACAAGGCAGTGACATGTCTTCGTTATGTAAACAAATTTGGTGTTCTGATTAGCAAATATTTCTTAAAACAGAAGCAGTCCATAGATAATTGAAAGAAATGATATAAATACAAATGTAAGAACAAAATAATAATAATAATAATAATAAGGTTTATTTGTAATCCACTTTTCCAGAATTTGATCAAAGCGGCATACAATAATAATATAGAAAACATTCCAATAAAATCAGTTAAAAACAGCATAAAAAGAGCACAGTGATCATAACAACATAAGGGCCAGTTGGATGGGAGAGTCAATATACACATTCCAGGGTCATCGATAAAAGGTGTAAGGGATACAATGATATCTCACGGTGGGAAGGCTTGGGGGGAAAAATACATCTTTAGATTCTTTTTAAAAAGATCTATAGATGTGGTGGAGCGGAGCTTATCTGGGAGACTATTCCAAGATCTAGGGGCTAAGATAGAAAATGCCCTCTGTGAGGTCCTCACATAGCGTGTTGTTAGGACCTCCAACAATTTCATCCCAGTCGACCTGAGTGTGCAGGGTGGATTATATGGGGAGAGGCAGTCCTCCAAGTACCCTGGGCCCAAGCCGTTTAGGGCTTTATAGGTCATTACCAACACCTTGTCTTGAGCCCGGAAGCGAATAGGCAGCCAGTGAAGATCTTTCAGAATGGGTGTTATATGGTCAGACCTGGAAGAACCAGCGACCAGTCTAGCTGCCATATTCAAGGTCCCTCCGGTCCAGATATGGACACAGCTGG
This sequence comes from Sceloporus undulatus, assembly GCF_019175285.1. Taxonomy (NCBI): domain Eukaryota; kingdom Metazoa; phylum Chordata; class Lepidosauria; order Squamata; family Phrynosomatidae; genus Sceloporus; species Sceloporus undulatus. The sequence goes on along the minus strand of NC_056523.1, from coordinate 135,253,247 downwards.
CGTATCCGCTGAAGCTGATAACAAGCGCTACTGACGGTCGCATCCACCTGAGATGACAACTGGAGCGACGAGTCCAGGAGCACTCCCAAGCTGCAGACCGAGTCCTTCAAGGGGAGCGTGACCTCGTTCAGGACTGGATGGCAAATTTCACCACCCAGACCGGGGGAACCTATCGCCAGTACTTCCGTTTTCTCTGGATTCACACTGAGTTTGTTTCCCCTCATCCAGCCCATTACCAACTCCAAGCAGGCATTTAGAGGAGAAATGCCATCCCTAGTCACTGCATCTGTTGAAGACACAGAGAAACACATTTGAGTGTCATCAGCATACTGATAACACCGCGCCCCATGTCTCCGGATGATCTCTCCCAGCGGTTTCATGTAAATGTTAAATAGCATGGGGGACAGAATAGCTCCTTGAGGGACACCAGATGTTAGTTCCCTCTTATCGGAGCAAACATCCCCCAGCTGCACCATCTGGAATCTACCTGAGAGGTAGGAACGGAACCACTGGAGCACAGTGCCCCCGATACCCAACTACCTCAGGCGTTCCAGAAGGATACCATGGTCGTAGTTTTATCTTACAATAATAATAGTTACATCAGGGAAATATTTCACTTTTCACAGTTGCATAAGACTAAGGCCCAGTGGTATAGTGGTTTGAGCAGTGGACCATGAGTGGAGAACAAGGTTCGAATCCCTGCTCAACCATGAAAAACTGTCTATGTGACTGTAGGCAAGTCACAATCTCTCAGCCTCAGAGGATGTCAGTGGCAAAGTCAAACCAAACCAAACCCCCTCTGAAGAAACTTTCCAAGAGAGCCCTTTGATAGGTTCACCTTAAGGTTGCCGTAAGTTGGAAACCACTTAAAAGCAAACAACACACACACAAGGCCCAAACAGTAAAATAACTCCACTAGCTCTGAAGAAGATCAAAGAAATTGCACATGAGATCAAGGGACTACTGCACTTTCAAGCAAAATTAATTTCTTGACAAGCAGAGTAGCTACAGTTAGATTTTTAAAGGAAATAATAGTCAGAGCCTAAATCTCATCACAGAGGTGCTAGCTTAAACTTGTACCTACAGCTTCCTAAAAATGAACTTATGGCTCTGTCCCTTCCACTCTCACACACTGAGATATCTACAAAAGATGTGGGAATTTATTTTTTCAACTTATGAAAATGGCTGTAGTGGAAAGGAAAGTGTGTCAAGTGTAAGTGGAGCAAAATGAAGATATAAGGCTTAGCACCTCGAACCACAGTTTACAGTAGTTTAATCTACAAGCACAAAGCAAATACTTCCATCATTTGACATTATTAATTCATTGCTGAAAAATAAATTGGTAGCAGAAAAAGGAAGAAAGCATGTGTATTTCTATTTCACTCCATAAATAAAAATGACATTGTGAGTGTGGAAGATGAGATCAAGTTCTAGACATTTCAAGAAACGTTTAAAAAGTTATTTTGTTCAAAAAGCAAGGTGAATGGGTTTGGTGCTCCATTCAAGGCCCTCTGCCACCTGCAGCCCTATGTGCCTTCTGCATTTGCCCTCCTCTGTGCCTCCTTGGACTGTCCTGGATAATACACTTAGGCGCCCACGGATAGAAGAATGGGTGCTATATAAGGCAGACATCAGATATAGTGTTCCCATAGAAAATGTGAAATATTTTGCATGGCAGAACAGAAAGGGATGGGTTGTGTTTTTCCTTTGATTACTGTTTTTGTGTTAAAGATTCCATTGCTCCCAATGGTAGGGAATAAAGTTTGCTAGCCTCAAGATTGCTATAGTTATTGCCTTATTCCAGTGTGACTCAGGAGGAAATGGGAGAGTTTTGCTCGCTCTGCTACCCCAATGCTCACGGCACAGAACTAACAGTAATGAACCTTTCTACTATAGCAGCAGTTGAATATTCCCAGGTTAGAGCTCTGTTTCAGTGAGAAGGAGTTTATTATATCCAGTGGTCCTTGAAAACACCCATACAGAGACCCTTGGGAGCCTTAAGAGTTAATTTGGCTATCTCCTTTACATGTTGGTATCCTCTCTCCGGGCTTTGCTGTCTCCTCAGACGATAGGTAGGAACTTATGATTTGAATGCCCTTTTACTCTGTCAACTAGTGTGGGGACTAGGCTTAGAATCCTCTCCCCTGCTTTATAGTTGTCTGCATGAGTTGAAATGTACAGCTCTTTGGCTCTGTGTATTTTTGTTTGTTGTATGTAAAAGAGCTTTGCTATGTGAACCCTCACCTGCAGTCTGAAGGACTACAGTCCAGACAGATTTACCACTGTAGCCAAAACTAGGTCTATCACAATAGCCCAAACCATGTTTTAAGAGACCATGCCAAAATACTGCAATTTCAATGAAGATCCAGGCCATCCTAGCAAGGCAGCCATCTTAAAATCCATTTTCCTTGCAAGCATCTGTTTTCCTTCCCACTATCTCTCTCTACCTCTTGATTGATTCCTTTAGGGACGAAGACCTGCTATTTTTGGTAAATTGGTTGCTATGGGGAGAGAATATACCCGTAACAAATCAGCCACTGGCCTTACTGCTTTAGCCCACCTTTTCCTCTGGTGTTGTCTGCAACCAAAACAAACCCCTGTGAATTAAAAGTAAAAAGAATAGCACAATAAAACCTTGTTGCTGTGGTTCTATGTGTTACAATATGGCCTGTTGAAATGGCTATCATTTTGGCCGAGTATGCGTTTGAGGCCTCTGTTATTTTACTGTAGGGAATGGAAACGGGCTTTGGGGAGTGTGCACTGCAAAACTGTTCCTATGTTGCTCTCAGAATAAGGACTATACAAGTTTTACTAAATCTGGAAGTTGCGGTTTCAAGATTTTGTATTGTTGTGCCTTGGAGTCTGCCTTTTGATATTCCTGGTTTTCCATATAATGTAATGTCATATCTTCTTGATAAAAAACAACAACATAGATTCACAAACTGTTGTGATCATTTAGTTGTCCAACTGGGGCCATTATTGTGTGAGCAGCATAAGAGAGGACATTATATTTTTGAGCAGAAGTAGAACCTGGTAAATGGTATATTGTAGTCATTAGATAAATGGAGCTGCTGTGCTTAGGAACAGCTATTATGGTAACACAGAGACTTTAGATGTCTTTAGCAGACTCTAGGGAGGCACTTGGGCAAGCTCTCAGGGTGGTTCTTTAAAGGAGTGAAAATTAGTCTCTTTTAAAGTACTCTAGTGCCACATACAGCTCTTGATTGATAGATATTTGAAATACACATAGTCGCTTCTTTTAATATTTAATGGGCTTTAACAATTGAAGTGAGCAGAACAGTTGCAATCAATTTAACTTAAGCAGACAAAATGCTGTCTGGAGAGTCTGGTAAAATCTTTGAAGTATGTTCTCCCTTTCTTTCCACTACAGGCTTATGAAAAAAGGTTTCCCACATGCCCTCTCATCCCCATGTTTGTAGGCAGTGATACTGTGAATGAATTCATGAGCGAGGACAGGGCTGTCCATGTGATTGAAAGGCGCTGTAAACTGGATGTAGATGCACCACGGCTCCTGAAGAAGGTAATTCAATGTGCCTACCTGAAGGTGCCGGGGGCTAGGCTTTCCTCCGTCACCAAGCGGACGTTTTCCATCGCCGCCCCGGCCCTCTGGAATACGCTGCCCGCTGAGCTCCGCTCGACTACCTCCCTGGCCCAATTCAAGAAGGATTTAAAGACCTTCTTATTTCATCAAGCATTCCCCCCATGAACATCATTTAGGGCCTCCCTCCTCTTTCCGTGGCCATGAGGAAGGGCTAATTGGGGTTTTATCTTTTTATCTTTTTTATTGTTTTTATTGTTTCTTTGATGTATTGTTTATGCTTGATTTGCTTGATTTATGTATGTATATCTTAATTGTGTGTAAACCGCCCTGATCTATGGAAGGCTGCGGTATATAAATAAAACTTTTATTATTTATTTATTATTACTTGGGAAGCCTAAACAGTTTCTTATAAGGCTGCTGCTGCTTAATAACCTAGTCTGTGCTCTCCTCTCAGATTGCAGGAGTAGATTATGTTTACTTCATTCAGAAGAACTCCTTGAACAAAAAAGACCGCACTTTACACATAGAGGCCTACAATGAAACTTTCTCAAATAGAGTTGTTATCAATGAACGCTGCTGTTACACAGTAAGTAAGAAGTGGCTTGAATGCAGTCTTCAGAATGTTTGGTAGAGATCTGATTTTGGCTCCTTCTAGATATGGAAGCATTACTCATAGTGATACATGTCATTTTCCAGCTGCTTAATATGTAAATAACAGTGTTCTGTATGTTCTTACTTTAAACAGAATCCTACGGTGTTTTTATGTAAAGCACTATCATCTTTTAAAATTCTGTGTTTGGACAGTAAAAACAAGCAATCTGTTAGGAGTTTTGTGTGCTTTCAGAAGTATTAACATTTTCATTCTAACTCTGGCTTAAAGTCTTACCTGCTAATACGCTGGCACACAGCCATAGGTGGCATGACAAATTATTGAACCAGTGTTTAACAAGCTTGGAGGAATCCATGTTTTTCCTGATCTCTTTCTCAAGAAAACTTAAAGTATGAAAGAAGAAAAGATCTATAGTGAACACTTTTGCATCTCAGTGCTTAAAACAATTTGTTTGGCCCCATCCACATTCAAAACCTTTGGTGATACTGATAAAACGTTGCATGCTCACGTCATAGTAAGCAGGCAGGAAGTACCATTTATTTTCTTTTTCTTTTTTTACCAGTATACATGGCTAAGATTATCTGAATTTTGTTGGTTTGAATAAATTGTGTTTATTATGAGTTTTCAAAAGTTTCCATCTTTTGCTTAAGTCTAAACATTTCACATTCACATGAGTTAATGTAAATGTTTCTCAGTCCCATGCAAGCCCATATTTCGTAAAGATGACATACTGTGGGAGAGTAGTATATTAAAATAAGCAAGAGTAGGCTTCAGGTTTTTATCATTTGCTTCATTTTTGGAAGAAGATAGATCCTTGTGGTCAAGCCATATTCAGAATAATGGTTCAGGAGAGAGGTGGAGCATAACACACATTGATAGCTCAGTGGAAGGAACCAGTTGCTACATATTCAGGATGTAACAGCTTAATTTTGCAGAGTGGAGGGAGGTTTCAGTGACTTGCTATTCTTGTTAACTAATGTCAAAAACACACTGCAGAAATAATCCAGTTTTAGACCGCTTAACTGCCCTGGCTCAGTGCTAGGGAATCCTGGGAATTGTAGTTTATTGTGGCATCAGAGCTCTCTTAAAGAGAAGGCTAAATGTCTCACAAAGCTATAATTCCCACAATTCCCTAACACTGAGCCAGGGCAGTTAAAGTGGTCTCAAATTGTATTATTTCTGCAGTGTGTTTTGGACCTGAGAAACTCATGATGATATATTGTAAATTGTCTAGTAAATTTTAATTAAACATGAAGATACTATCAGAGTGAACTCTTTCTCTGCCCTTCTGGGTTTTTGAAGACCAACATTGTTGTGTGAAAAAGCACAGGAGGTTCTCCGCCCCCCCCCCCCCCTTTTATTCCTAACCTTGGTTAGGTTAGCCATGTATCCCAAGCAATGGGAGGTGGACATGACATGGAATCATCAAGCTCCAGGGGATTCAATGAGAAAGAAAGCTTCTTGCTCATAATATTATTCTGACAACGTTAGACTAGGAAATATGCTCAAGAATATTATGGTGTGATCACAATTATGTGGATCTCTCCTATCCCACTTGAGATGATCATAACATTAAGAACTTGAGTTTCATATGAACTTGCCAATATTGTGTGTGAGAAAACCAGGTTAAGAAAGTCCTATAATTCGGGCCTGTGTTCACTGTTTGCATATTTTTCAAAAGTAGGTTAGACACCAATGCTGAGGAAGCAGGGCTAACAAATCCATCTCTCCAAAGATAAGGGGGATTTAGACAGCTCCCTCTCTGAAAGATGACAGTATCTCAGCAGGCACCAGAAGTCTCAGCTGCTTATTATAAAAGCAGAGAGCCAAACTGAGAACATGTTGAATATCTATGAGGAGGAAGAGAAAATAACTTGCTGGTCAATGACCAAATAAATTTTTATACATATATAAGAGAAAATAAAAGTAACAAATGGCATTTTCACTGTGAAAGTTAAAATACTGTACAGGGCTCCCCCGGGTTACGAAATTAATTCGTTCCGCGGCGCCATTCGTAACCCGAAAAGCATTCGCAAGCCGAAGCCCCATAGGCGCTAATAGCGAAAGCCGCGATTTGGTGCGAAAAAGCGCCGAAAAGCACCAAAATTTTTTTCCGTAACCCGAAATAACCGGAACAGTTTTTTTTAATGGATTTTTTTCGTAACCCGGAAATTTCGTAACGCGGCGCATTTGTATCCCGGGTACCAGTGTACTTAGTATTCCCATAGAATAGCTTAAAATGGATGCAACTAATTAGTCATATATTCCAACTGAAATAAGGCATTGTTGGAGTAATATGCAAAGAATTTATTTAGTAAGGTGTCAAGAGTTGGTTGTCCAAAAGTGGTACATAGCTACTTTCAACTTATAGCCTTTACCTTACAAAGTATGAAGTGAACCTAATAAATGGTGTTTAGTAAGTGCAGGCATACCCATTTCTTCTTCTGTTAACATGTTTATATGTTCACTTAAAACAATACACACTATTGTATTGCTGTTCTAACTCAGAAATGCTCGCATCTCTTTCTTCTGTATCCTGCTGCTAAGTAGTCTCTTTTAAAGTACTCTAGGACAGACTGCCCAAAAAGGGTGGCCTGCTGACGGCCTTTTTCCCTCCGAAGGAAGCCGCAGCCACCAAACCGTGCAGCTTCCCTGCGGAGGAAAAAGAACCTGAGAAAAGCGGGTTCTTTTTAAGCCGCAAGGGCGGCATAACAAGTGTGCCAGTGGCGCACTTGTTACGTAAGTACCATGTGGCAACATGCGGATGCCGCGCTGCACTTACGTAACAATGGCAGTGTCCGTGTACACAGGGCGCCACCATTGTTGCGCTGCCCCATACGTTCTAGGGTTAGGGACCATGCGGTTGCTGCGTGGTCCCTAACCCTAGAATCGGTGCTGGTAAGCCACTTTATGGTGATATGTATCACACCTAAATTTCTGTAAAAGAACTAGGTCACTCTATGAAGGCTGCATAGTACAATGTGCCCTTTGTATCTGTTGGGGTTTGGTTCCATAACCCCTTGTGGATGCTCATGTCCCATTGTATACAATGATAGAGCAAAATGCTGTCTCTTATATAAAATGGCAAAATCAAGATTCATTTTTTTTGGAATGTATATATTTTTTGCATGTTTTTCAAACAGTAGATGGTTGAATCCATGGATAAAATAATCTTTAGATACAGAGGACTAACTGTATGTTTTGTTCTCTAAATATACCAAAAAGTGCGAAATGGGTCATGTAGTAAAGATTAGAGAATGGTTATTTATCTTCTAAGAGACTGTAATGATCAACGGATGCCTAGAAGACAAAATGTGTATCACATTTGTTAGCTGCATGGAATTTCCCCAGTTCATGCACTTTACTATATTGGCCTGGCAGCCTTGGCAAACTATATTAGGTGGTAAGGACTCAGGGCTCCTGTTGTTTTTGGATACTTTTCTGTCATGTTGGAGGACAAAAATGCATTTCTTTCCCTAAATAGGTTGGATCCCTGATTCATCGTCTTACTATTGCAGTCATTCCATGTTCCAAATTCCATGCATTGATGAGATAGCATGAAGTGATATTAAGGAAGGAAAAACAATAGGCCTTCAGGAACAACCATCCTGGTGATTTTCACTCCCCCACCCCCTACATTAAGCTTTGTTTCTCAACTCTTCAGGTGCACCCTGACAATGAAGACTGGACATGTTTTGAACAGTCTGCAAGCCTTGATATTAAATCTTTCTTTGGCTTTGAAAGCACAGTAGAAAAGATTGCCATGAAACAATATACCAGCAATATTAAAAAGGTGAGCTGTAATGGTTATTGGTCCCTTGTCTGCTGAATCACACCCATGAACATTTTGTTATCACTTCTGGATATTGCCACAGGACTGTGTATAATTTGGGGGTTTGCAGTTTGTCTGTCTGTGTATTGTCTTGGTGTCACTTTGTAGTTTTTGGCGTTTTTCATCTTCTACCAGTGGTGTGGCATGTTCTAATCTGAATGATATGGGTGGATCTGTTCATACTGGGAATAGCGAGGTCTGAGGGTACACTGGCCTGCTATTCAGCAGTTGCTTAGATTGATATTTTTGTGTCTTTATGGGATAAAACAAATTCTGTCATGTTAAAGTAAAACAGTTCTTTTTTTCAGTCAACATAGAACAGTCTTCATCAACCTAGTGCCCACCAGATGCTTTGGACTTACAACTCCCAAGATTACTAACAAATCAGTCATGCTGGCTGAGGCTGATGGCATTTTGTCCAAAACACCAGGAGGTCACTAGGTCAGAAAAGGCTGCTAAGCGGATAACTGCTCAATGACAGGCATGGCTTGACTAGCAGGAGTTAGGAACATGTTTTGCAAAGAGAGAAAATTTTAGAAGTACCTTAACAAAACAAAAAATCCTGCCCCAAAAGGAGGATGACTTATTTTCCCCATGCTTTAAACCAGGGGTAGGCAACCTTTTTGAGTCGGGGGCCAGGTTGCTGTCCCTCAGACAACTGGGGGGCCGAAGCTGGGGGTGGAGCTTCCACCCTCCAGGGGTGGAGCCATATGCTGGGGGTGGAGCTTCCACCTTCTGGGGGTGGAGCCACATGCCAGGGTGGAGCTTCCACCCTCCAGGGGCGGAGCCACACATTGGGGGTGGAGCTTCCACCGAAGCATCATCATCATCACCACCACTATCATTGTTACAGCAGACCTTTGTTACAGCACTTTGGAAAGTCACACTGTCTCACCATCATAAATAATAAAAAATAATGAAATGAAATAAAAAGCAATAATAAAAATAATGAAATAAAACAAAAATAAGTGTTACATATTTTAAAAAAATAATGGAAAAAACCCAAGGCAGACCTGAAATGACTCACATTTCCACCTCCTCCCCCTCTTTCTCATTGAGAGGGGATTTTGCAGAAAGAACACCCAGGGCAAGTAATAATAATAATAATAATAATAATGGTACAAGCAAAGAAATTACTAAAATGCAATTGAAAATAAACTACAGCAAGCATGCACACAGTTTCAACCCAGAAAAGCCACAAGGTGCTCAGAGGGGATTTTGCAGAAAGAACATCCAGCTAACCCCTCCCCCAATGAACCAACCTCTGGCCTTGCTTGGCTGGAGCTACTGCTCTGGCTCCCTTGCTCTGTACTCCTTCCTTCTTTCTCCTCCTCCTTTCCCTGCTCTTAGGGAGGAGGAGGAGGAGGGCGGAGGCGAGGTGGAGCCTGCTGCAGGCCTACTGCAGCCCCTGGAGCCCTGTTGGAGTGCTACAGGGGCTGCACCAGGCCTCCTACATGGGCGCCGCCATTTTGTTTTTCAAAATGGTGGCCGAAATCTCGTGTGACCTTTGCCATCCTGAGGTCACGCGAGACTTCGGCCACCATTTTGGAAAACAAAATGGCGGCCGGAGCGGCGAAAAAAAGGAGAAAATCGGCGGCAATCGGCGGCAGGACTGCGCAGGGGCCGGTAAGAAGGCCTTGGCGGGCCGCATCCGGCCCACGGGCCGCAGGTTGCCGACCCCTGCTTTAAACTATATCTAAAGGTGATCCACAGTTGCCCATGTCATGTCTGGAATCAAGCACCATGCATCCAGTCACTCATGCCTTGACAAAGAGGGAGCAGGGAGGCACTTGCATTTTCTTCCAAATTTATCTGTGTCCTTGGAAAGGCCTGCCTTATCCTTTAATTTTTCTGTACATTAATTTCTACATCATGGTGGGTGATGCTGCATTAAAAGTTGGTGGTTAATAGTTAATTTCTCTCTTAGATGAGAGTTTCCCATAAGAAAGAAAACAGTAATGCCACGTCCCAAGGAGTCTTGTGGTTATGACTGAATAATTGTTTTGCTTTCAAGGGCAAAGAAATAATAGAGTACTATCTGAAGCAGCTAGAAGAAGAAGGAGTAACATACATTCCTCGTTGGACTCCCCCTGTGAAATTCATGTTTGAACGTGGAGCTTCTCATGTGAGACGGCCACTGTCCTCTCCAGTCAACATACCTGAAGCTGCCGTTAAAGAGGTGCTAAGTCCTAAGGAAGTGAACACCTGCAACAGTGCATCAGATCCCACAGCTGGAACACCTGACGGTGCATTGTTTGTCCTTCTCTTTTGTGCAATAGTTTCTGATTGCCCTTGTCATCTCAATAGACTTTTAATAATGCAACCAATCAATGTGGAAGGTCTTATCATTTTTCCCCATGAGGTGACTTGATTTAAATGGCAGAAAATAAACTGTACAGGCAGTATTACGACTTTATTGGTTTGGTGGGGTTCTGTAGACAGTTGAGTTTTATTGATTCACAAATTGGGTGGTACAAGGGAAAAGCCAGCTGTTCAAGACCGCTGGAAGGTTGACACTGTGAAAGGTAAAATAACTTAGTTGAAAGGGTTCACCAAAGCTACAGCTAGTGAAGTTAGATCAGATGCAATCAGGGCTTAAAAGTAGTTAGCTTTGTAAATAACGAATTAGTGTTTCCATGTGAAGTATGTGTTCAGTAAACCATTTGTTATTTGGCCTAGCACCATTGCCTCTATTAACACTGTATCAATGCCATTTCAGACAAACTAGACGCAGACTACATCAAGAGGTATCTGGGGGATTTGACACCACTTCAAGAAAGCTGCCTCATTAGGCTTCGGCAGTGGCTCCAGGAAACACACAAAGGCAAAGTAAGAATCTTTCTCCTTGCTGGGCGTCCTATCTGTCAGAAAAATGCATCGCCTACAAGATGGTCTGGCACAAAGTCAATGCTCTATTCAAGGGAATGGACACTTACATAAGTTGGCCTTGAACTAGTTTGAACCTGATTCCTTAAGGTTTTTTGTTAACTAGGATAGTCTAATATTGAAATCTGGTCCCCAAAGTGCAGAATCCAGATGCTTTTTAGACTAAAAGAAAGCAACATTTTTTGACAGCCTAGAGATCCTTTCATATGCTCAAGTTTATGACAGCTGTACAGATTAACCACTTCTATTTGTGTTGAATGGAGGATTTCCACTGCTAGTGTAAGGCTTGTTAACAAGGAGTGTTGGGGACTATTAACACAATGCCATAATCTACCTGTACAGAGCATTTGAAAATGTATTGGAATACATCCTTGGATGAATTTCATCAATCACACTGTGCTGAAGGCCAGTTAACCATGAAAATATATCTTTTGCACACATTGCAATTCTAATTTCTTACCTCTTTTCTCTGTCTCCCTGGCCAGTTATTTGTACTGTTCAATATAATAAAACAAAGGCTATATCAGGGGTAGGCAACCTTTTTGAGCCGGGGCCAGATTGCTGTCCCTCAGACAACTGGGGGGCCGAAGCCGGGGGGTGGAGCTTCCACCCTACGGGGGCAGGGCCGCATGCCAGGGGCGGAGCTTCCACCCTCTGGGGTGGAGCCACATGCCGGGGGCGGAGCTTCCTCCAAAGCCCCGTGGGGAGGAGGAGGC
>NC_056523.1:135238177-135241541 GCF_019175285.1 Sceloporus undulatus | reverse complement strand
TCTTCACTGCGCATGAGTTTGTAAAAATCACAGCAATTTACATTGGCCTTGCCTCTGAGGCTTTCTGATATCAATATCACAATTAAAGAAACAAAAACACACAGAAAAGGCACTTTGGAAAGTCACACTCTCTTGGCTTCTGAAGCAGTGCGTGCATGCCTCTCAAGCTGACTCATATCATCATCATCATCACACTATCACTGTCAAAACAAGGGAGACTTGTTAGCATTAAAAGCACCCAAAACACACTTTGGAAGGTGACACTCTCTCGACTTAAGAAACAGTGCCTGCATGCCTCTCAAGCTGACTCATATCATCATCATCATCACACTATCATTGTCAAACCAAGGGAGACTTGTTAGCATTAAAAGCACCCAAAATAAAAATTTAAAAAACCTTGAGGCCTCTGGCCACTCACCACCTCTTCCTTCCTCCTCTTCCTCCTCCTCCTCCTTTGTTCCCCCCTCCTCCTCTTCCTTCTCCTCTTCCTCCTCTTCCTTCTTCTCTACCCCCTCCTCCTCTTCCTCCTCCTTCTGCTCCCCCTCCTCCTCTTCCTTCTCCTCTTCCTCCTCTTCTTTCTTCTCTTCCTCCTCTTCCTCCTCCTCCTCTTTCTTCTGCTCCCCCCTCCTCTTCCTTCTTCTCCTCCTCTTCCTCCTCCTCCTCTCCTTCTCCTCTTCCTCCTCTTCCTTCTTCTCTTCCTTACTCCTCTTACTCCTCCTCCTCCCCTCTCCTCCATGCGCCGCGCAGCCTGGGGGCGGGGCGGAGGAGGCAGAGGAGAAGGAGGTGGGCGGTGCGAGCCTGTGCAGGGAGGGCAGTCCGCCGGCCCACGTGGGGAGACGGGGAGGGCAGTGCGGGGCTTCCCCCTTTGCCTTCTCTGCCCCAGGCCACGCGGCCCTCCTCTTCCTCCTCCGCACGGTGGAGGAGGAGGAGGGCCGTGCAGCCTGGGGCAGAGGAGGAGGAGGAGGCAGTGGCAGGACCGGGCTGGGGGCCGGAGGCTGGGGGTTGCCGACCCCTGGGCTATTTTATGGTATAATGTTTTCTCATCCTGGATTGTATAAGCTACCTTGAGTAGGCATTTTGCTTAGAAATGGAGAATGTGAACTTGAAGGCTAATATAAATTAAAATATTATTTTAAATATTGATCATCATTTAAGGAATCAGTCCTAGTTCTTTGAAATACAAATGGAAAGTGGATATTTCACTGCTTGTCACGTGGATATTTCACTGGACTAGATAATTTGGAGTGGACCAGTTTTTAACCTTCAGCCATTATTAACCACCTTTTACAGATTCCAAAGGATGAACACATCTTAAGGTTCTTGCGTGCCAGGGATTTCAACATTGATAAGGCCAGAGAGATCCTATGTCAGTCATTAACATGGCGCAAGCAGCACCAGGTTGACTACATTTTGGATACTTGGAACCCTCCCCAAGTACTACAGGATTACTATGCAGGAGGCTGGCATCACCATGACAAAGGTATAGTAGCATATTTATGGAAAGCATTTTATAGGAAAATCTCACCACATATGTAAAATGTAGCAGCACAGAAAATGGGAGCCTCTGTTGGACCAGGACTCTTGGAACCTAGGATTCAAATCCATGTTAAACCATGGAAACCAGCTGTGTGACTTTAAGCAAGTCACACTTTTACTCAGGCATGAAGACAATGGCAAACCATCTCTGAATAAATTTTGCCAAGAAAACACTAGGACAGGATTGCCAAAAGTCACAGTCAACCTGAAGGCACAGAACAACAAATAGAGCTAGTAAGAATGGAGGAATAATAACCAGGAAGAACAGTACTAAGAATGTTAATAATAACTGCATTATGTTCTAGCAGGTTAACATTGGCAGGATATAGACTGCCCAAAAAGGGCAGTCTGCCGCTGCCTCCATTTCCACCGGCGGGAAGCCTCAGCTGCCAAACAGCAAGGCTTCCCCGGCGACGGAAAAAGAACCCACAAAAAGCGGGTTCTTTTTGCATCATGCTGGTGCGGTGCACTCGTGACGTCACCAGCGCGACGGGACATGCAGACACTATGCATCTGTCACGTCAAAATAGCGGCACCCTGTTTACAGGGCGCTGCCATTTTGACACCCCATCACATGCTAGGGTGAGGCTGGTATGGACGCTGCATCCTCGGCCAATCCCTAGCATGTGACGGGGGTGGCGCAAAGGCCCGTTTAAATCGGGCCATTAAGTGCAAAGAGAAAAGGCTGAAGTACTCTTGTTTAGAATATTTAGAGTAAGAATTAGAGTTGCATCTTTAAGCTTTCATTCCAATATAACAGATTCCACTTGTCTCCATTATTTTAGTCACAAGGCCATATACCCAGCAATTGTCAGTTATGGATTATAAAATCATGCATTTCTGACCTTGGGTTACTTGATCTGTTTCACTGATTTTATTACTTTTATAGATAGCATCTCCTCACTCCACTCCAGTTTCATGTTAAATAAATAAAGCTTAGTTATGAGAGTGATTATATGAGAGAAAATATCTTAAAATGAAATATGTTATAATAGGCTAAATTGCGGAAAGTCATTCTAGTTGTTGTTATTATTGCTGTTGTTGTTTTTATTGTATATTTCTATCCTGCCTATTTCACAGATCAGAACTGAAAGCGGCTTAGAACAATTAAAAAAGACATCATTAAAAATCCACAAAATACAAAAATTAAAACAAGATTAAACAGTAAAAAATAAAACCAGATTAAAACCAGATTAAAACATACAATATTTAAACACACACACCAACATAGTAATTAGCTATATCCAGTGCGTTATGTGACCATATAATGCTTTGCACTATATAATGTACAGTCATTATATTACTGCCCAATGCATTCATCAAGTGCCTGCCAGAATAGAAAAAGTCTTTATTTGTTTGCATAAAGAAAGTAAGAGGGTACCAGTCTAACTTCTCTGGAAAAGAAAATCCAGAGCCTGGGAGGCAGCCACTGAGATGTCCCCAGCCTGTGTGCCTGTGAGGGTGGAAGGACAGAGAGAAGGGCTTCCCCAATAGATCTCAAAGCAGGGATTGATTCGTAAGGGAGAGTATGATCCTTCAAATAACCTGGACCTTTAGCTATGTAGGACTGTAAAGGTTATAACCAACACTGAATTGTGCCCAGAAATGGACTGGCAGCTAATGAAGCTGTTGCAACAAATGAGTGGTATGCTTCCTGTAGTTAGTCTGTCTGCAGCTATTTGGACCAGCTGAACACTTTTTTTTCCATCTCTGCCTCTGAGGGAAAGCAGGAAGGTAGGGCTTCCCATCAGCCCTACACAAAGGAACTCTACCCTTCCCAGAAGGCCCTTGGCTCCATCTCTGCCTCTGAGGGAAAGAAGGAAGGAGG
>NC_056523.1:135222775-135238167 GCF_019175285.1 Sceloporus undulatus | reverse complement strand
GCTTCCCATCAGCCCTACACAAAGGAACTCTACCCTTCCCAGAAGGCACCTGGCTCCATCTCACTCTCCTGCTTGTCCCAGAATTCTCCTGCTTGCATCGGACTCCTACCCAGAAGGCCTGAGCTGGCTATATTATTATTGTTTTTGTCATTATTGTTATTGTTGTTGTTGTTGACCTTTAATTGTAAAGCCAGCTTCACCTCTTTCTTTTCTCTGTGAACCCCATCCTTCCCATGGCTCGCCACATTTCTCCTAACCTGATCCCCATTCGGCCTCTCCCTGTCTCCCTGCTTCCCTTCCTCTGTTCCCTCTGGAACTGCCGCTCTGCTGCCCCTAAAGCAACAGCAATTCATGACCTCTTTCTCTCTAAATCCTTTAACCTCCTCACTCTCACCGAAACCTGGCTCCCAGCCCATGATACTGCAACTTCCTCTGCCCTTTCTTTTGGTGGTCTCTCCTTCACGCACACAAGCCGTCCTGAGGGTCGAGGGGGAGGGGTTGGTATCTTGCTATCTACTCCTGCCAGTTTCAAGTTCTATCTTTTCCCCCCAGCTATCATTTCTCTTCCTTTGAGTTTCATCCTATTAGACTCTTTTCTCCTCAACAGCTCCAGGTTGCAGTCATCTATCGCCCTCCTGGTTCTGCCACCCAGTTCCTATCTGACTTTGAATCATGGCTAACATTCTTCCTTTCAGATTCAGTCCCCACTCTGATCCTAGGTGACTTTAATATCCACGTTGATGATTCCAATAACCCTACAACATCTCGCTTTAACTCTCTGCTAGCTTCTTTTGGCCTCCAACCACATTCCAACTCTTCAACTCATTCTCTTGGTCACTGTCTTGACCTAGTTCTTGCTGCAAACTGCGCCATTTCTGACTACCTGGCACTTGACTTTCCACTATCTGACCATCATTTAATCTCCTTTGCTCTCACTTATACTCCTCCTCCTCGCCATACTATTCAACGTCTTTTTTGTGATCTTCAGTCTGTTGACTCTAACCATCTCCCTCCAGTCCATCTGCCTTGGTCCAGGCCTTGGAGGTTGAGAGGAACTGCTGGACCTCTTACCCTTTCCCTCCACCACTCCCTTCTCCTCTGTGTCATGTCTTTTTAGATTGTAAGCCCGAGGGCAGGGAACCGTCTAACTAAAAAGATTGCATGTACAGCGCTGTGTAAATTTACAGCGCTTCAAAAATAAAGGTTAATAATAATAATAATAATAATAAACCCCACAAAACACATTGCAGTAATCCAACCAGGATGTAACTATGGCATGTGTCATTAAAGTTGTTTTTTCAGGAATACATTTCAGAGACAGAGTGAACATTTGTTGAAACAGTGAGGAGATGAGTCAATGATCCACGATATTTTAAAATATTTTCACTAACTTTGTCAAATTTATCGAAGCTCTGCTATATTGCAAATTTCATCTTGGTCAGGGGTGTGTGTGTGTGTGTGAGGGTAGGAGCCTTGCCCTCATGATGGAGAAATATATCAAAATCTTCCCTGGAAGGAGTATAAAGAATATTTATCATTTTTCTCATTCTCAACAAGAAAATGACTCAACATGTTGAGATAATCCATGGAAAACATTATAAGTGGCTGGAAGCTTTTTCATGCCAAGACAGAGAAAAAGACTAGGCTGGGTCTGTTTTAAAAGGGAAGGGGGTCATTTTTGATACAATGTTTTGCACAAACACATTGGGTTTTGTGCAGCATACATTTTCTACATAAAAAATTGAACAAAAGACCTTATATTTTCACAAAGTCCTAAAATAAATAAAAGATACAAAAATTCACAAAAGCTCTTACTCAGTGGAAGAAAAACTGATTTTTTTTCTGTTCTCAGATCTGAGATAAAATATGTAAAGATCTACATCCTTATTTCCATGTGACTAATTGTGAGTTTACAGGTTTAAATGAAATGCCTAACTTTTGCCCATGTTAAAACAATAATTTACATTTCTGCCAGTTTCTTCTGCTCCAGAACTGAATTTGTATAGATTCTCACAAATTTTTAAAATACTGTCTTTTATTCAGAGAGCCTTACATTCATTTGAGTTGAATGTTACCGCAGGTTTTTATCTTGCAACATGATGTAACTTTTGCATGTTTGCTGTGCCTGCAATCTCAGCTGTTAGAACCATGAAAGTACAACACAGCTGCTTCAGAAAAAGAAGCTATTTTTGGTTGAGTAGCCTACTTTTTTGTGCTGTTCTTGTTAAGCTACCGGTGCGGTTTCTTATCTTATAGTATTAATTTATCATAAACAGTGTGTCCTTTTTTTCTTCTTATCCTAAGGTGTGTGATGAAAAGGGGAAGTGTCTGATGAATTTAGAAGTTAGAGGGGATGTCATGTTTCTTTGCAGACCAAAATATGTGATGGTGACTTTAATGGCCATCCAGGTTATCAAGGAAGTCCTCGTAACTCTATGGTGTCTCTGTAAAAGAGAGTTTTCTATTGCCTCCAGTTGTATATATGCCTAAGAAGATATCTTTAAACATTGTTGTCTTTCCTCTTTTTTTGTTCAGATGGGCGCCCCCTGTATGTGCTGAGGCTTGGCCAGATGGACACCAAAGGTTTAGTGCGAGCTCTTGGGGAAGAAGCCTTGCTTCGCTATGTAAGTGCCTTTGATGTAACAGCTGTTTATAGTGAATGTGGTGTTCCCATTTTACTACTCTCTGCCCCTCTAAAATTGTAATCCTAGTGCTGTTGTTCTCAAAACTTTAGTTTAGGTTCATTTTGAACAGACTCATTCTGTCCAAATAAAAAGCTTACTTTTGTCCTGGGGGGCTGGCTAAGTACACATGGGAGAATAAGGTGTTGGGACTCCGGTGTGTTGGAGAATACCACATCACGTCAGACTGTAGATGGTGGAAGCTGCTTTTTAAAATGTTTCCTCTGTGAGTGTGCGTACGTATGTGTTTATATCTCTACAAGCATGTAAACCAGGGGTGAGCAAGCTATGTCTCTGGAGGGTTTTTTTCTTTTATTGTTTAATAGTTCATGTGGCCCTCAGAGAGTCCTGAGGCATAAAAGTGTCTCCCAGATCTGCTATAGTCAGCCACCCTGATGTAAGCAAGCATAAGGCAGAGGAAACTTTCAGGGCCAGCAGTTTAGTGCTTCACTTTTTTTCTGTTCTGTTTGGGAGTTTTTGTATGGGGAAGCATAGACCAGGCTAAGCCATATAGATAGATAACAGCTTGGATGGGCTTGGCAGTTTTGTTCTGTTTCAGCCCTTGCTGCTTTCATTCAGCATTTTAAGATAGTCTCTCTCTGTGCCTCCATTTTCAAATGTTCCTAAGCTGCTGGAGAACTCTTTCTGCCTGCAAAATTTTTCCATTCTGTGTACTTATGCCTTCAGGAAAAGATTTCTCAGTTGGCCCTGTTTCTGAATATTCTCTGTGCCATCAGCTTATGGAAAATATGACACATTTTGCACTCAAAGCTGTGGTTCCACAGCATAATGCAATGAATCAAAATGGCTAATAAAATCCATTCTTTGCATTTCAGTATTGAAAGAAAAGACCCCAGTATTCTTAAGCAATGGCAGTAGTAGGTTGGATTGATTGATTGATTGAAATTTTATTTATATACCGCCGTTCCTATGATCACGGCGGTTTACAAAACAAAATGAAAAACAGAGTCCTCTGGGCCGCTCCTGCCCAGGTGAGCCGGCTTTATGGAGGCCGCTCTCACCGGCCCCTCCCCCTGGAGAAACGCTGCTCCGGCGGCAAGGAAGAGTCTCTCTGGGCCGCTCCTGCCCAGGTGGAAAGCAGGCGGGCGGGCAGTTAGGGAGGGAGGGGCCTCTTTCTTCAGGCTAGCCCCTGATGGTACTGGGCCAGCCTTCTCTCTCCCTCAGAGGCCGAACGCTGACAGTTAGGGAGGGAGGAGCCTCTTACATTACATATATGTAAGTAATTACATATAGCTTCTTGAATCATATGTCACTACTGTACATCCAAATATCAAAATGGCAAATAACACTGGCTGGCAATAAAAGCAGGAAAATGATTTTAAAAATGATTTTGTGCAACTCCATATGTGCCCTTTAAGTTACTGCCTCTAATTACGCTCAGTTTAAGAACAGAATTGGGAAATCTAAACCTACAAATTGTGTGATCTGGAACTTGAAAAGCCACCTTGAATCCCATTTTGGGAGAAAGACAAGATACAAATCCCTTTAAATAAATAAATAAATAAATAAATGGAGTTAATAGTGTATCATGATGATGATGATGAGTTACTGAATTTATACCATACCTTTCTCCTGATATGGGATTCCCATACTGGTAAGGCACCAAATCCAATAAGATTTATTCCCAAGTCAGTAAATATATGATTGCAGCCTGAAATTCTTAGATAAGAGATAGAGATATGTATGACTAAGGTCTGAATTGGCAAAATGTGAATATCAAAGTGGCTCTGTTCTTGTACTAGATCTTTAATAGCACACAATAAAAGCTAAAACTCAGCCAATTAAAGCAATTCTCTGTCCAGATTTCATCCATGGTCATTCTGCAACAGCCTCTTACAATGCCATTTCTTTTCTCTCTTTTTTATGTATATGTCTATGCAGGTTTTATCTATAAATGAAGAAGGACTGAGGAGGTGTGAAGAAAATACAAAAGTCTTTGGAAGGCCTATAAGGTAAAGAAACAAAGTTAATATTCCACCACTTATTTTATTTCTTTGAAATGTGGAGATATTCTGTACTCATCTAGGCTTTGCTTCTCTGACTTAATATTTTAAGGTTATGATTGCTAGTTTATCTGCATATGAACAGGGTCCACATGTTGTACAGTGTTATACAGACTTAGAACCCACAAGGCTCTGGTAATTCACCCATTATGTGCCTGCTAGTCTTTAGAAAGCAGAATTCACGATAGAAACGATTTGATTACTGTATTAGGTATTTCTGACAAAACTGGCAGGATTGATTATTAATTATGGTCCTACTGTATGATCTGAGGACAGGTAATGCAGCAGTCTTACTATGAAATTAAGCTGATATATATTTGATCCGTGTATGAATGGGAGATTGCATGGAAGCCCCATGTGCACACCTTTTGAGACTAACATAGAGGAATAGTGGTGTGTAAATGTACTAACTGCACAATGTTGGTCAAGGAAAGACCTGTAATTTTCGCCAACAAATTCTGCTTCTGCCTGCTCTACAGAAATGGACTGTACTAGGCCAGAGTGGTTGACAACAAATTTCTTTCTTTCTGAATCTAATTAAGATGAAGCTGACCTTCAGGAAAAAAAATGTGTAGCTGTGTTGCTTCAATATTAAATCACCTATCTACTTAAACAAGGAAGGGTTGCTAAAGTAAACCAGCCCAGCAGTGTTTGAGAAATAAAACTCTTCAGCATGCTTGATTGCATTATCTGCAGAGTTAAATGTTTAATAGGTGCGTTAAATAAGTTGTTTTTATTTTGGGGGGAAACAGCTCTTGGACCTGTTTGGTGGATCTGGAAGGCTTGAATATGCGCCACTTATGGAGACCTGGAGTCAAAGCCTTGCTAAGAATCATTGAGGTAGTTGAAGCAAATTATCCAGAAACACTGGGGCGTCTACTTATTCTTCGAGCTCCCAGAGTATTTCCTGTCCTTTGGACACTGGTAAGTTCATGTGTTTTGTTTCTCTTGGAACCCAGCATATACATTGAAACAGCCTAATTTGACTTCTATGAAGTTCTTCCTTTCAAGAACGAAAACATTAAATATGTTTAATAAAAAAGCAAATGTGGGTGGCTTGATAGGATAGTTCATGTAGAATCATTCATCTTCTGCATATGCCACTTCTGTTTGTTTCAGTAAAAGTAAAATACTGTATGATCTTGAAGTCTTTTGAGGACCTTGGAAATTTCTTAACCCTGTATTTTATTTTTAGGTTAGTCCATTCATAGATGACAACACTCGAAAGAAATTTCTGATTTATGCTGGCAATGATTATCAAGGACCTGGTGGGCTATTGGATTATATTGACAAAGAAATTATCCCCGATTTCCTTGGTGGAGAATGCATGGTAGGTAACTGCTGGTCCCTTTCGTATTGATCTTTTCGCTGCTTTAGTTGAATATAACATCACTGTATTCCAGTATGGATAGAATGTAATTTTAAGGGATTTATGATTTATGTAAAACAGGCCAGATGTTCTTAGACTAAACAATCCGAGAGTAACAATTGGGGCACTCATAGAATCATAGAGTTGGAAGAGACCGCACGGGCCATCCAGTCCAACCCCCTGTCAAACAGCCCTTGCTGTCAGGAAGTTCTTCCTAATGTTGAGGTGGAATCTCTTTTCCTGTAGCTTGCATGCATTGTTCCGGGTCCTGTTCTCTGGAGCAGCAGAAAACAAGCTTGCTCCCTCCTCAATATGAGTTCTGCAGTTCTAATTACAAACATAAAAATACATATAAGTACTGTATGTCTAAAATTGATAATTGCTTGTGAATTACTGAAAAATGATTTGCAGCTTAATGGCTAAAGATGTGAGCAGAGACGTCTCCAAGTTCAGCCTCATCTCAGCCATGAAGGTAACCTGAGCAGGTGCCTAAAGAGACTTTTCTCTTTCAGGCTACATCCACCCATATCCACCTATATCCACCCATATCTAGTTTGGGATTAATGATCCTGATATTTCTTACAATTCCGTAGTAGAAGATTACTGAAATAAAGTATGTAAAGGGCTTTCAAAACTCTTAAGACATTTATGTAAATGCAAAGTTCTCTTGATTCAAATCTCCAAAACTCCCTGGCACAAATTGCATAGCTTCCTAATATTTCCTATATAGTATGTGCTACTAGTGGTTTAAACTACAGTGTGCCACTTGATGTATGGCACAAGGTCATTTCATTTCTGATCTCTTTCCTCTGTGATTGATGATAAGAACACATAGCTTAAGGGCCATTAGAAATGTCTTCTAGAATATACAAGGTTGAAGTCAGAAATCATCTGACAGAATCAAAGAATTATGCTACATTCATGATGAATCAATTTTCTTTTTTGCATGAAATGGTAGATGTGAAGTCCTTTATCAACCCCACTCAAATTTCCTTTCTCGTAGTAACTGAGTTTGCTTTTAAGCTCTTTACCAAAAGAGTCAAAGTAACCTCCTGGTATATTCTTGGTAGTGCTTTCTGTTTATGTAGAGATCTAATGTAATTTTCCCCCTCCCCATTATCTTTCAAACTCTGAAGTGTGAAGTTCCAGAGGGTGGGCTGGTTCCCAAATCCCTGTACCGGACGGCAGAAGAACTGGAAAATGAAGATGTAAAGCTGTGGACAGAAACTATCTATCAGTCTGCAAGTGTTTTCAAAGGAGCTCCCCATGAGGTATGTTTCCTTGTTTTTTTCCTTTAATCCAATTGTCTAATATGGACAGACAAACCCGGTTCATAATTTGGAATAAGATTCTTGCTAGCTTCATTCTTTCAGAGCTGGTTTAGATAAGACTTCAGTTTGCTCACTCATGAAAATAATTTCTCATGTGAGAAAGGAAATTCAGCAAGGTAGAAGTTTCCCTTCCATTGTTGAGATGGCCAGGGGGAAGCAGCCTACAAATTTCTTTTTAGAAGCTGCTATGCTGCTATGAAGATCAGCTTCACATGATCAGTCATTATTCAGAATTAGCTTCTCAGATGTGTACAAATTATTAGCAAATCCTGGCTTGGTATGTTGAGGGCAATGCTCAGTTTATGAGAGGGGGGTAGAAAGCCTTCAATGGAATTTCTAAGCCTTTCTAAAAATAGTAGCTGCCCACCCCCAATCGTCCCCACACTATTCTGAGCACAAGTGGGACATTGCAGTGCCCATGCTTGGACCTTAGATTCTTGCCCCAGTTCTCCAATATCTGTTCCAAGTCGTGCTGGAAAGGTAACCCTTTACATTTTGTTCTTCAAAGATGTATAAACAAGTTCATTCTTCTACTCACATAAAACAAGGGGGATGATTAGATCTTTTCCTTGTGTAGTGCAGTTTAAATAATACTGCACACCTGCTTCCCAGGTTTCTAACTTTTAAAGACTGGGTTTTGTTCTGCACTTGTAAGAACTGTTTTTTTCTCCTCCTCCTTAAATGAAAACTAAGATGGTGAAATAACAATATTGCTGCTTTAATAATGTGATGGCATTCATAAATATTATAAAATCAGAAACAGAATAAATTAATCAACTTGTACCTCTGCCCACCAAATCATTTGTGGCAGGAGCTGTAACAAATGTAGACAAAAGCTTCTAATGCAGTCTCTTTCCTCTTTTTGACTCTAGATTTTCATCCAGATTGTGGAAGCTTCCTCTGTCATCACCTGGGATTTTGATGTTTGTAAAGGTGACATTGTTTTCAACATTTATCACTCCAAGAGAGCACCACAACCTCCTAAAAAGGACTCCTTAGGGGCCCACAGCATTACTTCTCCTGGTGGCAATAACGTGCAACTCATAGACAAGGCATGGCAGCTGGGACGAGACTACAGTATGGTGGAATCTCCACTTATTTGTAAGGAAGGCGAGAGTGTGCAGGTGAGAACAAGTCTCTGAATTCAAGCCATACTCTGATTCTAACAAAATGTTCCTACTAGATTACAACATTTTCCCCCTTTTATCCTCTTCATCTACCATATTTAACAAAACTTCCAGATAGACTAGTGTCTTCACTCATGTGAAATCTTGTTGGCTGGTCTAATCAATTGAGTGTCTAAGGACATTGAGTGTCTAAGGTCTTTATCACATTAGCCCCATTTTTCTTGCAATTGTGTTAGTTAAGGAAAACAGAAACAAAGTTTGGGAGCAGCCATTATTACATGTTTCTTCAATAGTGTGACTGGGGCTGTTTCTGCCATGAAAGGTCCCTTGCACTCTCTTCCGCACTCCTGTCCTGGTAAGATTTTGAATTCTAAAACAATTTGTTGTGGATCCTTTTCTTTTGGGGCCATGTCTTCTGGCATTGGCTGTATGTTTCTTTTTTTACTTTCACAGCTTGCCACCTCATCCTACTTCATCTCTTCCATTACCACTCCAGGAAATCTAAATTTTCTCCTGTGGAGGGACTTGTTTTTAAAAATAAAATCTGTTTAGAACTTTTAGCACTATTAAGCAACTGCTATAAGTTGCTGTAGTGGTATCACAGTGTTTCTCCTTAATGTCCACCCATGCATGCCGACACACTACCTGTGTGAAATGAGGTATTGAAAGAATGGAAGGAAGGAGAAAGAGAAAGTGTATGTGTTGTCAAGGAGAAACACGGATAGCAACAAAGCAGTTTACAGCAGTAGGACCATAATTTTGCAGTAATGCTATAGCAATAGTTTTAGCTAAAAAGTCTGCAGAGATTAAAAAATTGTAGTAAGGTATTGGGAAGGAAGGGACCCACATGAAAATGAAGGGATCAACATTGGAGTGTCTGGAAGCAAAAGAGGGAGGCGAGTGAGTGACCTGGGTATGTCTACCATCACAACCTCCATTATATACAAGGTACCCACAAATGAACCAGAAATATGCCACCTTTTTACTGTGTTTCTTGAAAACAAAAATCACAGAGCGTGTTTGAGAGGCAAAATTAAATGGAGCAAATTGCTCGTCCAAATGAGGCCTCAGTGAGATGAACAAATGACTTCCCTCTCACCTGCATTAGAATTCCTGCATTTGCTTTCTCTTTTACTGAATGTTTGTGCCATTTTTCTTCTCTTGCTTTCAGGGGTCACATGTAACAAGATGGCCTGGCTTCTACATTCTCCAGTGGAAGTTCCACAGTATGCCTGCCTGTGCTACAACCAGCTTGCCTCGCGTGGATGATGTCTTGGCATCTCTACAAGTCTCATCCCATAAGTGCAAAGTTATGTACTATACAGAAGTAATTGGATCAGAAGATTTCAGGTATGTTTAGTGGTACCCTTGCAAGTGCCATTCTGGGGGAAACTCAAGGACAGCAAAATCCCCTAAAAAGAAATAATATTATCTTGTATGTTTTCATGTGCTGCAAAAACCATTGTGAAGTTCTCCAGAGCATTAAAAGAACTGTAGCAAGGGTCTTTACAGTAATTAGTGATTGAAGCTTGTGGAGATGTTGACCTGAATCCTCTTGATATTCTCTGCTACAGTAGGTTTACTGAATCAGTGAAATTTACTTAACAGATAACATTTAACAAAGGGTCTACTCTAACTAAAATTACCAGTAGGATTCAGGCCACTCCATGTTTCTATCATAGAATCAAGTTGGAAACGACCTCAAGGCTCCTCTAGTCTAACCTCCTGTTGGTGCAACTAAAGTGTCCCTGACAGGCAGATACTGAATTGCACCTTTTTGAATTTCAGTCAGTAACCCAGGTTGAAAGTTGTCCAATTGTAGTAAGCTTATGTTTCACTCGCCACTACTGCCTCTTATTAACTCTAATATAAGAAAGCTTTTTTTTAAATCTGCTTGCAAGGCTCCTTGCCCACTTAACAAAGTACCTGCAATTTGCGTGAATCCTGCCACCAACAGGATCAGTTGTGTCACCCTTCTTTTGAATTACTCTTGGCACAATTAATATTTAATAGTGAAGAATTTGGTACATTTTGGTCCTGAACTGAACATTATTTATTTATTTTATACCTCACCTTTCTTCTTGCACAGGACCCCAAGCATTGACTTTTATAGGAAGGTCGGAGTACCTGTCCTTTTCACTCCAAATAAAAATAATAATAATAATAATTTGTTTTATTTATATACCGCTATTCCAAAGATCATAGCGGTGAACAGCAAGTAAGCTAATTAGCAAGTAAGCTAATTTGCCCCCAACAGTCTGGGTACTCATTTTAGTGACCTTGGAAGGATGCAAGCCTGAGTCGAGCTTGGGCCCTTTTGCTGGTCTTGAACTCGCAACCTTGTGGTCTTGAGTGAATGGCTGCAGTACAGGCATTTAACCACTGCGCCACCAGGGCTCCTTTTTTTTTATATATACTTTTAATTAGCATTCCCCGTCCCCATTGGTTACAGAAACTGCCAGGCAGAACGCAACCCTGACAGAAACAAAAATCAGGGTTGATTTGCTTGATATTTGGAATCAGTATCAGACAGACATAGCAAGGGTCTATGGAACACATGAGAAAAAGGCATTATGATTAGAATGAAGTGGAATTTGGGATCAAGGATAAAGAGATTATAGTCACAAGGCCCTGTGCATGCTTCTAAAGGCCCCCATTTAGGACCTTAGAAATTCCAAAGGGCCATGGAAAGGTCCACTGTAATTTTTGAACCTCACCAGATTAAACACTGATTGCAAGATTTTTCTCCTCTAGCTACAGAAGGTACCAATGTGTTTTGTAATGGCTCACATTCATATGAAGTGAAACTGTACTAAATATATGGACACCTGGAATGTCAGTTGTTCACCAGACAATATGTAGAGCTGATGGCTCCTAGATAAGGGTGATTATACCTGTTTTAGCCTGTTCATATGAGGAGGAAAGCGGGATATTTAAGCCTGAGGATCACCAAATTGTCTTACTCTGGCTGCAATATATTTCGTAAATTCAACTGCAGAATAAAAATATCTTGATTTTTTTAAAAAAAACATTCCTTGGTGGACTGACCATAATAAGGAAGAATGATAGCTGTTACTCCATTCAAAGTGGGTGCAGTCAAGATAGTGCAGACACTAAGCGTCCGCTACGTCAAAATGGCGGTTCCCATTTTGACGTAGAATGGGCGCCGCCATTTTGTATATGCTCAGCACATAATAGGGTTAGGGGCGTCCAGAAAGGACGCCCCTTCCTAACCCTAGTACGTGCTGAGCACGTACTTTTTGGTGGTGTGTAACCCGCCAATGTTACTTTCAGTGAATAGTTTTCTGTACATGTCACCAGGAAGACAATTCTTAGAAATGACTCGAATTAAATGCTTATTTATACATTTGTTCTGCCCTTTTTAGCATTTGGATCGTCTTACTGAATTGGATATGTTTTTTGGGGTTATTGCTGATTTGTAGTCTTGATCTTTATTTCTGCATTTTGTTCTGTCTCAAGCTAATTCTTTGTTATTCTCTTTACTGATGAAAACCACCATGACAGGATTTTCACTCTAATAAATATTTTGAGAGGTAGTGGTGGTGATGGTTGATTCCGGTTTTTGTTTTTGTTTGTTTGTTTGTTTGTTTGTTTTTGGGATTAACTGATTATGTCAACGATGCTATGGTTGGGGTGGAAGGGTATTTCAGCAGGCCACTAACCACCATATTTGTGCCTCTCTAGTAAGGAAACCAAAACAAGCAGCTCTGTTGTACAGTACCACATGCTCAATAAGTGTCTTCCTCCTATTTTGTGTATCCTCCTCTCTCCCTCTGCAGGGGATCCATGAGCAGCCTTGAATCAAGTCACAGTGGATTTTCTCAACTCAGTGCAGCTACCACTTCTTCTGGCCAGTCTCAGTCCAGCTCCATGATTTCCAGGTAGTCCCACTTCCAGGGGGAAAAAGCCAGTTGATGTGATGGCCGGACCCTCTTCTGTGGCAGCCAACTGCAGTACAGCTTAATCATCAGTGACAATTGAAAAGCAAATCGAAACAAACAAGCAAACAATAAACAACACAAGTGGAAGGCCTTTTTAAAGATAGTAAAGTAGCTGTGTGCATTTAAGTATACTGGTTTTGTTTTGAATTAGAACTGAAGGAGTGTGTGTAATCTTAAGTAGCCATAGTTTTCTTTTCCATTTTTTTTATAAACCTGCTTGCACAAATCCTAACTTGGAAATGCAAGGGCTGTTTTTTTTTTTTTGCAAAAAAACTGAGTAATCATTGTGTCAGCTGTTGCGAATTCATTTTAAAAAATAACACCCTACCAAAACATTCTATACTGCATAGGAAATTTAACCTAAAGCTTTTTGCCAGTGAAATTCTCACTTGAGTGCAAAAACACTCCCCCCCTCCCCCTTCCTGCTACTGTGAGCTCCCCCTCCTCTGTTACACTAGCAGTGGCTAGATTGTTGACATTTCATGAAGTGCCAGCTGGTGACTGGCTGAACTCCTACTGTTTTCCTCTAGCTTTGCTGTAGATGAGCACTGCCTCTGATAGAGGAGGCAGAATGGCTGTCATTCTCAGGCCACCATCTTGATATGATACATTCCACTTAATCACAGTGTTAAGGCCATGCTCCAGCTTTGGGCAATGAAAGGTTTTAAGACAGAATTACAATTCTGAGCACTGAAGATAGGAAACCAGAAGGCAGTGGAGGCTCTCCTTAATTTGGTCCAACCACTGGACCTCCTTTGGGTCTTCAACATCATGTCTGTCTTCCAGATAAGCATTTGACACCCCACCTCACATGCATCTTCTGTTTCCCCTGAGCAAAAACCAGTTGAATGGATGGCATTTTTCCTGCCAATAGCTTTTTCAAGGAAGGTGTGGCTGTAGCAGTTCTTGTTTTCCTGCTGTCCTCTTACATTCCCTTTACTGTGCCATGAATTCAAAGAAGAACCTCATATGCCACTACAGTAGAGGCAAGACACTTAGCTTCTTAACAAAGCACTGTCTGCTATGGCAACAGTGACCACAACCAAACCTCCTCCCCATCCAAGGTTTTCCCCATAATGGAGACTTTAATTACTATGCTAAATGTTTCATAAGTTCCAGCAGTTGCCTCATTAATATTCTGAGAGACTTTAGCTTGAAATTTACCATATATATTTGGACCGTTCAGGTCAGATTATATTGGCTGTGTTGTATCAGTTTATGATAGCCAACTAGATAAAATATTACAAGGGCTACTTATCAATTTCTGAAGTCACAGTATTTCCTCCGTCCCCTAATCACTCTAAATCCAAGAGAGATTAAGGCCCTTCTGTTGACAAAGAAAGTCTCATCCAGAGAAGATTCAGTGCTTGTGCTACTTGTAGTCCATGGCAGGTGCGCTCTGTTTTGAAAAGGAAATGATGAAAACAACTTGCAAATATCTTAATAAGAAGATAAGGAAATTTATTTAAAATCAGGGGGTTAAAGTCCTATGCTAATTTAAAGGACTTAAAAATGCTGACTGAAATAGTTGTCATTAAAATTTGGCAGCAGTTTTGCATGCTTTAAATTATCAGAGTAAGATAGCCATGCTTTAAAAACTGGCTGAGTAGTGTTAGGGAGAGTATAGTTTGGTCCCATAAACCTATACATGATATGTTGCTTCTGCTGTCTGTGACAGCCGCTTGACTAGTAAGACTCCAGCATGATACCCGTCTTTAATTAGCAGTTTTAGTTGTTGGCATGCAATCATGAACATAGCTCCTTCCTCAAAGAAATATAGTACTGTGCCAAATCTATCCATAGGTAGCCCTCAAATAGGTGCCCTGCTTTTAATGGGCACACCTTTTCCCCCACTTGTAAGGGCTCTGTCTTGAAAGATGGTCCCCTCTTTCTCTCTCTCTTTCTCTCAGATGGCGATTTTGCTGACAGCTGTAAAGAAACCTCTTCACTCAACAGTCCACATCAGCCCAGAGATGTCTGGCTTTATAGACCTTTTTTGAGTTGCAGCCACTTCTCCTGTGTGAAGATCTCTTAAGTTTGCTCAGAAGTGTCCTTTGCGGATACTTTTTTCCATTAGAAGTCTAATGCATCTTTCAGAGCTCAAAGCACAAACACTTGAGGCTGTGTCATAAAAAGCAAGACTTTTTTAGTGCAGTGCCATGGCAACTAAGTTCCAGCTAACCCTCTGTTCTTCTCCTTAGTGTGTGATCTCACTGCTGTCCTTACTCCATTTCTCTTTCCTCCAGAACTGATAATTCTGCTGGTCTGAACTAAACTGAGCAACTTCTCCATGTTCATAACTTCATATCAATTTCTGTAAATGTTTTGTAAACATATTACCTCAATCTTGGTAATAAGATAACAGTCTTTAAAAGATTTTTTTATTTGTATCAGTAATAAATGTGAACTCTTCGGGGGGAATGTCTGGATTTTTCTTTTTCGCTCACTTCCAGAAATAACTATTCTAGAGGCAACAGACTGCTGAAGCAGAGGCAATATGATAGGAATGTGCTGAGCAAAAGGAACTACTGTGTTCTCTGTGCCAGAGATGATGTGCATTTAATTTGCAGCCCTTCTGGCTTTGGAAGAACTTAAGTCAAGCAGTGCTTTCAGTTTAAAATTGTTTTCAGTTTAAAATATATTTAAAATTGTTTTCAAATGAAGAGTTTGGGAGGTTTCTGATTCACTTCATCCCACACAACATTGAGGTGCTATCAGTCCCTGTGCAGATCACAATGTGCCAAACAGAAGGTATTGGCTTCACCAGAGAGGGATATGGGCTACTCCACATGAGAAATTCCCCGCACCAGGTTCAACAGCCACCACATTTTCTTTTCACTCTCTCTTTCTGGTTGATGCTTCTCTTTTTCCTAGTGTACACTGTGGAGCACGATGGAA
>NC_056523.1:135204230-135222765 GCF_019175285.1 Sceloporus undulatus | reverse complement strand
GATAGCAGTTGGACATAGCCCAAAAGGTATTTTGACATGTAGTAGGTTCCCCCCCCCCCAAAAAAAAAAGCTTAATATAGAAACGCAACTGAATAAGAATCCTGCATGACAAATCTGAACTCTCCCTTTTCATGTATAAAAATGTCAATGAGGGAGAGATGGTATTTGAGAAGAGTGGAAAGTTGACTCACCTGTTGGATACATTCAAAAGTAGAAAGGGTTCAAGAACAGGAGGAGGATTTGTTGTATTAAATTGAGCTTGCTTTGGCCTTAAGAAGAGCCTTGACTAGGTTGAACCAAAGAGCTATCTAGTCTTGCATCCTATTTTGCGAGGCAGAAACTAGGGTACCAGAGGAAGAAATAAGAGAAATAATAGAGATAGAGACCTACTCCACAAAAAAAGTTCAGCAAAGTTTTAACTAACATGTGAAGTGAAATAACCAGCCTTGCATAAATAAATAAACACACATACACAGCCCTCCCTCCACATTCGCAGGGGTTAGGGGATCAAGACCCCACGAATGTAGAAAAACTGTGAATAGCCCTCCCCCTTGCGGCAACCATTTCCAGTGTGGGAGGGGCAAGGGAACAGGTGTCCTCCTCCTCTCCACCCCTCCCACCCTGTAAAGAATCCCTCAAGCTTTTCCAGGGCAGCAGGGACTTCGGAAAATAGAGCGCTCCCTTATTCTGGCTCCTGCCATACACACACACACACCCCGAGAGCCTTTCCCTGCCCAATCATTCCCTGGACAGCCCAGGGAGCGCTTGGGCAGGGAAAGGGTCTTGGGGGTGGAGGCTCCTGCCTTTCCCTGCTGGATCGCTCCATGGCTGGCTGGGAAAGGGACGCAAGTTGGCTACTGGACTTTTTCTCCCGAGGGGAAAAGCCCAGGAGAGAGGAAGAGGAATGCCTGCATTAGTGGCCATGACCTTTCAACTAATCAAAACCGCAAATCTCAAGGCCGTGAATGTGCATGGAGGACTGTATATATAAAACTTTCTAGAGACTATTTGAAAGCTTCCAAAATTCATATAGAGATGATATTTTTCTTTCACCAGCTTCTACCTTTATGATTTCCATTTTGGTAGCCAGACTTAAAAGACCTATACTTTAAAAAAAAACATCATGCTAAGGGGAGCTGGTGAAGCAGCCTTATTTGTGCCCCCCCCCCACACACCCTTTCTCTTTGTTTTCTTGTTCACACATGCTTAGTAAAGGGTTCTGGAAGCAGTTGCTGTTTACCTTTTCTGTTGTAGACAGACACAACTAGGTAGAATCCCATTTCCAGCTCTGATGCCGTGTTTACTGCAGGCATCCGCTGCAACTGAGCACCAAAAATCTGCATTTCTTCAGCCCTCCTTCACAATTCCGTCATTATCTATGTTGCAAAAAACTTCTAGCAAGGCAGAGAATCAGGAGATTAAGCAAGCACTGAGCAGCCGTAAACATAGTAGAAAGGAGCTTCTTTGTCAGAAGCTTCATCAACTGAGGTGTACCCTTACTTTCATTTACTTCAGCCTGTAATCTAGAACGAAATAATAATCTCCTCTACTACACAAATCTTTGTGACCCTGTTGTTGGGTAAAAAGTGATATAGAAATGAATAATGATAATAATCAGTGTGTCTTCTATAATTACATGTTAACAATTCTGTGAAGATATAACTGATTTTATATGTGTAATTACCAACAGATGCAAGAACAATGGCAGGATGAGAAAACTGTTATTAATGGGAGCAGATTCCTACCATACATCTTTGCACACACAAATGTATATATTGTGTGCAAAGCATACATAGGCAATTATTGCACGAAGCACTAGAGATGGAATTAAAATGGAATTAGAAACTATGATTCCTATCCTTTTCGCATAAGATCATCACACATCCATTGTTGATCTATTATTGCACCGTTCCGTGTTAACAAGAGATACCCATCAGTAACCACCAATATCAATACATTCACATGGTTTTGCATTTTTCATTTAGTGATACAGTAGTGTTATTGCGAGGTCGACCCCTCTCCCTACATCATTCTGGTTTAGTGAAGAAGGCTGATTTTGCCAAATTTTGGAGGTATTCATTTACTTATTTAGGTGTATGTTTCTGGTTATTACCATAGTCCAGAATTTGGATTGGAATAACTGGATTTCTTATTTAGCTTTTTGTTTGTTTGGTCCATGTTTTCTTTTTCTTTTTTTTCTTGGTGAATTATACTTTAATCTAAGACTCTCTGTCAGCATATGGAATTCAAACATGTTGCAACAATCTGGTTTTTTAAATCTTCATCAAAACAATAATAATGTAAAAAACGAATGCACAAAGCAAGAAGAAAAGGGGATAGAGGCAGGGCTTGTGTGTGTTATGCGGAAAACAGACCGGAAACATTTGCCACAAAATGAAAGACTGTCATGGTATTGAAAGGTAATGCAGAAATACTGTACGTGCATTAATAGCATTATTACTACTGTTGTGATTGCATTAAAGAAATTGCTCAATTACAGTGCAAAAGTTCCCTTGTGCAGTAATCTCCATTGTTTGGTATATTATTCTGCAATATCAACACATGCTGTGTTATCCTGCAATGTTTTGAGAGATCATCCATATCTATACGGGTTCTGAGAAAACAAGCCTATCAAATGTGCCTTGTCATTTCTCATGTAGTGCCACCTGCTGGTCACATCTGTGATGGGCAATCTATGTTTTATCCCATGTCTCCTTCCTACTATCCATAATTCTCCCGCGCTGCTTCTCCAAACAGTTTGAGTGATAGAAGCCAAGTCCCTACATGGTTGGTTGACCACAACACTTGCTCATCTCCTTGAAGTGCTGGTGATTCAAATAAAATGTGTATTTTTCATTTTTAAAAAATGCATGAGTGATGGAGTTCAAAAGTCTTAAAAACAATGGCTTGAATCCTATTGTTAGTCTCAGCTAGAGCTGTTGAATCAATGAGTTCTAACTATTTTATTGACTCACCTTTCAACAACTGATTTGGTTGGTCTACTATAGCTGAGACTAACCAAAAGGATTCCAGCCATTGAGTAGCTAGAGGCCCGCAAGCTGGAGAGTACTCCTGCCCTAAAAGCAGAGAGGAGAGGAAGAAGGACCTGCAACCTGATTAAGCGAAAACGCTGTGGTTGATATGATCAGGAAAAAAGCAGGGAGACCAGGGAACATACGTGGGTGTGTCTGTAAGAGAAGTGGGGGCAATATTGGAAGAAACAAATGTAGGATTGATATTGTAAATGTAGGTGTGACAGAAAACTAGGTTCAGAGGTGTGGTTGGTATGTGAGGCATCAGACCCGACCTCTGTTGTGTTTTAGGCTTGCTAGCTGTCTTGGAGCACCACCAACTTGCTTTTCTGCAAATGGCTGCTTGTGTGATTGCTTAATTCCTATGGCAGCCATTTTGTGAGGGCATCTGTGACATTTCCTAAAACCTCTGAACATGCCCAGCAGCCTGAAAGGTTGTGTATAAACAGCGGAAGGCCTTTCCTTAGCCATTTGTTTAAACCTTGGCCTCAGCATCTTCCTGAAACAAGGCAAGACCTTTTTTTGCCTTTGGATTACGTTTTAAATGCCACAGTGACAGCAAGAGGGGAGACAACAACAGTTTGTGTAATAAACTATTCATTTTGAAATTGTTTTTAAAACTTGTTGTTATCTAGCCTAAACATCTAAAGGAAGGCTAGCATCAACTCAAATTAGTGTTGGAAGATGGTCTTATTATCCTTGTTCCCCTTCTTTACTGTCTCTAGAATTCATCATTCAATACCACTTTTCAGGTACATAGCAATGGCTCTTTTTAATTTCTTGCTTCACCTTTTAATTTCTATTGTTCTCTATACTCCAGTGTTTACCTCCCAGACACAGCAAATACTCTCACAGCAGTTGCCACTTCATAACTGGAAAGCCCTCAGTCCAGAGCCCCCTGATCTGAGACTGCATTGGCACAGTAAGATGAGGGCTCTCTTATGGCTCACATTACATTGATGAAGCTCTGGTTAGCACTTGGATGGGAGACTGCCAATGATTCCCATGTGCTGTAGGCTCTGTTTCAGAGAAAGGCACTGGCAAAGCCACATCCTGAGTATTCCTTGCCTAAAAAAGCCCTAGGAAATTCATGGGGTCAGCCTTAGTCGACAGGGGACTTGAAGGCACACGCACACACAGAACTGCTTTGTAGTATTCCTGTGGTCAGAGGAAAGAAAGCAATTACTTGGATCAATTAAATTTGTCCCACAAAAAGCCTGTGTCAATAACAGTTGGCAAAGGTATCTTGCTGTACATTCAATTTCACTTTGAATTTAGAATGCTTCTAGTACTTCACTTTTTCAGGGGGGATCCATCCAGTTCATTTAGTTTGGGAATGTGACCTCATGAGGTTAAACTGCAAACTGTTGCAAGGATTTGGGGACTAGCCAAGGAAGAATGAAGGCAGCATGGTTTTGCCTTCAGCCTTGCAAGATGCCAGGAGCACAGGCCTTTTTGGTTTTGAAAACATGTCCTGGGATAAGAGTTTTTGGTGAGATCATTCTCAGACACAATGGACAATTCAGATAGAAAAAAGATTGAGGAAAACACAGTTAAAGAACACAGAGAAGAGAAAAGAGTGGAGAAATGCAACCAAATCTCCCCCTCCGCATTTCACAGAATAACACGTCTGACTTGCAGCTGTTTTTCGGCCCAGTTTAGTAGCAGAAAGATTAAGTAAATAAAATAAATAAGAGAGCTAAGCACTGATTTTAAGGCTAAATAACAAATGCTTGGGATGCAATATGTTTTCTTTAGAGATCTAAAATTTTACAGCATCTGAATTGTTCCTCTTCATTAAATACATTCATGCCAGAAAATGTTTTTGATTTTCATTCACATTTTAATTCAATTTTCAAAGTTTCATAGTGCATTTAGAGAGATGATTTTTTAAAAAAATGAAAAAGACTGTACACAAATACAGAGTGATTCAAAAAGTAAAGCTGTTATTTGCACCATTTTTAATTGCCCTGTATAAACTATTTATCTTTATAATTGTTTAGAAAGAGCTACTAACTTTTCCAGATAATGCAATCCTATGTAAACACCATCACATTAGGATTTATTTCTGTGTAGATTTTTTTGTTGTGTGCTTTCAAGTCATTTCCGATTTATGGTAACCCTAAGGACCTATTGTGGTGTTTTCTTGGCAAGATTTGTTCAGAAGGTGTTTGCTTTTACTTTCTGAGAGCCCACAGTCACTCACAGGATTTCCATGGCTGAAGGGGGATTTGAATCCTGGTCTCCAGAGTCATAGTCCAAAGCTCAAACAACTACACTATGCTGGCTCTCAGTAGATTAGCAGCTATATTTTAAGAGCAATTCCTCATCTGCAACACCCAAAGCTCTATGCCATGCTGGCTCTACTTACATGTCAGTACTTATTCCATTTCTCTCCCCTTCTTAGTTACTTATTTTTTTAAAGTTTAATTTATTCACTACAGTTCCTATGTGTTTTGATTAGAAATTGTCACTGCTATAAACCTCAATTCTGTGGTTGGGAGTGACCCGTACTGATAAAACTGGCCAGGTTCCTGGAGTTCACCCCCCAATGTCTCATTTTCTTACTCAGTTAGTATTTAATTGAATGAAGGTTGATGTTTACTAAACAAAACAAAACAAGGACCAATGGCCAGAATCTTGTTGGGGACTTACATCTTCGTAAGTGGACTTAAGAATGCAGAGATTTGAATGGCACATGTGTGTAATGTCCATATCCAGTAGAGGGGCTGCTGTAACATTACTTCATAGCAGAGACAGCAAAGTGCCTGATGTGCATTGGTGTGTAATGTACAACAGGGCCAATGTACTGCAGTGCCAAGGCACACTGGGCACCAATGTATGTCAGGTATTCTTGATAGTGTCCCATTATGCATCTTTTCAATCCATAAAGGGAGTTCCTAGCATCTCTGCTACATACTAGGCATACATAAAAGTTATGTAACAGGTTATAAAGGATTCTAGCAATAATTTCCACTTGAAAACACCTTTCTTATAAAATATATAGAATTTCATCTTACCATGCTTTAATATAATGCAAGGAAGCCTTGATATTGCAACAGGTAGCTGCATATTGTGTTGTTTCATTCTTCCTAATAAAAATATTACTATGCTTTGTGCTTTTGATTTGTTCAAATTGGCCAAAAAGTCAGGTGCACCTTTGAATGTAATCATAGTTGTTCTGTACCTACTGTGGCCCTATCACAGGATTTATGGTGATCCTGCCATGGGTTTTCGTGCCAAGATTTGGTCAGAGGCGGTTTGTCAACACCATCCTTTGAGAGTCTGTGATTTGCCCAGGGGTTTCCATGGCTGAGTGGGCATTCAAACCCTGGTCTCTCAGAGTCCTAGACCAATACTGAAACCACTGCACCACATTGGCTCACAACTACCCTTCGTTAAACCCATATATCACATGGGTCAACCTGCAAAAAAGTGAAGATACCGTAATGACAAACTTACTTCAATGCATAAAAAACCTGCTGGCTTAAGACCAGAGTTAGGACTGTCTTCACACTGACTTCTACTTCATAATATCAGGGTATTGAAAATGGAGTAGTTCATTAACAGCCAAATTCTGTAATCTGTAATCCCAGGAGGCAGGAAGAGACTAATAAAGATGCTCTGCCTTGTTCTGCATTACTTTACAAAGCATCAGACTCTAGCTATATGCTAGCAGAATCCTCCAGAGAGCTGACCTATTCCTGTTTGCAGCTTACCTCTACTTAGTTGCTAAAATGGGGTCAGCGAGTGGATTCAATTTGTCATCATTCACACTTCTTGTGCTGGCACAACATGCAGGAGCTATAGGGTTCTAACTACATGTTGAATAATTGTGTGAAGAAAGGGAGCCAAGAGGAGTACCCCTTTCAAGAGGAAAAGCCTCTATCCATGGAGGCTTAACTCATGACTGGGGAAGGATAGGCACAGAATCATGGGTTGTGTGTCTGACAATTGTGATGAATGCTGGAATGCCTCCAGGGGCCTGTTAGATTTTCTCTGGCCCACCAGGAGTGGTTCAGTTCATGTATTAGTGATGCTCCTCCTGCACCAGCAAATGCAGCAAGTTGAGCATATCAGCTTTTCAAAGGAAGGCAGTCTGGAGGAGCAGAGGCCTAGCCAAAAGGGTTACACAACTCAAACGATAAAGTGGTTCAAGCCCAGAGGAACCTCAGGAGTTGTGGGAATGACTGCCAATGAACATGATTTTTAAGCTGCTACATACCTCCTTCCCTGTGACTAGGAAGAGGGATATAAATTGTGTAAAATATCTAAGAACAGTTCCTTATCTGGCCTAATTTATAGGGGATGCAGAATGCTGAAATGTTGGAGTACGAACAGCATTTTCCCTTCTCTTAGTGTGATGTCCACAGGCAGGCAGAGAGACAGCATGAGCAGATGACCACTCTGCTTCAGAGAGACACATTGAATAAACACTGTTGAAGTAACAAAAAGTTAGAAAACAACCCAAGTCCAAATACCCCACCCCCCCACCCCAAAAATAGAATTCAGAAACATAGCCATGTTAGTCTGGAATATCAATATGCAAAGGGATCTTGCAGCACCTTTGAGATTAACTATGCACAAGGAGTTGTAGAGAGCTTTTGTAGACTCAGTCTACTTTCTCAGATTCATGAAAAAGTAAACTGAGGGGTGAAACATACCACCCAAAAAAGGGCAGATTGGGACCACCCCGGTGCCACTTGCCCTGGCACCACATCAACCATACATATAGAGCCCCAATTGGCCCTGCCGCCGCTATTTTAAACCAGCTTCTGACAAGGAGCATTCCCCCCCTCCTTTTGAAGCCAGATCTTCCAGGATGGGGTGTCATCAGGGTGGCTTCAGACTGCTTTGGGATGTGCATCATCTAAACATCATGCCCCCAACGCACCCTGATGGCACCGTTTTTTGGCTCGTCTGTTTCAGGCCTGAGTCTACAAAAGCTCATGCTACAACTTCTTTTGTGCAGTTAATCTCAAAAGTGCTGCAAGATCCCTCTGCATATCCAAAAATGATAGCCATCCTACATGAAATTCAGGAGCATGTGATGTTGGTTCCATGTTGTCTTTTATTTTTGACATTTGCAGTCTAGTTTGGATGTAACACTAAACATTAATTTGATATGTGTATGTGTGCTCTCCTTCTCTTTTCTTCTTTTGAAGCTGCAAGGAAGACAAGGGAAACGTTGGTTTTGATTTTGAATTAACCATGGTCTATTCTGTTCAGAATGAGAACTGTAGTTAAATTTAACTATGGTTTATGGATTATAAACCGTGGTTTGAAGTTGACTTCTTTCTCTAAATAATTAGAAAGACTAAGCTAAACCAGGGATGAAACATGGAACATTAACATCTCTGAGCTGAATAGCAAAGAGCTTCTCGTGTTTTCCTTGCAGCTGTGGGATACATTAGCAAGGTAGAGAAAAGAAGAACTTACAAGGCAGAAGCTTCTTCATGGATTCCAACAGCAGGACCCTTGTAATAGTTTTTA
This sequence comes from Sceloporus undulatus, assembly GCF_019175285.1. Lineage (NCBI taxonomy): Eukaryota > Metazoa > Chordata > Lepidosauria > Squamata > Phrynosomatidae > Sceloporus > Sceloporus undulatus. The sequence goes on along the minus strand of NC_056523.1, from coordinate 135,214,240 downwards.
TTGCTTTCCTGTCATACAAATGATGGAGAATATGGCAGCTCTGAATCAAGGGAGCATGACTAGGGAAGGGACGCAGCAGAGAGCATAACTGTGCTATGTATGTATGTATGTATGTAATATTTTTCACCTTTCTCCAAATACTAGCTCCCAAATATCACTATCTGATCTGAAAAACAGGTAACCAGTAAAAACACTGAGTTATAATATTAAAACACAATTAAATAGATTATCATATTGAAATAAGTAAAGAATTTAAATAGTTTTGAAACAAATTAAAATATCACCTTCCTGTCTGAAGCTTTGGGCATGAAGAGTAATTCCGACAAACAAAATCATTTGTGAACAAATTGCTTGATTGTGTGAATCTGCATGTTAACTGTGCAGAGTCAGACATTTCCACTAGATGATGCTAGTAATCTTTTAAAATTTCATTGTCACTCCAGATGGAAGTGAGGGAGAAGAATGGAGTACAGAGTGTTTGCTGAGAGAAGGATATGAATAAAGCATCACATTTGTTTAAGATCATCAGCCGAAAATATTTTTTTAAAGAAAAAATCATTATTTTAAAAATGTACTATCATACCTCCATATCTACGGATTCTGCATCCATGGATTCGGCCATCTACAACTTGAAAATATATGTACAGTATTTTAAAAATCCAAAAAGCAAACCTTGATTTTGCCATTTTACATAAGGGACACGATTTTACAACTCCATTTTATAAAACTGGACTTCAACATCCACAGATTTTGATATCCGTGGGGGTCCTGGAACCAAACTCCAACAGACACCATTGCATTTGAAAAAAAAATTTCAGGCTAATGAAATTAAAGAACTGAAAAACAAATGAATTTTTGTTTGAAGTGTCTGTGAGTTCCGGTGTTTAAATAAATTATTGTACTGAACCATATTGTTCTTTAATTCTACAGCTGTATTTGCCCTCCAGCCACTTACTGTACTCTTGATTCTGACTGGTGGACCCCAGGTTTCTAACAGAAAACCAAGCAGATTTGGCAAAGCAGTAGCTGCCCTTTTCGGGTAGGACTCAGCATCTTTAAAGTACAAGCTACAAGCTGGAGTGGATTCACAGCTCCACTGACTTGGAACCACCAGCTGCCATGGAGTCTGCCTATGACAGAGGTGACAGTAAGGGATGGCAAAGTGTGGCAGAACACACAGGACGTCCTCAAGCTTGCAAACAAACCATGCTACAGGCTAACAAGTCACCTTCCTCTCTGATGTTTTGGGCATGAAGAGTAACTCCAATGAACAAAATCAATTTTGAACAAATTACTTAACTGCCAGCTAGTCTGAGGACCTATTCTGGATGGAAAGGAAGGGTATTTTAAATGAATAAACGCCAGCTGTCCTAAGATAGCATGCAATCGTCCCATGAGAGCTATATCAGATCACGAGGGGACAACTTGTAGCCTTCCAGAGATGGTTGAACTGCAGGTCTCATCTAGAGATTGGGAAGGGGTGGAGATATTCGAGGGGACAGTGGCCCCATTCAGATTCACCTATTTGCACTGGATGGAACTGGGCAGAATCAGGTCCCCCCCCTCCCGAATCTCTCCGGAAGCAAGTGCCCACTAAAAAATTTACCTCAATCAGGGTAATTAAACCCTGACTGTCATTGCAGCTCTTGTGGAGAGTTCACATTTGTGGAACCGGTTTAAAATGAAGGCACCTTTGCTGTCAATCAAATTCAGTTCCACTTTCATCAAGGTGACGTTTCCTGCAGCCATTGGGCAATCGGAAGTGTGCTTCCTCCCTCCTTTAAAAAAAAACAAACAGGTGGGAGTGTGCGCATATTCTGTCAAATTTAAAAACCTCCAGGTGTGTGTGTGTGTGTGTGTTGTGTGTATTTGGGTCACTACATATTATGGAACTTCCCCTGCCTCCATTTTCAAACCCAAAATGCAATCTAATGCAATCTCTGCATCCTCCTTCCTTGCGACCCCAGAATGCCTCATATGCATACAATAATAATAATAATAATAATAATAATAATAAATTTCTCATCCAAATGGCATCTCTGCATCCTTTGCTTTCCCTCAGCCACCCCAGAATTCCTTCCAGACACATACAGTAGCAAAAGCATTCTGTATCAATTTGCCAAATTGAAAGAGAAACATTTATAACATTCGCATTCACATATAAAAATAATTTAGAAAAAAAGCCTTTTGCAAAGTGCCGTGTTGGGAGCAAGGAAATGAAAGGGAAAGTAGCAAAAGCAGACACACATTCTATCTATATATGTATCTACCTGTAGCAAAAAGCATGTGCATAGTCTGTCAAAAAATAAAAAATGAAATTAAAAAGAGAGAGAGAAAGCTGTCTGAGAGAGCGAAGGCTTGCTCCATTCCCTGCCCTCCTTCTGACCTACCCTGAATTGACCCTTTCTCCAGCTCCTTCCTCCTCCTGCTCCCCCATTACCCCGATTCTGTCCTTGGCACTCCTGGCTCCATCCATCATCCCTTTGGCACCCATCCTCTGGCTCCTTCCTCCTCCTCCTCCTCCTCCTCCTCCTCCTTCCAATGCTGCCCTCCATGGCACCCTTCTTTCCCCCGTCTCCTGCCTTCTCCTCCTCCTCCTCCTCCTTCACCCTGATAAAGGGGAGGCATGTTCTGCCCTCTGCCATCCCTCTGACCTAAATCCCTCCCCTGAACTTGATCTGATCATGATCAGGGCCAAGTTCATATTCACCAGACCTGTTTTTTTAAAAAAGATACAGCTTTTACTCCGCTTCCAAATGACCTGCGCTAAGGGGCATTTGCCCCTCAACAGGTGTGAAAGCTTCGGATTCGCTTGTGGGAGATTTGGGGCAAATATGAACTTCCCGTGGTTAATCCGGGTTCTGTAAAAGGTAGTCTGAATGGCCCCTAAAACTCTCAAAATCCCCCAGCCAACATGACCATTGAGGAATAATGAGAGCTGCAGTTCAAAAACAGCTGGAAGGTCACAAGTTGCCCATTCATGCCTTTGATTTTAAAAAAATGAAAAAAAATCCACAAATCTGCTACCCCTAGGACTGCAATACTGACTAAAGCTACTAGCAAGGTTGGGAAACACATTCATCACTTGATAATTACCATGTCAGCTGACTGTGCAAAATGGAAGACACAGATATGAGGGATACAATCCAGTCTCTGGACTCTGCTTGAGGTCTCAATTACTCCCCATAAAAATGGTCCAAGAGGCACAGTGAGGATGCTTTGCTTTTAGACATGAGGCTACCTGACTGGTTCAAAGTTAAAGCATGCAAGCATAAAAACCAGAAATGGAGCACCCCAAGCCTCCCACTTTCTTTTCCTCCCTCCAGCTCATTCCTAATGCCAAGTAAGGAAATGCACTCAACAACATCTTAACTGGAAAACCTATCTACCATTTAGCCTCCTCAAAACTACCACTTTAACTGTCATGACTCAATGCTATGAAATCCTGGGATCTGTAGTTTTGTCAGATATTTACCCTTCTCCATCAGAGTGCTCTGGTGCCACAACAAACTATAAATTGCAGGATTCCATAGCACTGAGCCATAGCAGTTAAAGCGGTGTCAAACTACATTATTTCTGCAATACAGATTCAGATATGGAAGAAGTTTCTAAGGACTTTTATCACATGATGGAGCACGATAATTGGGTATTTGGAAGGGGCTTACTCATCATATGACACCGACCCTCTTCTGTTGTTTTCTCAGAGAAATAGCATTTGCAAAGCCTTCCTTTATTCATTAACACAAAAACTCTGTTAATGACCCCCTGTCACACTACTGTTCTGCACCACTGCCAGTGTGATAATTCAGTTCCAGTTTAAGGCTGATTTTGGGTGGTCAGGATGTGACTCAGGCATCCTTTGCTTACAGTGATCAGGGGAGAAGGAGAGGGATGGACATTTCTATTTATTTTTCTTTCAACTGGCAAAGTAACAGACACTTCTAAATATTTTCTTCTCTGTAGGAAAAAAAATCTATTGGCAAATAACCACACCCCTCCTGGCCAACTGGGGCTTGTCAGAGAAGCCAAGAAAGGAAAATGTTGTTCACTGTCCCTCCCCACCCTGCCTCCTTTTGCAGCCAAATAACCCAGTTCCAGAGTCTATCTCTCTCTATCTCACATACAGTGGAAAAGAGTCTTATACAGGTAGTTAAAAAAAAACACATTTATTTATTTAGCCCTGTTCTACTGTTCTTGTTGTTAAGCTTCACACTTGATTATTCTCTGGCAGATTAATCTCTACTTTAGCTGTTGGCTTTCATCTGCCAGTGATTAATCAAGTCTATCCCAAAGCAGGAAAGTGCCCCACAAAAGGTGGGTGGGGGAGCCTTTTTATATTTAAAACTGTTTTCGTTTTATTTTTTCTGGGGAGGAGGACATCTCTCTGTCTGTATGTGCACACTCACATGTAAGCCAAACTAGGAAAAAGTGTGAGGATATCTTCGAGGAAGTGGTGGGTGGGCTGTCCCAAATGCTGTGTGTGATAAGCTATTAGTTTAAACTAAGTCTGCAATGCTAGAAAGGGAAGAGAGGAATCCAGATGGTATAGTGTTTTTGAAAACAACGCTGTTTTAGCTAGAGAAGAGCTGGCGAGATAAAGCTCTTTGTAGGCATTGTACTTGTTAGGTGCTCATATTTAAAGATGTTGAAATAATAACAGCGGAGTAAAGTAATTTGCAATCATCTACAAGTAGGCAAAATTAATAACAGCCTTTCTGCCACCTGAGAAACAGTTCTGACATCCCTGCACTTATCCTCAGTTGAAAGTACTAGTAAGTATCTTGCTATTTCATCAACAATTTCAAGAAAGGCATTCTGGAAAGCGTTTTTTCTGGTTAGAAATTTTCCAAGCAAATCGAATAGTAAAACTTCTGTATGATGCATTCTTTGCCAATGTTGGGAGCTGGCCAGCTGGTCCCAGTTTCCTTCCAGGAATTTATGACTGAATGTTAATGTGAATTAGGTATTATCCATTCATTTGAACTGATGAACTGAATATTAAAATACTCTGATTCAAATACAGTTTGCTGAATTCCAAATGAATGTGCAAGTTCTTTCATTTATCATTAGATATTCTTTTTCATCTTAAAAAATCTTAAGAATATGCCATCTTAATAATTCATCTTAATAATTATTTTCTTAATTACTAGTGGCTGCCCTGAGTTTTCATGACAACCACATTTGATATAAAATGTCTCTCCCGTGAAACAAGTGAAACAAGTGAGGGAGTGCAATCCATGTGGGCTGCACTTGTCTGGGACTCTTGAAAACATCAGGGGCTCTGCTAGGGGAGAAAGCAGTCACTGGTGCCTTCCTCCAGTTACAGAGAGTGAAGAACCCTTGGCTTTTGTTGTTGCTATTGTACCAGTACATCCAGAGCTGCAATTTAAACTGCCCACTAATATTTTCATTTGGCAAAGTGGGCAATGCAAGAGTAGTTTTGATTCTGAAATACAGTACCACCCACTGCAGGAAGCTACTTTCACTGGCTCCATTGTTAGGGTTGAGTATGCAGAGAAATCTCAAAGAGCATTTCTTGTTCTCTTGCTCCTTTATTATTCAGATCCTGGTCTTTGTATCTCAGGTTTGCTTTGGGCATGTCTTGGATGGATTTGAAATCTACTTGGAGCAAAGGTGGGAGTCATGTATCTCTCCAGATATTTATGGACTGCAAATACCATCAGTTCTAGCCAGCATAGCCTAAAATATGGAATGCTGGGAGGTGCATTCTGTCAACATTTAGAGGATCACATCATTCCCACCTCTTTTGGGGGAAGGGGACTAAGAACCATCCCCTTTTCCTAAGAAAGAAATGTTTGGATACAATGCCCATTCTTGGAAAAAGAAATAGGGAAGGGCAATCCTGAAAGAAACAAGCATCCATTTGATAACACATTTGATCTCATTTACACAGTAATCAGTATAAATTATTTTTATTGATAGTTTATTTATATTAACTTTTGTACAATGTAAATTTTCCTCTAGCATTTGTTTTAACTGTTTCATAAGCCAACCTGAGTCCCAGGCTGGAAAAAAGACAGGATATTCCTCTTTTTGCTCCTCTCAATGGCCACTGATAAAGACTTTTGCTTTCTCTTGAGGACATGGAAACTGCAAGGTCTGCTTTTTCTCAGTTGGAAAGCACTCCTATAGTCACCTTTTAGTGAATCGTGTAAAATTGTTTTGAACTATATTGAACTCAAGCATGTTTTGAGGAGATGCTTATGGCACCAGTTGCTCTTCTCTGCATAGTCTCCAACTGCATAATATTATTCCAGTGGTCCTGTGGCAATCAGACCTGTACACAGCTTTCTAAAAAGAAATACACACTTAGCACAAAATAGATAGCCATGTGTTCTGAGGACAGACATCCCACCAAGGTCTGAGGAGAGTTTCCAGCAAGGATAGAAATGATAAAGGCTTGCCCTGAAGGGAGTGGAGTCAGCAAACGTACTGTCCTCTCAGAATGGATGCATCTCCAGCAGTCAAAAAGTGTCACAGTGTACTTCTTTAGAGCCCAGAAGATCCAGACTTCTATGATTCCTGGTTTCAGGTTTGGTTGAGCTGGCAAGGAACAGAGGCATAATCAGTCAAGCAAAGAAGACAAACTCAGTTCAAAGTCTCACAGCCATTCCTGCATCAGTAGCTCAGTGAGTCTTTTCTTTCACTGTGGCGCGTTATAAAGGGGCCTTTAATACGCCCCCGTCACGTGCTAGGGGTTGGCTGAGGACCGAGCGTCCATACCGGCCTCATCCCTAGCACGTGATGGGGGCGTAAAGATGGCGGCACCCTATACACACAGGCGCCGCCATCTTTATGTGCTGGACGCGTTGCGTCCGCACGTGTCGCCCCGGAAATGACGCCGCAAATGTGCTCCTTGCGCTTTGCGGCGCCTCTTCCTGGGCCTGAGAAGGAGTGCAATTTCTGCGCTCCTTCTCGGCAGCGTCCGGGAGCTGCACCGTTTAAAGGCTGCGGCTCCCGGACGGTGCAAGCGGCAGTGACAGCAGACCGCTGCAATCTGGCGGTCTGTAACGCGCCTGTGAGAAGCAGAAATAAGATGTCCATTCAGGAAGATTATGGCGGGTTACAGACCGCCGAAAAGTGGCTGCCTGCACCCGCCCGTTTCCCAGCCGGATTGGGGCCTCAGTGGTCAGAGCGGCAGCCGCTGAGGCCCTGATCCGCCGCTTTCCAGGCTGCAGGGAAGCGGCAAAAGGCCCCTTCCCCGCAGCCTGGAAAGGGGTGTCCTTGGGGCTTCAAGCCCCAAGGACACCCCGCGGGAGGAGAAGAAGGGGGCCGCTTGGCCCCCTTTCTCCTCTGCGTCGCTGGGCGCAGCTGTCTGAAGGGTGTGCCAGCGGACACAAACGGCAAAAGGAGCTCTGTTTTGGAGCTCCTTTTGCGGCAGGGGCACACTATGCGCCCTGGTGCAGTGTGATGTCATGTCCGCGCCGCCCCGTATAGAGGTGGTGCGGTCATGATGTAATTTTGTGCGTGCTCTGTGCGTGTTAAGGTTGGGGGCGTCCGGAAAGGACTTCCCTTTCTAAGCCTAGCATGCGCGGAGCGCGCCCTTTTAGGCCCGTTTGTAACGGGCCTAAATGTGAGATGTCCACAGCTTCTTAGCCCCCCTCTAAGAACTTTATCACACATGACTATAAAAGTGGAATTTTAACAGGATAAAAGCACATTTGGCTGTTACAGATCACACAGCATTGTGTCTGTCCTGCTGCCACCTTGCATTTACAGTAGTGCATCAATAGTTACAGTAGTGCATCTTTTCACTGATGGGGAAAACCCATCAATAGGCTCTCAATCTTATTGATATGCCATTACTGCCTTCCTGTGATGGGTCTCTTCTGCTACAGTTCTGCTTCTTAGACAATCATATGGCATGAGTAGATGTGATTCTGCTCCTCTCCCCCTCTCCCTTTGCCCCTCATAATGATTGCAACAGCCAACACCTTCCCAAAACAGGCTGTTCTATCCATGCAGCAGACAGCTTTAGGAGGCGGTTAGCAGCTGCAATTGCTTGGGTTTTCCCAAAGTGTGGGGCTGCTGTATGAATGTGCACACAGCAGCCTTACACTTTGGGAGGGGGGAGGAGGAGTGATTGCAGTTGCCAACACCTTTGCATTTGCACAGCAGCTGGATTTGGGAGGTAGTTGAGAGACATGATTGATTGTTCTCAGTCTTCCTCCCAGAAAGCATGGAACGCCAAAGCAATATCATGGAGGTAGGTGTGATAAGAAATTATGTCAAACCAGAATGTTTCCATTCTTAAACTAATGCTATTATTGCAGGATAGCCAGTTAGTGTGATAAAGTCCCTTTCCAAAAGAAGACTACAGCCCGGTACAGACAGGTCAGAAAGCACGCCCTCATCACATGCTAAGGTTGCCTCGTGGCAGTGCAGCCACACGCCCCTCAACCCTTGCATGTGACAAGGGCGTAACAATGATGGTGCTCTGTATACATGGGTGGCACCATTGTTACATAAGCGCCATGCGGCTTCCACTCAGCGCCACGTGGCGCTTAACGAGTGCCCCAATGGCACACTCATTGCACGGCTACTGCAGCTCAAGAAGAAACTGCTTTTTGTGGGTTCTTTTTCTGCCAGCGGGATGTTGCATGGTTTGGCGGCTGCGGCTTCCCTCCGGCAGAAAAAAGGCCACCGTCAGCCCGGACCAGAAGAGAAGGTATATACTGGGCCTACATTAGACTTTCAACAGGGTTCAGGGAAGCAGCATAATAAGCCATTCTTCACAGAAATTATACCTGTGGGCACAACTGTTTAAGAATCTGTAACAATATTTATTCAGCATACAAACTCAACCCGTGAATTCCCCAGAAAAAAAAACAAACCACTGAGGAATTTCCATGGTCTGAAATATGAAAACTGCTCTCTTCCCAGAACAACTCTCCTTGTTGCCATCTATCCCTGAATTGATGCCATTTTCGAAATATTATTATTCACAGTTCCATAAAACCACAAGACCGTCACAATGTCTTTGTGTTTTTTCTTAACCAGTTAGTATTTATAACATGCTTTGTTTTGGCCCATTGTGTATTGCCGATACCTTGCTTTCAAGTTTTTTGTTTTTTAAAAAAACCTCTCCTTTAAAAGAAAGGCAGAAAGTGTGTCTCAGATCTTGTGATATTGTGGAAATAAGTCACAAGAATTTCCAAATACATGGGTGCGGGGAATGGAGCTTACTTGCTGGGACAGAAGCAAATTGTGAATCATGTTATGAATGTCTTAACAAAGAGAAGGAGATGTGCCTGTCAATTCATTTCCAGTCAGATGGATTCTTCCCCCAAGGTACTGGAGCAGAGAAGTCCTAGCTTTGATGCTTTGTGCTGTAGGCTTCCCCCTGGCAATCATAGAACACACACACACACACACACACACACACACACACGCACGCACTCACACACAGAATAAGGCAGGGGAAAATTTCTTCCATCCTATATGGCTCAGCCACACTGCTTCAGTTCTTGCAGTCACTCTGATTCAATCTGCTTGGACCATGAGGAAAATGCTGAAATCAAAGCTGCTGCAGCATCATGTTCTCTTTCAGCCCAGGAGCACCCGTTGCTAGTCTGAAGCAGACTACAGTCCTATCTTTGGAGTAGCTGTTGTGCCCAATTCCCCGGAGCCCTTGTTCCATGCTTGGAGGTCAAAGAAGAGAAACAGCAGCATTTGTTGGAAGAATAACTGGGGGTGGGGTGGGGGGCTGTTACACAGGCAAAGCAGAGAGGTGGCTGGAAAAATCCAATTCCTTGGTAGGGAGAGAATATATGGATATATGAGGGTGCACTTAGATTGTGTTCCCTCATCTTTTCCTTCACTCAGGAGCTCAGGGCAGCCATAGTTTCATGGTCTAAATTGCTGCCTCCTCCCTCTCCTCTCCACCAGCACACAACAGCAACAGGGGCTTTCCAGGGCTTGACAGCTGCTGGATGGTTTTTGGATGTAGAGCAAGGGCAATGGAACAGCCCTTTACACCTATCCAAAAA
>NC_056523.1:135175385-135194230 GCF_019175285.1 Sceloporus undulatus | reverse complement strand
GTTCAATACCAGCAAAAGGGCTCAAGCTCAACTCAGGCTTGCATCCTTCCGTAAGTGGCTAAAATGAGTACCCAGATTGTTGGGGGCAATTAGCTTATACTTTGTAAACTGTTTAGGGAGTGCTTAAGTGCACTGATAAGTGGTATAGAAATGTACTTGGTACTTGCTACAAAGAAGGCTACGATAAGCTTATCTCTCTGCTAGATCCTGTGTGGATGGGTGGGCATGAGGCTGGTTATTGTTCAGCTTCTACCTTGCCAATTTTATTCCTCTGTTTATGCGATCCCATACTGTCTCTAAAGTTTCTCAGCAACAAACAGTTCTTAATACTGTTCTTAATACTGAATACTGCACTGAATACTCAAGTTAGGATCATTCAAACAATTGTATTCCCTATCACCAATTATGGATATGAGAGTTGGACAGTAATGAAAGAAGACAGAAATAAAATTAACTTATTTGAGATGTAATTCTGGGGAAGAGTGTTGAGGATACTGTGGATGGCCAAAAAGACAAACAAATGGGTCCTAGAACAGATCAAGCCTGAACCCTCTGTGGAAGCCAGGATAACTACATCGAGGTTGCCGTACTTTGGACACACAATAAGAAGGAAATACTCATTTAGAAAGGCAATGGTGCTGGGAAAAGTGGAAGGCAGCAGAAAGAGAGGAAGACTGCAAGCCAGATGGCTAGACTCATTCAGGTAGACCATGGGCCTGAGCCTGCAGAACCTCAGCAGAGAGGTAGAGATGGGGGCTCTTGGAGATGTTTCATCCCTAGGATTGCCATGAGTCGAGGTTCACTTGAGCACAGCTAACAACAACAACAGCAACAACAGCTCTTAATAGCCCCTCAAGGGTCAACCAAAGATTATCTTTTTAGCTCATGGGTGGGGGGGGGGGAGATGTCTCAAGATGCTAAGAAGTTGCTCTTAACATCTAACAGGCTGAAATGTGTCAGGCATTTTAGCAAATAAAAGGCTATGGCTGGTGTCGTGTTGAGCAGTTATGGATTCATAGATTAAACTTGCACATTCATAACATTCATGTTTATGACTGTGGCACTATTGTGATGATATTGCCTTGACTATTGCACCCCCACCTACCTTACTAGCCAGCAGCCACATCAAGCAACTGTGTGCTCTTCTGCAAGAGATTGGGTTATAGCAGGATGATGTTTCCAGCTCAGCTGGCAATCTGTGGTGTGATATTCCAAAGTAGGGCCCTGTTGCAGCTCCTCATTCCACTGCAGGTGTGTGTGATGTGTGCCTTCAAGTCATTTCCAACTTATGGTGACCCTAAGGCAAACCTATAATGGGGTTTCCTTGACAAGATTTGTTCAGAGGAAGCTTGCCGTTGCTTTCCCCTGAGGATGAGAGCAGGCGACTTGCCATAGTGGGTTTCATGGCTAAACAGGGAATCAAGCCCTGATCTCCAGAGTTGTAGTCCAACACTGAAACGACTATGCCATGCTGGAGCCTGCAGATCACTCACTATGGCACTATAATTATATGGAGGCCCCAGGTTTTTGTTCAGACCTCTATGGAGCTGGCCAAGATCCTAACCCTATTTGGGAATGGAGGATAGGGGTCAGTCTCTTGGATAGCTCCTTTAAAGTTCAGACTTAATTCAAGAGCTGATTCAGTACCACACTGACATGGAAGCCACTGACCACTAATGATGGGTCTTGAAAACCCAACAAACCCAAAGTAGTCACCGAATGTTCCCCCCATTTCCACCTCGCTGCTCAGCTCTGTACTTCAGTTGCTATGGGGATGCACGAAGAGACTGTATTTAGCCAAGAACTCCAGCATCAAGGATGGAGGCTCTTGGTGGAGAGCTCTTATTACTGCCTTGGAAGCAGGGAGCCAGCATTTGTATCATCTGATAATAAGCTATAAAAACTTGAATTAGAGAAAAGTGGCCCTGGATGTTAATTGCTCCACGGTAGCAACACAGCTATTTATCAATAGCTGCTTAGGAGCACAGCTTTCAGTTTCACTCAGGCTGGGGCTAATTGGCCCCTGTCTAACTGATATTGCCAAACAAGAACAGCTTGCGATGGGAGGGCAAGAAAAACCAATGTGATGGGCTTGAATATGTAATGGGAGGCTTGCAAGCAAAACAGGAGGTGCCTCTTTCCATTCTAGGCATTTCATGCCTATCAAGGGACAGGGAAGGGGAGGGATAGAAACCAAGAGGGACCACTCCAACATTAACCCCTACATGAAAGAAGAGGATTTACGCTTTTCATGGCACAATGTGGAAAGGAACATCTTCCTCACCCAACTAATCTGGAGCCTTCTCAATGCCTTAGAGTTTCAGCTCCCATCTTCCTTGGCCAGCATAGTGTAGTGCAGGAGACCTGTCCACACTGGGCCATCCTAGAAAAGATTCCCTTTGCAACTTCATGTTCATATACAACAGTGCTTGAATTGCAGGAGAGAGAGAGAGAGAGAGAGAGAGAGAGAGTGTGTATAGGGGAGCAACAGAATCCTCTTCTATCTAGTTACTGTGTTAAGGATCATACTGGGGTCTCACCCGAGGTCACCCAGTGGATTTCTATGGCTGAGCAGGGAATCAAACCCTGCTTAGAGATCAGGAGTTGTATTTCAGCGCTCAAACCACTACACCATACCGACCCCTCTCCTGAGTAACAGGTAATGGTTTTACTTGTAATACTGACTTTACACAGGGTCTCTCAAGTTCCACCTTTCTTTCTTCATGGAAGGGCTACTGGCAAGAAGCAGAGGAAAAGAGAAGAAAAAGTCTCTGCTTCAAGAAAAGGTCTTTGCTTGTCAGCTAAAGGGGAACAGAGAGGGATCTACTGTAACATCCCTTGGCTAGGTTCAACATAGCAGGAGCAGCCACTTAGTCTCTTGCATCTTCATCTAATTTACTTTTGGGGATGGTGAGAAGGACCTCCCCTAAAGACCTTAAATCTCTAGCTGGCTTGTATGGGGGAAAAGCAGACAGTTAGTTAGCCTGGACCCAATTGTTGAAGGGATTATAAATCATAACCTGTGCTATGTGCCTGTAAATAGCTCAACCTTTTCAAATAATTACAGTGAAGTTCATAGAGCTACAAATACTGTTTTACTGACCTGAACAGAGAAAAAGAATGACTGAGAATTGTGAAACCAATCAATGGAGAGCATGCTAGAACCTGGTAAGGTTGCTCACCAACCAATAGCTCTTCACCCCCTTCCATTAAACCCATTGTTTCTGCCCCATCACCATAATCTGCATTCTTGCCCAGTTTTCTTTTCTTCCCATGCATTGTCAACTCTAATTCTGTGTCCTCATTGGATGGTACAACTAGTGGTACAACTGAGCAGATCGTGGTGGTTGAGGATGATGAAAAAGTTAGCCCAATACCTCTGGATGGTACCAGGTTGGAGAAGGTAGCCCCAAATAAGTGGCAGCAGCAGCAACAATAAATGAAATAATAACATCTGGTCAATATCTTGGACAGGACACTTTGTGTTTTCATTGAGCATCTTCATCATGTAATGCTTTGTAACTATTACTATTAAATTCATACACCTCATACTCATCCAGCAGATAAACTGATTCTGTTTGTATAAAACCACAGCATAGTTGCTAATAATGAGTAGTGCACACTGCTAATTACAGATCCATTGGCTGACAATATGTTTTATACACCATATGAGTCATACTTATCAGCCATAAAACTCTTACAGGGCTGGATTTCATTCAGTTGCCTGGCTGTTCTGGGATCTCAAGAAGATAGCAGACAAGCAGGAGGTTGAAGGCTGTGGGGGACTGAATACAGCCTTGTACAGGTAAAATGAGCACAATATACATGGTGAACATGAAGAAAAGAAAAATAATTACCACAGAAGAAATACATAAATTCAACCTAGAGAATGAAGAATCATAGAGTTGGAAGAGACCACAGGGGCCATCCAGTCCAACCCCCTGCCATGCAGGAAATCACAATCAAAGCATCCCCAACATATGGCCATCCCGCCTCTATTTAAAAACCTCTAAGGAAGGAGAGTCCACACTCCAAGAGAGTTTGTTCCACTGTCGAACAGCCCTTACTGTCAGGAAGTTCCTCCTAATGTTGAGGTGGAATCCCTTTTTGTGGAGCTTGCATCCATTGCTCCGGGTCCTAGTCTCTGGAGCAGCAGAAAACAAGCTTGCTCCCTCCTTGACATCCCTTCAAATATTTAAATAGAGATATCATATCACCTCTTAACCTTCTCTTCTCCAGGCTAAACATCCCCAGCTCCCTGAGTCGTTCCTCATAGATCATGGTTTCCAGACCCTTCACCATTTTAGTTGCCCTCCTTTGGACATGCTCCAGTTTCTCCAAATCCTTTTTAAATTAAGGTGCCCAGACCTGGACACAGTATTCCAGGTGAGGCCTGACCAAAGCAGAATAGAGTGGCATTATTACTTCCCTTGATCTAGAAACTATACTTCTATTTATGCAACCTAAAATCACATTGGCCTTGTTAGCTGCCGCATCACACTGTTGACTCATGTTCAACTTGTGGTCTACTTGGACTCCTAGATCCCTTTCACATGTAGTTTCATTCAGCCAGGTGTCCCCCATCCTATATCTGTGCATTTCATTTTTCCACCCTAAGTGCAGTACCTTACATTTCTCCATGTTGAATTTCATTTTGTTAGCCTTGGCCCAGCTTTCCAGTCCATTCAGGTCACTTTGAATCTTGATCCTGTCCTCTGGGGTCCTCCTAATTTGGTGTCAACTGTAAATTTGAAATTGAAATAGTAAAAGAGTTCCCATGCCTAGGATCAAACATTGATCAGAATGATGACTGCTGCCAAGGAAAAAAAAAGAAGACTAGAAAGGGAAGGGCAGCAATGAAAGAACTAGACAAGATTCTAAAGGGTATAGACATACAACTGAGCACTAAAGTCAGAGTTGTCCAAGCCATAGTATTCCCCATCACCATATACAGATATGAGAGCTGGACAGTAGAAAAGGCATTTAAGGAAAAATCAATTCATTTGATATGTGTTGCTGGAGAAGAATGCTGAGGATCTCACGGACAGCTAAAAAGACAAGCAAATGGGTTGTTGAGCAGAACAAACCAGAACTCTTTCAGGAAGCCAAGATGATGAAGCTTGGCTACATCATGAGAAGGCATGACTCACTTGCTAGGAAAGGTGGAGGGCAGTAGACAGAGAAGAGGACCACACACCAGATGGGTAGACTCAATTGGAAAGGTCACAGGCCTGAATATACAAGATTTAAGCAAAGCAGCAGAGGACATGGGGTCTTGGAAGTGTCTCATCCACAGGGTTGCCATGAGTCAGGGCTGACTTGAAGGCAGTTAACAACAACAATAACAAACTTACATTGACCCATGGATAAGTCAACCCAGTTTTTTGGGGATCAATTTTTGACTAAAATTTCTAGACCTATACATGAAGATATACAATAACCCAAATGTGCATTTTCAAGTAGACTGAACTATAAAGGGTGTGTGTGCATGCACACTTTTAACAGATTCACCAAAATCCATTTTCAAAGCAGATCTCAACTACAACAACAACAACAACAACAACAACAACAACATAATACCGAGCCTGGGGTAAGAGAAAATACATTTAATATAATCTTGTGGATTTTGTTTAGGTTTCTTTCTGCAAATTAAAGTTGAATGTAGTGGATACTCAGTTAAAATAAAAAAAAAAGCAGAGGTTTTCCTGTCAGTTGGTAAGCCTGTTAGGACCTATAACTCCTTCATGGTACTATATATTTACAAATGATTATGGAAGTTACCTAGCAACCCTTTCCAAATACTCTGTGAGAAGAGCAATAATACTTTTGAGTTTTCAGTTAATGACCATTTCTGTGTTAGATAGCTAGTACAGTAGAACACCATTTCACTTATGATACTGATTGCATGAATGTGGTGAAAGAGCACTAGAGGACTTATCTCATATTTGTCGTACTGGTTCATTATATGTAATAGGAATATATTTAGGACACTCCATGAGAACTGTTGGCCCATTTACAAAAGCTTTTAATTAGCAAACCACATCAGGGTCATGGCCTGTGAGGTGGAGGTATACAATAACTCAAGAAACATGACAGTCCAAATCTGTATTTGCCTAGAGAACCTAAATGCAGACAAGTGAGAGGAGGCCACTTCAAAGGAAGAAATGGAAGATGAGACATAGCAGGAGGTTTAAATATGCATGCACATGCACACATGCACACTCCTCCATAGTAAATTTCACACTATAGAGGGATGTTTATAGGGCTGTCTCTTTTTGAGACTCTTATTTGTAATGCTGTCAGCAGACATCATAGTACTAAATACCCTAAAGGCACCAGATTCTCATTGATCTTGGAAGCTAAGCAGGATCAACCCTGGTGAGTACTTGGATGAAAGACCACTAATGAATACCAGGTGCTGTAGGCTATATTTCAGATGAAGGAACTGACAAAACCCCCACTGAGTATAAGAAAACCCTACAAAATTCATGATGTCACCATAAATTGACATGCGACTTCAAGGCACATGCAGCAGACATCCTCTGTTGTAATGTCTTGTAGTGTGTTAAAGGTGTTGTTTAATTTCAAGATGAAAGCCACAAGAAAGGGGAGAAAGGGGTCTTGAAGTTGCTCATTCACAATTAGTTGTTTTCTTCTCTTGAAGGATAGCTGTTCAGGGACCTATCCTTCATCCCCAAATTGACCTGCTGCCTTCAGATGTAGCTTTGAAGGAAGATTTGACCTTCCATAGATGCTGCCAAATCTGGTATATTCCAAACCACTAGATTCCTCCCAACACACCACCCAGATTCACAATAATCCTTGAAAACATTATAGCTCCTGCAAGGGTTTTTACACGCTCATTTTGTTACACATTTCCATTCCAATGCCTCATTTACCTGCTCAGCATTACATGAGTCAGACTATTTTTCAGCTGCATGCCTGTCAGCTTTTATGTTTGATTACATGCTTTAAAAAATCTCCTGTCATCAGACAGCAAGATGTCTTTGTTCAGTCCCAGGGGTAGCAGGGAGACAAAGAGAGTGACCGAAGGTTTAAAACAGGCCAAGTCATGGTGGAAGCTTTATGGGCACCAAAAGAGCAGCAAAGGGAAACTTATAGTTTGTGGACTCTAGCCAGGATGGAGTAGGAGAAAATTCATAGTGGTAATGATCTGACACTGGCCCAGCAGTTCCTTGTTTCCATGCAAACATTTTTGCTACATCTCTCCACACAAAAAAATTTATGTGCTTGCCAACAGATTTTAAAGAAAAACACCATGAAGCATCCCGCTCTTGTTTTTTGTGTTCAGTGGCTCAGCTTCACATCTTTAGAAAGTGGGGGGAGAGAGAGGAGGAGACATTTTGGATGGGGGGGTTTAATGTGAATCACTACATGGATCATTTCCAAGGCTGAGAGCGAGAAAGCGCTCTTAGCAATCAGCCCCTATCACCATTTTCCCCTCAAAAGACCTCTTCCCTTCCTTTCACCTCTTCATCTCTTGGCCCATTAAGAGACTCTGGTTGGTTTCTCATGAGGTGCAGCAAGAAAGAGATGGCTGGAGGAAAGGCAGGAAATGGAGAGGGATTTTCCATTTAATTGAAAATGCAATTAACTGCTAACCCTCATTCTTCCTATTCACTCATTTTAACAATGCCAGCTGCCAAACTAGCTTGTGAAATGTGTCTATATCATTTATTAAATACAGATAAATAAACATCTTCCTTTAAAATGTCAAAGCCTACAGCAGACAGGCACTTGTCAATTAGCATCTTTCTTACTGTTTCAGTCCTCTGCATTTGTGCTGTAACACGAGTTATGGATGATTACCAATGACTCCATACATCAGCCCAACATAAGAAAATGAGGTCTACTTAATGGGAATGGGCCAACTTTCCAAAAAAGCAATCACCTGGATGTTCATGAGTTCCCAAGGAGGGAAAGGAAAGTGGTAGCCATTCTTTGTTGTTTGAGCTCAGCAGGGTCAGCCCAAGAAATCTTGCTGCCTGAGATGGAGCAAGAAATGTGCCTCTCCTCACCCCCATCAAGATGTATAGAATCCAAAGCCAGCAATGTTATTTTGTTACTGTTGTTGGTATGTGCTTTCACATCAACTGTGACGTACAGTCCCTGCCATAGTATTTTCCTGGTAAGGTTTATTTAGCGGAAGCTTGCTATTGCCCTCCTCTAAAACTGAGATTGTGAAACTTGTCCAAGGACATCCCAGAGGTTTTCATGGCAGAATGAGGAGTTGAACCCTGATCTCCAGGAGTCCTAGTACAACAATCAAATTTGTCTAACCCTTAAAACCAAACAAAAAGAAAAAAATAATAAAGATAAATACACAGGCCATTAAAAAAAATAATCCAAAACTCATATGCTCAATACGCAGCCAATTCACAAAAGGTTATACAAGCTTTTGAGTTTTACAGAACACCTCATCATACAAGATGGCAAGCAAAGCAACATGGGCTGAATGGGATTAAAAACAACAACACTGGTTGATGTCCAAGCCCTGTTTAGTTTAGATTGTGTTTAGTTATAGTCTAGTGAAGGATACTGAAGGCCTTGAAACAAAAGAGTAATTTGAGTGACTCACCCCATCATGACAGCTTCTAAAGCAGTTCCTTCTGGCCAGCTGCTACCCACACCTGAGGTCTTTTTCATCTCACATCAAATTGCATATTTATTCAAACAAGTTAAATTGTGGGATATACCCCCCAAGTGGCTTCATTTTTCTTCTTCTTTCAATTAAAAAGGAGAAAAATATTTTTTAAACAATTTCCCCCTGAGCAACATTTAAGACAAGCATCAACTCCAGGTCCTATAAAATTACAGAGGTACTTTACAGAACGGTTGTTAACACAGACAACTATTAAGTCTGTTGTAGTTTTAATGTTTTAATAAGAACACTGAAAAGAGATGATATTATTAATCCATTAATAAATTTTGAACCAACATCTTTGCTATGCAGCTGAGCCATTGACACCAGCCTGGTCAAAATGCTATCCAATGTATAGTTTTAAAACAATTTATAAGGCTCAGAGTAAGGGATTCATCAGCAGGGGAAGAACATATTCTTGCAGCAGGTAGATGGTCACAAATGTTGGCGTGATGCCACAAATCAAAACATCCTGCACATAGAAAACTGAATTGTAGTCCATGCATAGGAAAACTCTGGCCTTTCAGGTGTTGTGGACTTCAACTCTCAGAAGATCTCAGCCAGCATAGCTAACAGTAGGTGTAAGGAAATTGTCCAAAATATCTTCAGGATCAAAGAGTCACAGCTTCTGATTCAGCCTACTCTATGTCAAAGACAGACCAGCACCACAAGAAGGCACAGAAATAGAAGGTGGAGGGAGCAGCCATGATAAGCTCCTGCAGAAGGTGGTAAGGAAAGACATAGAAGAAGCTGAGGTCTTTAGACTATAATCTTGAATTTGATGGGAGTAAAATAAATAATTTATGGTGGGAACCTATGGGAGAAAGTCACTATACTCAAATAGTGGATCCTGAGGACTTTGCAAGGGGTGTAATCTCCTTCCCCACATAGGCATCCCGCCACTTGAATCTTGTTTTGCAGATCAATGAATACCATCTTCCTTTCTCCATTCCATGCACATTATTACTCACCCCATCACCACAATTAAATACCCATTTTGTGGTTCATTTTAGCCAGTGGTGTCACTAGGTTTGGTGTCACCTGGAGTAGTAACTCATAATATTGCCCCACACCCCATTGACCTCCTCCCATACCACACCATAAAGAATCCTTAGTAATGTATGAGAAATTTCCCCAGGCCATTGAACTGCCACCATAAGGCCCCCATCTATATAACAGAGGGAGCTTTTCTTTCAGGGATGCTTCCTGCTGTGATTCTGTGTCCCTTTTTAATGTGCTTACTCCTGCCTGGGCCTGTCGCACTGTTGTGGAAAGCAGTTTGTCAGAGTCACCATGGGCAACTCCCTTAATGCTCAAATCCAGATCCTGCTGCAGAGATCCCAAGGTTCCTGCTCTTGAGCCCATTCCCTGTCACATACAAACATGCTCTTTGTTCACATATCTGGCTGTTGACATTGGGCTAGGGGAAAGGAAGACATTTATGGACATGGCAATCCATCAGAGTCTCCATCTTAATCCATTTAAGGAGCTGCCTCTGTTCTCCTACCCCATTTGGAATATCAAATAGGACACCCTAACATGGCCCTGCATTTGCCTAAAGCATGCTGTAGGCTGCCATGGAATTGTGCATCTCTTTGTCCTTCAGAAAGAGAATGTGAGTGTTGAGCCTCCGTAGAGCTAGGAGGGGAGCCAGCGGGAGAGGAGAAGTGCTGAGATGGGGAGAGATAAGGCCATTAGGCAGGCACTGTAAGTAGTCAATCGCAATGGGAAAAGCATCTTGGGAAAGAACGAATTATGCTAGCCC
Source organism: Sceloporus undulatus (assembly GCF_019175285.1). Taxonomy (NCBI): domain Eukaryota; kingdom Metazoa; phylum Chordata; class Lepidosauria; order Squamata; family Phrynosomatidae; genus Sceloporus; species Sceloporus undulatus. The sequence continues at coordinate 135,183,803 of NC_056523.1, read as the reverse complement.
TATGATTTCTTGGATTCTGAGTGTATATTTAGACAATGAGATTAAGGACATCTATGCACAGTCCTCAGAGTGATAAAACTAGATCCTTCTACAACTTATTTCATGTTATGTGATAAGTGAAGCTCTTTTGAGATTAGGCTCCCTGTGAATTCCATAGCAGTCAAATGCTGAACTTGATGCTGGTATTGAGTCCAAACTTTAAAGACAACATCGAAAGGTCTGGACCTATTTGAGGGATAGAGTTCAACACTTTGGATAGCTCCTTTAAACTTCAGACTTGAAAATCTAGAGCCGGTTAACTGCCCCTATTGCCATGAAAGCTACCAGCTGCCCCCAGTGATAGGCCATAGCAAAGCTAGTATAATTTGTCAAAGGATAGAAAAGAACCAAAAAGATGCTCATATGAGTGCTTCTCCTCCCAAGTCACAATAATAGGTTGAGAAAAATAATCAGGGATTCCAGTCTGATTTGATGGAGCCATTTTTAATTGCAGATCAGAGTTAGCCAAAGAGTTATTTTAGAAAATGCATGTGGTGTTGAACTCTATTCTTCCTGCATTAAGACACAAAAGATGAAAATGAATTAAACAAGTAACAATATGTTGCCTTCAAAATAAGGTTGCGAATATGAAACCTGAGGAAGCTATTTTGTCTTTCATAGGGCAAGCCCTGTTCCAAACACAGCCAATATGTTAACATGAATCACAGGGCTCAGAGAGCTCTAATGAGTTCTAACATTATTTGCTGCCTAAAGCAAGCTGCCATCCTATACCTTCAGCATCAGTGCCAGGAGACTGTGAAACCTTTTGTTGAAAACAACCACAGGAAAATATTCAGGGTTGGGAGTACATAGACGAAAAGATATCTTGACATTTTGCATGCAGGCAATCCAAACTATGTGCCAGGAAAAGCTGACTGTATCAGTTATGCAAAGATGCATATTTTACACTGTGATTGTTGCCTAAAGCCCAACCTTAAAGCACCGATATACTCTTATTCTCTGCCCGATCCCTTATGTCTCATGATTGGCTGCTCAAGGCAAACAATAACAATGCCATTTAAAAAAGAAATCAGCAAAAGATACAGGTTTTAAAAAGCCAGGGGATTAAAAACAAGAACTCAAGAACTGCCCAAACTAAAGGCACAGATGGAATAAAAGTGTTTGCCTGGAGGCATCCAACTAAAGGTGCATCTACTACACTGTATAAATAATACAGTTTGACACCACTTTCACTTCCATGGCCCCAGCCTACAGAATCCTGGGACTAGCACCTTTCAACAGAGAAGGCTAAAGACCTTGTAAAACTACAAATCCCAGGATTTCTGGAATGAAGCTACAGCACTTAAAGTGGTGAAAAAATGCATTATTTCTACCATGTAGATGCACCCTAAGTCAAATGGTGGGCAATCAAGATGAATACAGTAGATGAGAGTTATTTCTTCTTTAGATAGCACACAACTAAACTATGAGATTCATGACCACCAGATGTAGCAACAGCCACCACCTTAGACAGGAGGAGAAGTCATGGTGGTTATGCATTGCCCTCACTGCGGGAGGCAGTGTGATGGGGAACTGGAGGGAGAAGGTTCTGATTCATGTCCTACATGAGTGTTTCTCATAGACTTCTGGTCACTGGTCACTATCGAAAAATTCAATTTTGTCCTTTGGTTTGATCCAGCAGGGATCTTCTGGATCAAAATAATCATAATTTACATATTTAAAATAATGATTTCAACATTGCCTAATACTAACATTGTAATACCTTATTTTTATAGCAGCTGGCATCCTGCTAGTGTTTTACACACACACAAGCCAGTGTGGCATAGTGGTTTGAATGTTGAAACTGGACCAGGACTGTGACTCTGGAAGATCAGCATTCAAATCCTCACTCACCCATGGAAACCCGGTGAGTGACTTTAGGCAAGTCACAGTCTTTCCACCTCAGAGGAAGGCGATGACAAACCCTCTATACACAAATCCTGTCAAGAAAACCCCACAATAGACATAAGGGCATGGAACAACAGCAAAGTGTGTATGTGGTTGTCTGTTTTTAGCCAGTATGTAACATCTCTATTCAGTTCACGGTTGTATAAGCATACAGTTCTGCATTCCTGGATGGTGTATAACCATTCTTCAGTGCCTTCAATGTACCACTTATATCATGTACTTGGATTGCAGAGATAGGGTCTGTACAGACCGGTGTTATACACCAGCGTCAGGACAGAGTGGGGGTGTGGTGTCCACATGACATATGCCCTGATGCTGCCCTGATGCTACTGTCATGCTGTGTGCCCAACTACATGGTGAGCAGCATCACGGTGGTCCTTTGGCACTGTGTCCAGATGACGCATCAACAAAAAGAGCGCTAGAAGGTGCTGTCATGGCAGCAAAGGCACCCTTTCCATGGCACAAAAAGGAGCCGCTTTTTGCAGCTCCTTTTTGTGCTGCGGAAATGCCAGATTGGGGCTGTGGCATGTAGTTGCTGCAGCCCTGATCCAGTACTGAAAGGGGTGGTAGCAAGCTGCTCCAAAATGGCATTCTGTTTAGCCCCATAGTTATTGTCCTCTTCCTGTAGCACAATAAGCAAGTAGATTGGCGAGCAGGCAATTGGTAGCACAATGTCAGCATTCAGCAAAAAGGTGGCATAGCCCAGCCATGAATTAACTACATGACTGTCAATTTAACTATGAAAGCCTGATGCAGCTATAACTGGGAGTTTTTCTGCATGTATTTCTTTTGTGTCTGGTCACATTCTGAAAAATGCTAATATATTACTTGGCCAATGTAGCATACAACAAAAAGATGAAATCTAAAACCTGTGCTAAAATTGTCGTAAAGCTGCTGTGGTTTTGTGTTTGTTTTTGAAGTTGATCTTCTGCTTGAATTCTATCAACATTTTCCTAGTTTGCTAAAAGTACACATACTGTATTCTCATTCAAAGGAGAGTAGTCTCTGGTCTGTAATATTTAACAAGCAGCTCTCCATGTAACTGTAAACAAGAGGGAAAGCATAATGAGCTGATTTTAAGGACTGTGAGGCCACTTTAGTTTGCTTGCTTGCAGGGACGTAGCTAGGATTTTAGGAAGGGGGAGGTCCAGACTAAGTGCCACCATTATAATGGGGCTTGAGTGCGGTGGCGCAGCAGCACACACCATTCATTTTTCTAATGGAAGGGGGGGGGGTCCGGACCCCCAGATCCCCCCCCGGCTACATCCCTGTTGCTTGCAGTTTTGCTAGAAGACACAGAATGTGCAGGTTGGCCTAAAAACAACCAGCACTTTTGCTGGCAGAGTTGAACAATAACAATATAAAGAGCCCGATTGCTGCATGTGTGTGATTGAGGGGAGCGCTGATGGTCTGAATGCATAAGAAGGTCAAGTGAGTCCTTGAGTGCCTGAGGAGTCAGATAGTCCAGCAAACAGAAGACAACGTATCATCAGAATCTACATGAAGAAGACAGGGATGCCTTCCAGACATAGGAAGCTTTTTAAACGCCCAAACTTCAGCTGTATATCATTTGATTCCCCATACACACACACACATACACACCCACACCCTCCTACATTAACATCGCACTAAGTACTTGCTAGAGAGGAGAATTCTTTTCTGGAAAGAACCTGTGAATAAAATATTAGGTACATGCAACATACAATAGGACAACCCTTGGGATGGGTTGTTTGCTCCAGACAAGTGTGTATTAGTGTACTAGTACTATTGCAGGTAAAGTATGAAAGACCCAACTGAGTTACCTTGAGAGCTGGTGGGGTCTCCTTCTCTAGGTAAAGGTAAAGGTAGTCCTTTGACATGAATATCTAGTCATAACCAATTGTAGGGGGCAGTGCTCATTTCTGTTCTAAGCCAAAGAGCCAGTGTCATCCGAGGACTACTCTGCTTTTACCTTCCCACTGAGAAGTGCTACCTATTTATCTACTTGCATTTGCATGCTTTTGAACTTCTAGGTTGACAGAAGCTGGGACTAGTGATAGGAGCTCACCCCATCATGCAGCACTCTGGCCTCGAACTGCCAACCTTCCAATCTTCTGATCATCAGAATTGGCGTGTCTTAACCACTAAGCCACCACACCCCTTCTTCAAAAAGAGGTTAGACAGCTATCTGCTGAAGATGCTCTAGCTGGAGATCCTCTCTTGAGCATGGGTTTGGAATCAATGTCCTATGGTGCCTTCCAGTTCTATGATTCTATGAAGCATAGAAAATTTAGCAGGAGCTCTGCTCAACCTGATGGTCAATGAATACCTGGTGCTGTGGGCTATATTTCAGAGGAAGAAACTGACAACCCAACTTTGGGTAGTCCTTCCCTAAGAAAACCCTATGGAATTCATGCAGTCACAGCCAGTGTAATTGCCACAGGCTGGTCAGACCATAAGCAGGCAAGCTGCCCTATTCATCATTTGCTGAAATTTCTGTGTCACCTTCAAGGGCAGCCCCACATAGAGAGCATTACAGTAGAAGTCTTTGAGACCGCAACAGCTGGGATCATGAGAAGTACTGGTGATGAAATGCAGCTCTGGCTGAAAGTGTTTGTCCCCAAATGCAGTTTGCCACAGGAGAGAATTTGCCATCCATATTTACTACCAATATGTTTAATATATATAGCATATAACATGTCAATATTTAGTCTGGGAGGAGTAATGGGCAATAATTCTGAAAAATCAGGAGACGCCCCTGTACCATTTGCAACATTTGCTGAGCAAATGGTCAATATATTCTACAATAAGCAATTACAGTGGAAACAACCTAATGTTGGCCCAGTCCCAGGTCACTTTGGATTTTTGTGATAGAGAGCTGTGAAAGATTGCATATTGTGGGGATTAGAAACATTAAGTTACCCCAAACTATTACAACTGTAGCAAAGGTACTGAGGAAGAATACCCTGTGCGAGTGTCTTCAATGTCCTTGTTGTAGCTAAAACAATCTGGCTCCATAAATATTTATTATTTATTAATTTATATGCCAGCTTTCTCCCAGAGCAAGACCAGGAAAAAGGTGGCATGTTATGATTCTTAAGGTTAAACTACAATGAGCAAGACTGTAAGGAAAGGCAAATTAACAAGGCAAGGAAGCTAAACAAGTCAGTTGATTTATCCCTCTGAGGTGGCCAAATTAGAACCAATGATTTGTCAAAGGACTAAATTATTTTAATTATTTGGTGATTTGAATTACTTGCAAATGAGGGGGAAAACATGTTTTACCTATAGTAATCTATGCCCTACAGTTTCTCTTTGTTGTACACCAAAGCAGGGCAACAACTTTGGTGTATTTCTTTCTACCACCAGTCTAGTTTTCTGAAGCCTGGTGGGCACTTATTTCCCATTTCCCATTCCTATTTGGTGCAGTCTTAAGATTCCCAAGTGTAAAGACTCATTGTCACCCTTTAGGGAGTCAAGATCATTTGTACCAGGAATGAAACAACAACTAATGCTTTCACATGCAACACAAATTCCTAATCTGCTTGTTGTATAGTCTACTTCCATAAACTCTCATTGCATGTCTCTCAAGGAGGTTTGATAAAAGTCCACTGAGGTATCGCAAAAGAATGGCGGTGTGGGGGAAGCATTCCATACAGCACATCTGGCCATGTTGAGCCCTAAAGCTGCCACTGTCTGCCATGCAGATCCAGGGCAAACACTTTGACAATATTGTCCCTAGCTAGGCATCACTTGGTTGCCTTCAATCTGCAGAGTGGCCAGTTAGCGGCATGCTAGCCTGCTGCAGGCTTTTTGTGTTTTCATGCTAAATTCTCCTTGGAGATGTCAGCTGCCACAACGTGTCATTTCTGCTTCATGGAACTGGCTTAAACAGTCAGGAACAAGCTTCTGTTTTAGATTGTATTTTTTTTAAAAGGAGTAAAATGACATGATGCCACTTCTTTAACAAAACTGAAGGAGGTAGCTAGCAAAGTGATAGGTCTAACATGCTGAGATTTCATGGAGAGCTGACTGCTACTGAACCGAGAAGAACCACACAAGGGAAAGAACATTATACAAGAAAGTTGGCCTTCTCCTGTATATGCATTTGGTTATTATGTAGATTGGTATCACTTGAACAATGTTTTCTTATCACTTTAAAGGTGTGATGTATGCTTACAATCTCTGTCTCATGGATCCTCCCAATGACCTATTCAGACAGATTCTTTATTATTTTACTAATGGGTAGTTGAGAGATTATGATTTGCTAAAGACAACAAAGCAACTTGGCTAGCTCTAAAGTTGTCTCAGGTGGCAGATGCTGGGAAGCACCAACAGGTGTTTTAGGAGAGAGCTATGGGTTGAATGGTGTCCCCTGTATTTTCAAACTAGCCTGCTCACTTCAGTTGAGGTGAAGGAGGCTGCCTCATCATCAGTAATGAAAAGAAAGTTTCAGCTGCCAGCCCAGTTGTATGTAGCCTTTGTACATGGAATGGGATGCAGCACCACCTTGTCCTTCCTCTGAAACAACAACAACAACATCTCAGGCCAGCCTCACACAGTAAGTCAATGGCCACATTGGAACTTGGACCCAGGTCACAGTCTGATCAATTGTCCAAAAGGACTCCTTTGGCTTGTGCTGGAATTAATGTATAAGAAAATAAGAAGCCGAGGGGGAAAGAACACAAGACTGGTAAGTCCAAGGATTCATTCAGCCTAGTATTCTATCTTTCTCCAATGGACTAAAAGAAAAAAAAGGTGTTTTTAGGATGTTCATCAACACCATGCAAGTATATATAGTTCTTGTAGCCATTCCCAGTGTGTTTGTTCATGTCTTCATGGAGGCATGCATTTAGGGGCATGAGCAGAGCAATCCTATGGAGGCAAGATAGAGCCCATGGTGGAAGAATCACACTCCCTGTGACGCTCATCCCAGCCAAGCCAGAAAGTGAAGGGCAGTTTCCACCCACCCTCTGATTTCTGTTGGTACATTTCCTGCTATTTGTTTCACTTCCAATGGAGAAAAAGATAATAAGTTCCAGCTCCAGAACAGGTATAGTATCCTCCCCCATTCTATTCTGGAGACAAGTCCAAGGATTAAAGCAGGGGTAGGCAACCTGCGGTCCGCGGGCCGGATGCGGCCCAGCAAGGTCTTGGGACCGGCCCCAGCCTGGTCCTGCCGCCGATTGCCGCCGGAGCCTTTGGCCTATCAGGAGGAGGCGGGCAAGGGGAGCAAGTGGCGGGCAAGGGGGGTAATTGTCTATAGAAGCCTCTGAAACATGCATTTATATTAACATTTTTTTAAAAAATCAGCAAATTTTTTAGCTTGTCCTCCACATTTTTAAAAAGTGTCCTCCATTTAAAATTCTTGTCCTACATTTGTCCCGGTTTATTTATTTAATTAATTTTAAAACAACATTATTTAATTATTTATTTTTTGGCTTCGGCCCCCCAGTTGTCTGAGGGACAGCAACCTGGCCCCCGGTTCAAAAAGGTTGCCTACCCCTGGATTAAAGGAAGGAGAGGGCTTAGGATGTAGGTCATGGTGGGCAACTGGGCAGGGTCTGGGGCCAATTTCACATCTGGATGATATTTTGTTTGGGACCCAGGACAATATGTATTGGGAATACAATAAGTATTGGGAAAGGGAGTTCCAGAGGATAGAAGTTCTTGCACATTTGGGGGTGTGGGGGGGGGGGTTTTTTTTGGTTAAAAACCCAGAGTCCCTACTTTTGGGGGGGCTGCAAAATTGGGGTCTGAGGCTTTACACAGCTTGTGGGCTGCACTTCCCACACCACATTCTAGGTGACCTAAAGCCTCCTCTGATCTACCCCATCAAGCTCCCATTTTGATCTTGTCAAGGGCTCAGCATTACCAGTGGACCATAATGGCAGAAAGCTCCGTTGCCAATCCAAGAGGACCCCAGGAGGCAAGCCATCCTCTCCACCTTCCATGGCCCTTAATGAGACCCCTTTAATGGTAGTGATATACCTCCCAGGCTCTGGAATGACCTGCTGGACGAGATCCGCCATATTACCACCTTGGAAGCCTTTCAAAAGGCTATAAAGATGGATCTCTTCTGGCAGGCCTTTCCAGACTAGGTTAGCTCCATTAGATCCTTTAGACTTGCCTCCCCCCTCTATTGATACCTCTGTTGATACCAATATCAAAATTGATTGATACCATTGCCCCTATCCCCCCTCCTCTAGAGGAAGACTCATTTCTTGTGCTAATATGCCCGAAATTTTAGTGTATTCCTATTGGACAGTTTTAATTTTTTTATGTTTAATCTCTTTTATAGGTTGATCTTTTATAGGTTGATCACTGTTTTTATGATTGGGGGAGGGTTGGGTTTTGGGTTTTTAAATTGTATTTTTTAATTGATATTTTATTTATACTTTTGGAATCCCCTTTGATTCCTTTGTGAAAAAGCGGAATACAAATAATTATTATTATTATTATTATTATTATTATTATTATTATTATTATTAT